>NW_016810411.1:0-1319 GCF_001698545.2 Rhinopithecus bieti
ACAGGCACCCGCCACCATGCCCGGCTAATTTTTTGTATTTTAGTAGAGGCGGGGTTTCACTGTGTTAGCCAGGATGACCTCGATCTCCTGACCTTGTGATCCTCCCGCCTCGGCCTCCCAAAGTGCTTGGATTACAGGCATGAGCCACTGCGCCCGGCCGTCTCTACAAATAATTTTTAAAATTAGCTCGGTGTGGTGGTGTGTGCTTGTGGTCCCAGCTACTCAGGAGGCTGAGGCAAGAGGGTCACCTAGGCCCAGGAGATCAAGGTTGTAGTGAGCTGTGATTGCACCACCGTACTCCCACCTGGGTTAAAGGTTAAAGAGTGAGACTCTGCTCAAAACAACAAGAACAAAACAAAATGTAAATGCATTTGTAATTTTGATAAACACTTTCTGGCTTGTATCATTTTCCATTTCCGGCAAGAATGGATGAAAGGACCCATCTCCCCACAATCTTGCCAAAAGAGTGTTTTGCCAGACTTACATCTGTGTATGTGTCTAAGGCCTTATTGTTTTTGTGAACTGTCATGTTCTTCGCCCATCTTTTATTGAACTACCGGTCTTTCTTATCAATATATGAGAGCTCTTTAAATAGTAGGGAGATTAGACCTTTGTATGTGATAAGAACTGCAAATATTTTCCCCAGTTTTTTGGCATTTTTTTTCCCCTAAGACAGTGGGTCTTGCTCTGTCGCCCAGGCAAGAGTGCAGTGGCATGATCTCAGCTCACTACAGCCTCTGCCTCCACAGTTCAAGTGATTCTTGTGCCTCAGCCTCCCGAGTAGCTGGGGTTACAGGTGTTCACTACTACACCCAGCTATTTTTTGTATTTTTAGTACAAATGGGGTTTCAACAGGTTGCCTACGCTGGTCTCCAACTCCTGGCCTCAAGTGATCTTCCCACCTCGACCTCTCATAGTGCTGGGACTACAGGCATGAGCCACTGCACCCGAACAGTTGTCTTTTGATTTTACTTACAATGTTTTTTGCCATGCAGAATTGTTATATGTAGACAAAGGTATTAATCTTTTCTTCTCCAGTTTCTGAATTCTGAGTTGGAGTTGGGCCTTCCTCACTCCAAAAGTTATAAAAGATTTTGACCATATTTTCTTCTAGTGTTTTATTTATTTATTTATTTATTTATTTTTGAGACAGAGTCTCGCTCTGTCACCCAGGCTGGAGTGCAGTGGTGCAATCTCGGCTCACTGCAACCTCCATCTCCCGGGTTCAAGCAATTCTCCTGCCTCAGTCTCCTGAGTAGTTGGGACTACACGTGTGTGCCACCACACCTGGCTAATTTTTGTGCCAGTGCACTTCACTT
>NW_016810411.1:4679-7029 GCF_001698545.2 Rhinopithecus bieti
TTTTGAGATGGAGTCTCATTCTGTTGCCCAGGCTGGAGAGCAATGGCATGATCTCGGCTCACTGCAACCTCTGCCTCACGGGTTCAAGCGATTCTCCTGCCTCAGCCTCCAGAGTAGCTGGGATTACAGGTGCACACCACCACATCTGGCTAATTTTTTAATATTTTAGTAGAGATGGGGATTCACCGTGTTGCCCAGGCTAGTCTCAAACTCCTGAGCTCAGGCAATCCACTCGCCTTGGCCTCCCAAAGTGCTAAAATTATAGGTGTGAGCCACCATGCCTGGCCAATATTTTTATTTTTAGTATAGATGGGGTTTCGCCATGCTGGCCAGGCTGGTCTCGAATTCCTGATGTCAGGTGATCTGCCCACCTTGGCCTCCCAAAATGCTTGGATTACAGAGGTAAGCCACCATGCCTGACCTTTATTTTTTATTAAAAAAATTTTTTTGGCCGGGCACGATGGCTCAAGCCTGTAATCCCAGCACTTTGGGAGGCTGAGATGGGCGGATCATGAGGTCAGGAGATCGAGACCATCCTGGCTAACACAGTGAAACCCTGTCTCTACTAAAAAATACAAAAAACTGGCTGGGTGAGGTGGCGGGCGCCTGTAGTCCCAGCTACTCGGGAGGCTGAGGCAGGAGAATGGTGTAAACCCGGGAGGCGGGGCTTGCAGTGAGCTGAGATCCAGCCACTGCACTCCAGCCTGGGCAACAGAGCAAGACTCCGTCTCGAAAAAAAAAAATAATTCTGAGACAGGGTCCCACTCTGTCACCCAGGATGGAGTGCACTGGCACAGTAATAGCTCACTGCAGCCTTTAACTACTGGCCTCAAGCAATCCTCCTGTCTCAGCCTCCCAAGTAACTGGAACTACAAGTGCACACCACCACACCCAGCTAATATTTTATTTTTTTATTTATTTACTTATTTTTTGAGACAGAGTCTCATTCTGTCTCCCAGGCTATAGTGCAGTGGCATGATCTTGGCTCACGACAACCTCTGCCTTCCAGGTTGAAGCAATTCTCTTGCCTCAGCCTCCCCAGTAGCTGGGATTATACACGTGCGTCACCACACCCAGATAATTTTTATATTTTTAGTAGAGACAGGGTTTCGCCATGTTGGCCAGGCTCATCTCAAACTCCTGACCTCAGGTGATCTGCCCACCGCGGCCTCCCAAAGTGCTGGGATTACAGGTGTGAGCCACCGTGCCCAGCCTTATTTTTTATTTTGTAGAGATGGGGTCTCACTATGTTGTCCAGATTGGTCTCAAACTCCTGAGCTCAAGCATCCTCCTGCCTCAGCCTCCCAAAGTGCTGAGATTACAGGCATGAGCAACCACGCCCAGCCCAATATGTAAATAAATTAGCAAAATATATGGTATGTCAGCTCGAAGTGGAGACACAAGAGAGGGGCATGAACTGGCAAGGGTGATAGTCTCAGCCCTGGTGCACAATGGGACCCAGGAGATGGAGAGGGGAAGGAAGTCCCCAGATAGGCAGCAACATGGACCCTCTAGCAGAGACACTGGAGCTGCTGAAAGATTCAGAGTAACAATCATCGCCGTCATACAACAGCAGGAAGCACTGACATTCCACATCAGGTGCTCTTCTGTTTGCTTTACAAATATCACTTCATCTTTACAGCAATCCTATGAGTATAGTACTATTATTATTTGGATTTTTCTGTTTCGTTTTCTTTGAGACAGAGTTTCGCTCTTGTTGCCCCCAGCGTGCAATGGTGCAGTCTTGGCTCACTGCAACTTCCGCCTCCCGGGTTCAGGTGATTCTCCTGCCTCAGCCTCTCAAGTAGGTGGGATTACAGTCATGTGCCACCATGCCCGGCTAATTTTGTATTTTTAGTAGAGATGGGGTTTCTCCATGTTGGTCAGGCTGGTCTTGAACCCTGGACCTCAGGTGATATGCCGGCCTCGGTGAGGGCCGGGCACGGTGGCTCACGCCTATAATCCCAGCATTCTGGGAGGCCAAGGCGGGTGGATTCAGGTAGAGCCAGACAGGATCAATAATCTCTCCAGCAGTCGTCTCCAACCTAGCATGTGTGGGATAGGACCTGTGACGGGTGGGAGAAGGCTTAGTGGGGCAGGCAGTCCACCTACTCCTTCTCCAAGACAGTCCAAAGCAATAGGTGGCAGCAAGCCCCCAAGGGTAGGTGGAACACGGGAAGCCACCCCAGCTGGTATTTTCCTTGGATCATAGTGTAGACGTTAAAAAACACACCCCCCTCCACCCAACAGCTGCACAGTCTGGAGCAAATATACACACTCACCACACACACGTAAGACCGTACATATATATATATATATATTTTTTTTTTTGAAACAGAGTCTCACTCTG
>NW_016810412.1:0-2879 GCF_001698545.2 Rhinopithecus bieti
CGGATCTCAGGTGACTGCAAGCACCGCCTCCCGGGTTCACGCCATTCTCCTGTCTCAGCCTCCCGGGTAGCTGGGACTACAGGCGCCGCCACATCGCCCGGCTAGTTTTTTTTTTTGTATTTTTTAGTAGAGACGGGTTTTCACCGTGTTAGCCAGGATGGTCTGGATCTCCTGACCTCGTGATCCGCCCGTCTCGGCCTCCCAAAGTGCTGGGATTACAGGCTTGAGCCACCGCGCCCGGCCTATGAACTGTTTTATCAGTCCATGGACTTCTAACTTCCCATTCAGGAACATGGAGATCATCTCTGACTCCCTCTCCACTGTGTTACTATGAAGAGTCCAAGCCTCTTTGGAGATTCTGTTGCATGCAACTCCACTCCTGGAATAGGAGTCTATGCTTGTTAGAGTACTTTGGTATTTCATTTGCAAGAAACAAGGGCTAACTGCAAATTTTAGGGGGGAAAACGGGCTTGGACATACTATAAGGATATAGGTGGGCTGGAACTGAAAATCTAAGCATTTGAGGTTGGCTGGGAACTGGCCACTGTCTCTTCCATCTTTCATGGCCCACACAGCTCCTGCATGGCATCCTTTTCTCTCTCTCACTGTTACCCCTCTAAGCAGTGGGGATTTCATTAGGCTGGCTAATCATTTTTGGACTCTGAATGTCAGAGCCCAAGTCAGTAATAATAATAGGGGACTTCCATACCCCATTTCAATAATGAAGGAGCCAATAGGCAGAAGATCAACAAGGAAATAGAAGCCTTGAACAACAGTATAAACTGACCAGACCTAACAGATATCTATAAAATATTCAACCCGCCAGCTGCAGAATCTATATTCTTCTCAAGTCCACAAGGACACTCTCCAGAATAAACAATATGTTAGGCCATAAAATAAGTCTCAATATATTTAAAAAGATTGAAATCATACACAGTACATTCTCTAACCATAATAAAATGAAATTAGAAATCAATATAGAGCCCAGGCACAGTGGCTCACGTCTGTAATCACAAAACTTTGGGAGACCGAGGCGGGAGGATCACTTGAGGCCAGGAGTTCAAGGCTAGCCTGGCCAACAGGACGAAACCTTGTCTCTATTAAAAATACAAAAAAGTAGCCAGGCAAGGTGGCATACACCTGTAATCCCAACTACTTCGGAGGCTGAGGCACAAGAATCGCTTGAACCTGGGAGGCAGAGGTTGCGGTGAACTTCAGTGAACTCAGATTGTGCCACGGTACTCCAACCTGGGTGACAGAGCGAGACTCTGTCTTAAAATAAAATAAAATAAAATATAAAAAAAATCAATAATAGAAATTTGAGAAATTTAAAACTATGTGGAAATTAAACGCAGTCCTAAATAACTCATAGGTCAAAGAAGAAATCATGGCTGGGCATGGTGGCTCACGCCTGTAATCCCAGCACTTTAGGAGACCGAGGCGGGTGGATTACCTGAGGTCGGGAGTTCGAAATCAGCCTGGCTAATATGGTGGAACCCCTTCTCTACTAAACATACAAAATTAGCTGGGTGTGGTGGTGCATGCCTATAACCCCAGCTACCCAGGAGGCTGAGGCTCTAACCTGTGAGGCAGAGGTTGCAGCGAGCAGGGATTGCGCCACTGCACTCCAGCCTGGGTGGGCGACAGTGAGACTCCATCTCCGAAAAAGAAAAATAAATCACAAGAGAAATTAGAAACTACTTGGAGATAAATGAAACTGAATGATGTACCAAAAACTTAACGGATTTAGCTAACGTAATATTTTGAAGGATATTTATAGTTGTAAATGCCTACATTGAAAAAGAAGAAAGATCTCAAATCAACAACCTGTTTGTTTGTTTGTTTGTTTATTTATTTATTTATTTATTGAGACAGAGTCTCGCTCTGTCCCAGGCTGGAGTGCAGTGGCACGATCTCGGCTCACTGCAACCTCCCTCTGACTCCCTGGTTCAAGCTATTCTCCTGCCTCAGCCTCCCTAGTAGCTGGGATAACAGGTGCCCGCCACCGTGCCCAGCTAACTTTTATATTTTTAGTAGAGACAAAGTTTCACCATTTTGGCCAGGATGATCTCCATCTCCTGACCTCGTGATCCACCTGCCTTGGCCTCTGAAAGTCTGGGATTACAGGCATGAGCCACCACACCCAGCTAATTTTTGTATTTTTAGTAGAGACAGGGTTTCTCCATGTTGGCCAGGCTGGTCTCAAACTGCAGACCTCAAGTGATCCACCTGCCTCGGCCTCCCAAAGTGCTGGGATTTCAGACGGGAGCTACTGTGCCTGGCCTGCGTGTCTTCTTTGATCTGGTCCCACCCCTCGTTTACTTACACTGTTTCTTCAAATTGGAATGTCCTTCAGCCTCCACATCTAGAACAACGGCTGGAATTGTCTCCATTCTTCAAGGCCTGACTATAATTCTATCATCTTCATGTAACCTCTTTTTTTTCTTTTTTTTCATCCTACTCTTCAACTGATGGAGAACAAAGTCTGGTAGAGGAGATAAAGGAGACAATTGGGTTCTGTCTTGCAATGTGATAATACTCTGGCGGGTGTGTGCACAGAGTCCTAGGAAGGCAGGGGAGTGAGGTAGAAACTGTTGGGTTAGTTGAAAGAGAAAATTGCACACTCCAGTTGACTTCCTCTTCTGAGGGCTTAGAACTCCATGAGGAGGCATCGATTTCATGTTAAAGGATCCCTTTCTACTAATCTACTCACTTATTTTCTTTCCTTCCTTCTTTCCTTCCTTCCTTCCTTCCCTCCCTCCCTCCCTCCATCCCTCCCTCCTTTCTTTCCTTTCTTTCCTTTCTTTCTTTCCTTTCTTCCTTTCCTTTCTTCCCTCCCTTCCTTCCTTCCTTCCTTCCTTCCTTCCTTCCTTCCTTCC
>NW_016810412.1:6581-8056 GCF_001698545.2 Rhinopithecus bieti
CCTCGTGATCCGCCCGTCTCGGCCTCCCAAAGTGCTGGGATTACAGGCTTGAGCCACCGCGCCCGGCCGTGTGTGTATTTTTAGTAGAGATGGAGTTTCACCTGCTAGCCAGGATGGTCTCAATCTCCTGAGCTCCTGATCCGCCGGCCTCGGCCTCCCAAAGTGCTGGGATTATAGGCGTGAGCCACCGCGCCCGGTCTAATTTTTGTATTTTTAGTAGAGATGGGGTTTCACCATGTTGCCCAGGCTGGTCTCAAACTCCTGGGCTCAAGTGATTCGTCTGCCTCGGCCTCCCAAAGTTTTGGGATTACAGGCGTGAGCTGCCACGCCCGGCCTCATGAGTTTCTTATGTAGCTATATCAAACTGTTGTTTCTCTCTTAAACTGTGATTACCTTTCCAGTGTTCATATGTTGCCCTGCAACTAGGTTATAAGTGCAGAGGGGACAGGAACCAAGCCTTATCCACTGAAGAATCTTCCTCGGGCCCAGATTCCAGGGAGGCTCTGAATTTGAAGCCCCTCTCTGCCATTTACTTGCTGTGTGACTATGGGCAGTTTACTTGACCTCTCTTGTGTCAGAGCTTTAATCTGTAGAGATACCATTGGGTTGAATGACATAAAATTGCCACTATTCTATTATATTTGACCCCAAAATGGCAATTTCATATGGTTCAACCTAATAAAACCACTACCACTTAGGTATTTTGACGGTTAATTGTTATGTCTGTTGCATCCCAGGCAAGCACCATCCTGCTGAGTACAAAGTGGACCTGATGGTAAAGCCCCTCAGACTTTGTGGAACAAAAGCAGGACCCTAGGAATGGCAGAGCAACCAGCTAGAAAGAGCCTGGCTCCTGATGAACTGCAGCCTCTGTATCTGTTATGGATTGCTAATGTCTGGACCCTTATATGAGCAAAATGTAACCCCCCATTTAGGTTAAACCACTGTTCTTTGGGTCTGGGTTTTTTGTTTGTTTTTCTTTGAGACAGAGTCTCACTTTGTCACCCGAGCTGGAGTGCAGTGGCGTGATCTCGGCTCACTGCAATCTCCACCTCCTAGGTTCAAGCAATTCTCCTGCCTCAGCCTCCCCAAATAGCTGTGACTAAAGGCGCCCACCACCACGCCCGGCTAATTTTTGTGTTTTTAGTAGAGACGAGGTTTCACCATGTTGACCAGGCTGGTCTCAAACTCCTGAACTCAAGTAATCTGCCCCTCTCGTCCTCCCTAAGTGCTGGGATTACAGGTGTGAGCAACCATGCCTGGCCTGGGTCTGTTTTGAAAGAGGTAAACTGGCATCTTAATTAATAATGGATGTGTGTGAGAGAGAAAGAAACCATGTACTTCCACAGAGATTTCTGCCTGAAGGCCGGGCACAGTGGCTCACACCTGTAATCCCAGCACTCTGGGAGGCCAAGGCGGAAGGATCACCTGGGGTCAGGAGTTCCAGACCAGCCTGTACAATAGGGTGAAACCCC
>NW_016810413.1:0-10395 GCF_001698545.2 Rhinopithecus bieti
TTTTTAAATATAATAAATAAAAATAAAAAAAATCTCTAAAGAACCTGATGAATAGGATTTAATCGGCATTGTATTTCATGACAATTAGAGCTTAAATTGTAATTGCATGTATAAATGAATAAAATACAATAATATATCAAAAAAAACCTAGAAAATCAAACGGTTTTTCATAAAACCTGACATATTAAAACAGAATTACCTCCTGACTTGCCTGTGTAATTCGTGTATATATTTCTCTTTGCCACTCTGCCTGAGTTTGAATACAGACAAGGTATGCTTAAGGGAAAACATAGTAGTTTAAAGCGTCATCCTAATCCCAAATCTCATGTGAATGTATTGTTTTCCATATTTAGAATTAACATCCAGACTAGTCAGGTGTTCATGAGCCAAGCAACCACACAAACAAGCCTGATGAATAGAGACCCACATAACTCAGACACTGGTCCCACCCCTATCAACAACAGTCTTCTGGAATACTATTTTGAGAGGCTATTTGTCTTTCAGTAGCTGATCCTTTAAGACATAAGAAACATAGCCCACCATGGCTTGTCCATACTACTCTACCTCCACTTTCCCAAAGTTGCCTTTTACTTCCTTACCTCCAAGATAGCACAGTTCCTAAGGGTAGATGAGGCATTCCCACTGCAGTCTGATGAGAATGCTGCTCCAAGAGATGTGGGGTGCAGTGGAAACAATTCTTTACATCTTTACAGCCCCATAAATACCTTTAAAGCAAGAAGGAAACAAAATTCAAAGTATCAAAATAAAAGATTAAAATGTGACAGAACCAATCAATGTAGATTATGAGCACCCACTTCCTGCCTTACACTGTGTCTACAAGACTTTAAATATACCAGTGAAGAGAGAGTGTGTGTGTGTGTGTGTGTGTAATCAATAAGCACAATAGGCGTTTAAGACATATTCACTCTTTTCACTTGCTTGTAATCTTGTGGAGGTAAAATTTACTCACTTAAAGCAGCAAAAGTATAATAAGCTCAGATGCCTATAGTAAGTATAATAGATATTCAAAAGAGAGAATAGATTGTGTTATACAGTTATATAGAGTCAATTTTAAGTTTTCTATTAGTGATATTCAAAAGTAATCTTCATTGGCTATCTACCCAGTTACTAAGAAATTATCTTACTTATTTAAACTGCTAAAGCTGAACCCTTCCCAGTAAAGCTAAATCTGAAACTATCACCCCAGAGAATGTAACACAGAGGTTAAGCATACAAACGCTGCAGCTGGAGTGTCTGCACTCATGTTTTGACTTTATTAGGTATGTGACCTTGGGCAAGTTACTTCACCTCTTTGTGTCTCACTTTCCCAATTTGTAAGATGGTATATTTCTAAATTTTTCCATGGGATTACAGTGAAAATTAATTATATTCATATTATTTCTAGTATAGTCCCTGCTAGTAAGCATCATGTAAGTTTTCACTATTATTTCAAATAAAGGATTTGTATAGGCATTATGTGAGCATTTGCTATCATTTCTGGTTTCTACCATCATGTGGCTGACCTTCTCCTACATGGTAATATAATTTGGGAATGATGGACCAGCACAGTACCCTGAAACTGGAAGTTCATGGTTGCTGAATGAAAGAGTCCAAACCCAGCAGAGTACAGATAGGTTGAGTGTGCCCAGAAGGCACTGGAATAAGTTATTTGAAAAAATTGGCCTAATCCTCCATTTCTTTGAGAAAGAAAACAGAGTTGCCATAAAGGGTTAAGAAGCCTTCACATCCGGAGGCTGACAACCTATGTCAAAATACTAAAATCATGTTCAAATGTGCTAGTTTTATGAGGCTGAAGCCTCAATTAGCCAAGGGAGGCCTGTATACATCACTGCTTCTTTCTTCCTGAAGAAATCATAAAGACAAATTTATTCAATGTCCCGAGATTTTCAGATATAACAATCAGTGCCACACTGCTTGAAAGCGGTAGGAAATGGTTGGGCACCATGGCTCACGCCTGTAATCCCAGCACTTTGGGAGGCCAAGGTGGGTGGATCACCTGAGGTCAGGAGTTCAAGACCAGCCTGGTCAACATGGCAAAACCCCGTCTCTACTAAACATACAGAAAAATTAGCTGAGCATGGTGGTGGGCACCTGTAATCCCAGCTACTTGGGAGGCTGAAGCAGGAGAATTGCTTGAACCAGGTAAGTGGAGGTTGCAGTAAGCTGAGATCATGCCGTTGGACTCCAGCCTGGGCGACACAGCAAGACACTGTCTCAAAAAAAATTTTTTTTAAATAAAAGAAAAGAAAGAAAGAAAAAGAAAAAAAGAAAGTGGTAGGTAATTAGACAGACTAGAGATGTTGCCTTAAATCACTCAGTTATATTTCCTTTTCTTGATAGGGAAATTTTGTATTCCCTTTTCTTTACATGAAAAATCAGAAAGTTCACAGCTACCTCCATAGCTGAAAGAGGAGAGCCCAGTTTGACTAGGAATAACTTTGAAGACAATTGTCTCATTCCATACCTTATTTTGTGCTTCTGCAATGTTTTACAAAGAATTTTTTCAAAAGTCACTTTTACATCTATTGTTTGCGTATAACCTCACAAAAAAAGCAGTTGTCTTTATCCTCATTTTTAAATGAGTAAACTGTGGATTAAAGACATAAAATATTTTATCCAATCACGTTTTCACAGCAAAAATGGGACTAACCCCAGTTTGGTCCTCAAACCCCTTCTCTTCCTAATCTTCATTACTGAATATGTTTTTAATTTTTCAGAGACACAGTGCAGTGGCACAATCACAGCTCACTGCAGCCTTGAACTCCTGGGTTCCTCCCACCTCAGCCTCTCAAGTATGTAAGACTACAGGTGTGTGCCACCATGCCTGGCTTTTTTTTTTTTTTTTTTTTTTTTGTCTGTAGAAACAGAGTCTCACTATGTTACCCAGGCTGGTCTTAAACTCCTAGGCTTAAGTGATCCTCCCGCCTCAGCCTCTCACAATGCTGGGATTACAGGTGTAAGCCACTGTGCCTTGCCTGAAAATTTGAATTTTCTTAACTTCTGGTAAAAATGTAAAAATAGGGCTTTAAAATTAGTTGGAGAAAATGTATTAACATACTTGTTATTGCTTTATAGTTTATCCAGTTATATTTGTATCCAAGAGGAATGAAAAATCATTATTTACTGTCTTTCTCCCAAATGCTCTTGATCCTTTCCCATAAGGGAGAATCCCAGGTAACATACAACTTCAAATCGTATATTATGAGTTTCCATGAACTTCCTTTTCATTATTTCTTGGATTCTTCAAACTAATCCCACACAGTTGATAGACACCTGGGGTTTACCCTTTTCTCCAATCCCATTCTTCCAAACAAGAAAAAAAAAAAAATCCCATGATCAAGGTACAAAGAACTTTACTGAACTGTTAAAAAAAATTCACACCCCATTCTGTTTTTGAAAAATTAATTTATTCACACATTCACCAAAATATTTACTAAGAAACTGTGATAAGCTGAGCTCTGGAATACGTGTAGGGAAAGAGATTTTAAAAGTAATAGTACAATGAAATAAATCCTGATCTCCAAGAGCTTATGTTCAGTGAAACAGCCCAGTTGCAAAGCTATATTTTAATGCTATATGTTTAATGCTCTGAGATGTCTAGGGAAGCCTTCCTGGGGAAATGACATAACATATTTAAAAGACCCCGATCTTGCAGCAACACTAAACATTTGAGGAAGAGGAAACATCTGTTTCCACTGAAATGGCACCAGTACCACTGTAAGTTGGCTGGGAACAAGGTGGAAAATGGGGCGTGGAAAGAGTTGGTGCTCCCCTTTCCCCTTCCAAAATATGTTTTACATATAGATAAAGTCAGCATTGAGATAAATTTAAAGCAAAAGGAGTATACAACAGGCAACCTGGAAGCAAATGGATGGAGTGGGGAGGGCATTTTATCATCTTCCATTGTGGTGGTGTAGGAGGGAGTGCCTAAGGTGAGTCTGTGTGGCCACTTCACTACTTCCTTCTGTCTCTCAAATATTTACAGATTCATTGGAAAGGTCAGGCACAAATCAGTGACCCTGGGTGATAAGAAAAAGTACACAAATAAAATATGAGAATGATGAGACTCTGGTTGAGGGAAAGAGAGGGGAAAATAAATACCAACAGACAGAAACAATGAGGAGCAGAGATTTTAAGCCATTTAGAAGGCAAAAATTTTAGAAACTTGGTGCAAATAAGCAAGATGTACTTTCACTATCAGTAGGATTTTGTCTATTCTTTCTTCTTTTACTTTTTTTCTTCATTTTTGAAATATTCTGACCTCCTCCTTGAAAAAAACTTTTAGCAGAGATACAAAGAAAAAAGTCAAATAAATATTTCTTAATCTAATAGTCTAATTCAGTACTGGTACACTCAATGACAATTGATAAGCCAACAAATCAGTCAATCAATCAATGACTTCAGTAGTTTAAAATTTATAATTATAAGCTGGATGAGGTGGCTCATGCTTGTAATCCCAGCACTTTAGGAGGCCAAAGCAGGCAGATCACTTGAGCTCAGGAGGTGGAGACCAGACTGGTTAACATGGTAAAACCTCATTTACACACACACACACACACACACACACACACACACACAAATTAGCCCGGTGTGGTGGTATGTGCCTGTATTTTCAGCTACTCAGAGACTGAGGTGGGAGGATCCCTTGAGTCTGGTAGGTCAAGCCTGCAGTAAGCCATGATCATGCCACTGCACTCCAGCCTGGGTGACAGGGCGAGACTCTATCAATAAAAAGAATGAATGAATCAGTTATAATTATATAGAGGACACAGTGGCAAACTGTAGTGTGAACATTTGACACAATTGAAGGGAGGAAGGATAATAAATGGTAAAGTAATGAGTCTAATAGTGCCAAGGTGTATGTAAAAGGGAAATCCTAAGTATGTCTCAGTCTTAAGGGGGAAGGGGAGTCTGTGTTCAGAAGCCTAAGAGAACAGCAAATTGAAGTCATGTCCTAAGCTGAGGCTATACCTACTGATACGGTTTGGGTCTGTGTCCCCACCCAAATCTTATGTCAAATTGTAATAACTAGTGTTGGAGGAGAGGCTTGGTGTGAGGTGACTGGATTATGGGGGTGGATTTCTCCCTTGCTGTTCTTGTGATAGTGAGTGAGTTCTCATAAGATCTGGTTGTTTAAAAGTGTGCAGCACCTCCCCTTCTCTCTCTTCCTTTTGCTCAGACCATGTGAGATGTGCATACTTCCTTTTTGCCTTCCACCATCACTGTAAGTTTCTTGAGGCTTCCCCAGCCACATTTCCTGTACAGCCTGGGGAGTCAAGAACCAATTAAACCTCATATCTTTTTAAATTACCCAGTCTCAGGTCTTTCTTTACAGCAGTGCAAGAACAGACTAATATACCCACATACTGATAAAGGAAAATTAATATGAGTCATGTCCAAGTGGTGTGTGTGTGTATATATATATATATATATATTTCCAAGAGACAGTTAATCTTTAATGTGACTATCTGGGGAACAAGGTGAGAATTGTGGTAAAACCACTCAGTTATCTACGCTAGCTGAATTTTTAATATTGAATAATTTTAAGGATAAATGCAATCAAACATTTTTAAAGACCACATGTGTGCAATTTCTGATCAGGGGGCTCTAGTATAGATTGGTTATATTAAGATAAGGTCTAGGAGTTTAGAAGAGCTGAGCTGTTTATGGGGAATAAACACAGCTGATGTCTACCTGCTCTTCATGGTATGACCCCCTGGGTGTTTCTTGGGGATGGGGGCTGGCCATTCTTATTGGTTAGGCACTTCTTTTGACTGATGTGCCTCTGCCATTATGATTGTTACGTGTTTTGAACAACACCCCTGGAATAACTCCATGCCAGAAATGTGACCTAACAACACAAAAGCTTCCCTTGTCAAGTGGCATTGCTTGCTCTAACTTGTATATTATAAAGAGCAATCTTGCTGGTGCACTGGCCTTTTATCCCCATGGGGTAGAACCCATAAACAAGTAAGATCTCCTAGGAACCACCTGTGCTTAAATGAATAACTATATGATGCCAGTATGTCATGCTGTAACTATCAAGCAGACTGTCTCTGAGAAAACCAGGACTGTTTATTGGCAGGTAAGAATTCCTTTTGGAAATATAATCCTCCTTCTCCATTTACATAAGGATTGCCTTCCTATTCTTGGGGAGAAGATATGAAAGAGCCTTGATCTCCTGATGCATTCCCAAGTTTATTATCGTCAGAGAGATCTGTAATCCAACCAAGAAAAAAATCTTCATGTACTTGTGGACTCTTCCCAGCCCTTCTGCTCTCCTCAGTACTCAGGTGAAAGTGTAGTCATCTTTCAGATCCAGCCACTGCAGTACACAGACTCTTTGGCTCATGCACTGCAAACTCTGGAACTCTCTTCCACAAACTGTTGTGCAATGTGTAAGGAATATCAGCCACGTCAATAAGTAAATATATGGCAATAATCATTGCAGGAATTTGTGCAATGTCAATCCACGGGGGAGCTGAGAAGTAGCAAATGCTTTGGAGTAAATTTTCCAACCAGGGTAGAGACCGATGGCTCTATACAACTGCTTGCTGAAATCTATATGACCTTCACAAATCCAGCTCCTAGCAGGCAAAAGAATTCAATGGATCTGCAAAAGGAAGTGCAGGAGAGGGGAATAGAAAGAAACACTCTCTTGTATCCAATGAATATGTTTTTCTTTTTCTTTTACAGGAAAACAACTTTCTTATTTTGGTGTTTTAAAACACATTTCGGTATATCTCTTGTATTGAGACATGTCACGGGACCTTGTAGAATGTGATTGGCATCTCTGAATTAGAAGAAAAAACTATCATGGATGAATAAGACTGACATTCAGATGTTCCTTGGATACATTTCACCTCATGGAGTCTAGATTTTTCTGGGTTTTATTTTTTCATGTGTGTGTGTGTGTGTGTGTGTGTGTGTGTGTGTGTGTGAATTTAGGAATGATTTTTCATAGCACCAACCTTCTAAGACATCTGGTCCTAGATGGCAAAAAAAGTCATGTTGTTCAGACAGTGGCAAGTTCTCAAGACAGCACAGTATTTGCTTTGCTTCATTTCTAGAGCAGCCTACATGTAACAACATGGCTTTCATTTCCCTTTGCATTCTTCTCTCTACACATGCCTATCAAAAAGAATAAAATAAAATGCTCATGCCCCAACCAAAGACTTGTGCCTGCTATTTTCCATAGGGAAAATACCTTTGCTCTGGTTGAAAAGGGAAATCTTATCACACACTATATGTGTAGGGATGAATTCTGATTGCTTGCCACCAGACCACGAAGCACAAGAAGAGTGAATAATAACCATACACTTTTCAGTTGGAGATGGAACTGGTAGACAGAATTTGAACCCTGGCTGACTGTAGAATTATTTGCCACCTTAGTCTATACTGATATTTCTGCAAAACACTTCACTTGGGCTCAAGAATAGAACCAGAGGCAGACAGAGAATTCAACAATGGTTATTTGATTAATTTATTAATTCCACAAATATTTTTAAGCCTCTTCTATATGTCATAGACAAAGCACTGAGGATACAGAAATGAAGAGCACAGCCCTACAGGAGCTCAACTTCCAAAAACAACAACATAATATATACTTGTAAACACCTAAAAATATGATATAATGTCATGTACTGTAAGTGCCGAAAAGCATAATAAAGCAAAAGATGGAGCTACAATCCAGGTGCACTTTAGATGTGCCTTCAGAGGAAGCCTCCTTGATCTGCATGTGTATGCGGGAGAAGTAATTTGAACAGTCAAACAAGGGTTAAGAGCATACAGTATGATTTGATTTGATTTTATCACAGAAGATAGCATGAATTAAAAAACATTAAAATGCATGACATTATCTAAATTCAGAAATGTGAACTCTTTTACACATTTTTTATACAATTCTGTGAAGTGGACAGACGGTGTTAATTTTATCCTCTTCCCCTACAAAGTAAACTGTTAATAAAAAATTTACATAGATTGTGAGAGGCATAACCAGGATCATGAACAAAGGCTCCCTGACTCCAAATATAACGTGTGCTCAAAACACAATATTTGTCATCTATAACCAAATAGAGGTATTTAATTTTGCAGAGGAGCTCTTTTATTATGGATTCTAAACTGAACTAGACCTGCCCTATTTATGGCCCCCGAATGGAAGCCCATATTTCTGTCTTCTACTCATGTCCTCTTTCCCTCAGATTTTAACCAGAATAGACTCCTAACCCAAAAGGAAGAGGCATCCAAAGATGGGTGAACAGCCCAGATTCCATCTGGTAAAAATTTGTTTTTTGTTTGTTTGTTTGTTTGTTTGTTTGTTTGTTTGTTTTTGAGACAGAGTCTTGCTCTGTCACCCAGGCTGGAGTGAAGTGGCATGATCTCAGTTCACTGCAACCTCCACATCCCACTGATTCAAGCAATTCTCCCCCCTCAGCCTCCTGAGTAGCTGGGATTACAGGCACGCGCCACTATGCCCGGCTAGTTTTTGTGTTTTTAGTAGGGACAGGGTTTCACCATATTGACCAGGTTGGTCTCAAATTCCTGACCTCATGATCCACCCACCTCAGTCTCCCAAAGTGCTGGGATTACAGGTGTGAGACACCACACCTGGCCCCATTTGGTAAGAATTTGAAATAAGAGGTCAATGATCTGTAGACAATGGAACTCACAAATCAACTCAAATTGAGAGAGGAACAAAGGAAGTTCATAGGGTGAGAGGGAATAAAAGAGGAAAGTAGAGAAAGAAGTAACTAACACTGAGAAACAGAGACAACTACATTCGTCCTGTAGAAAGTAAGGAATTACCCAAGATACTTGCCAAATCCTCAAACATAGCATACGCCATTGGTAGCCAGACTGAGAAAATCAACGATTTTTATCCTAATAAATATCTCTAGGGATAAAATGACTGTTATTTGACAAGGATAAGATAGGAGCTGAAGAACTGTCATCACTTGTTTACTGGAAGAAATAAAAAATGTAGATCCTCTAAAAATCTCGGTTGTGCTGTCTTTTTCAACTTCTTCACCCACAGTAAAGAGCTATAGCATTTCAGAGCTGAAAGGGAACTCAGAGTTCATCTAGTTCAAGTAGGTCAAAATAATTTGATTTTATTTGGCCACATAATATCCCTGTGAGGTTCAGAGAAGCAGAGATTACAGATGGACAAGCTAAGGCACCTGAGGTTTCACCCAAGTCATGGGCTTATGTATGTCACAGAACTCCTGGCTTCCAGTTCTGTGTCTCTTCTTCAGCAACAGTTACATAACAGAACACACTTTATTATCTTAAAGCAGTCGCTTCGTCAAACTTAAAAAGAATAAGGCTTAAGAACTCCACTTCACGGCTGGGCACAGTGGCTCACGTCTGTAATCCCAGCTACTCGGGAGGCTGAGGCATGAGAATCTCTTGAACCTGGGAGATGGAGATTGCAGTGAGCCAAGATCCCGTCACTGCACTCCAGTCTGGGCAACAAGAGCGAAACTCCACCTCAACAAAAAATAGAACTCCACTTCAAAATAACCACAGCCCAGAGGGATCACACAGAAAAAGACCTTAAATGAATACAAATGAAATACAAAGTAGAGACTTAGATGAGGAGACTCTTTCGGGGCCTAGTGGCCTCTACAACAGCATGTGTTCCAAAAACTTCTAAGCTTCCTCTCTGGTCCTATCCTGTTTATTGAGATGAATTGCTCAATTCACCAAAATTCTCCAGGCCCAATTTTCATCTGCTAGGTAAAAAGAAGTTCTGATAAACCAGCATGCTATGAGGAATACAAATGAGCAAAATGAAAGGGACACTCTCTACAGCATGAAGAGATGAAGAGCTGTAAAGTAAAGTGATGGGTTGATAAAGTTGAAAAGAGGCCTTGACAGGTAATCTGGCTGCAAAATATAGGATAAGGCAAATTATTATCTGCTACTCTGGCAGCTATTAGAGAGTTGAAAATACATGTATTTGTATTTCCAGAACACTTTGTCATGCAGTTGGGAAGAATGCAGAATGGGGAGCGATTCATTTATCTACTTCTACTGCTCCCCTCCACGATGGGGGTTTTTGCTTAATCCAAGATGAGAGTTGATTGGAGCAAAAGAGGTAGCCGAAGATGGCCAAATAGGAACAGCTCCAGTCTCCAACTCCCAGCGCGAGCAACACAGAAGACCGGTGATTTCTGCATTTTCAACTGAGGTACTGGGGTCATCTCACTAGGGAGTGCTGGACAATCGGTGCTGGTCAGCTGCTGCAGCCTGACCAGCGAGAGCTGAAGCAGGGCGAGGCATCGCCTCACCTGGAAGCGCAAGGGGGAAGGGAATCCGTTTTCCTAGCCAGGGGAACTGAGACACACAACACCTGGAAAATCGGGTAACTCC
>NW_016810413.1:13574-29149 GCF_001698545.2 Rhinopithecus bieti
ATAATTAAAAAAAAAAAAAAGAGGTAGCCATGAATTAGAATGAAGTTTATTCCTGGAAACATTCCGCCCATTCCCATTCTTACTGCCACCCCCACACTACTACTCAGCTGCTCCCCACTATCTTTTGCCATATTTAATAAATGTCTTTATGCTATCCATCATTATCCAAGGCTTCACACTATTAACTACTACAAGCAATGTTTTCCCCCAATAAATAAGTTCCTTTCCCCTCTAGACTTACTAACTAATAGTCATCACATCAACTTCATGTACACTTCCACAAACATTTGTAGACCCTATTATTTATTAGGCACCAGCTTTAGCATGTAACTTCTCACCTCACCAAAATTCTTAATCAGATAAAATGCAGCTAGGTTCCAAAAGATGCGGATGCTACAAATTTCAGTTGCACAGCAGGCCAACAGAACTTGGTACTTCCAACCCCCAGAGATAGGGCAATGAGTCATGTGAGGCAAAGCTGCTGCTTGAATGACTGAGCAGAGTCAGGACCTGACAGTGGCCCTAGACCTCCTGTTCTCTGAACAGCTGCTGAGCCTGAGCTTTCATCAGCAGACGCATGAGTAGAAGGGAAGTTCAACCCTGGGTAGCCGCCATGCAGTCAGAGGATGTGAGTGACCAGAATATATTGATCTGGCTTATTCCCTTTATGCCCCAAAGACAAATAGATCCTTTCACAAAAAGTAGAATGAGGTCTAATGCACACACGTGACCTCAGGTTGAGGAACAGCAAAGGGTTTTCAGATATCTCCATTGATGTTCAGAAAAATGCCCCATTTTCCTCCATGCAGTTGAAGTGCCGTTTTTTCAACCCTCATAGCACCTGTTATGAATAAACCAGACAGGCTTTGTTACCATCTGAAATTCTATAACAAGCATTTTTCAGCCTTGGCCAGCATTCTAAAGACAACAGCTTAATTCTCACCACTGCAAAGTCCAAGGAAATCAGAATATGAATCCACTGTTGATATATTTTCTTTTGACATACACAATTTTACTGAAACTGCTGACTTGGAGTTTGAAATGCAAAGATGTTTCATTTGAAAATTTTACAGGGACTATGACTTCAGGAAAGCTCTTTATGTCCCTATTTCAGAAATGCCATATTGCTTATCTGTTTGAATTCACTATATTCTTAAATCTAGAAGCCTTTTCAAAAAGGTTCAAATTATAATCCCCAGCATAAACTTCCTTTGTCTTTATTGTTCACTTTAGTGTATACCAATGACCAATATGAAAGATGTTTCATTTAGCACTGTAGCTAGCAGTATATCCATTCCTGCACTTCTGAGACAGCTGCCAAGGTCCATGTTTGAGCAAAAATATCACATATTCTGTGTTGATCTCAATTTCTCAGGAATATATGTGAGATGGGAATAGGCAAATTGACATTGTACTTTAGTGTCTGCTGGAATTATTTTGGATCCTTGATATATAGAAAAGTGGTTTGGATAATTGGCCAGGCCAGACATAGTGCATTGCTGTTTCAAGGAAGGCACAGCAATACACTGGGCCATTCCCAAGCATTGGGGAAATGCTGTTTGATTAGGGAAGTTGCTAGTTCTGAAGATTGAGTGATTTAAATACTCTGTGAGGAAAGTTATTGGTCAGTTGATAGGTCAGCCATGGTCTGAAGACTTTTTCTTTTAACATAACGATTTGTTTTCAGACTTTTGAAAACCTCCAATAGACTCAGTGCTAGCCAAGTATTTGGTGGTTTTGTGAAGGTTTTTGGTATTCGTGTTGACTGCAGTTCTTCAGAAACCCATTTAAAATGTTGTTTCCTTTCCATATGGCATTCTGAAAGGGAACAAGGGATTACAAATTTAAGATTGTGACAAAAAAGAATGTTCTTTGTAACTATTTCTGTATTTTCTAAGCTTTGTAAATGAGTTTGACTCATATTTTGCCAAGACTAAATACTAGATTTATTATTGGATTGTGATTTAAAACAAAAACAAAGATACATATATTCTTGGCAACTGGAACATATTATATATGTATAATTTGTTGTAGGCTTTTGGTTTTCATTTTCACTATGTTTTAAGTTTGATTGACTCTATAAATGAGTCTCGAAGAAGGATAAATCATCTAAGTTTTATTTCAACACTTTCAAAGCAGGTTTAGCACAATTTTAAAGTCTAAGACACTCAGCATTCTTTGCAAGGCTTACCTCATTATCTCACGTTGCACACTGGGAATATCACATTTTCATGGACTTTCAAACACTCTTAAGGCTGTAACTTTGTCCACTCTTACAAATTTGACTCTACTAGACAAACCAAGTAATGTATCCTTCTGAGAAACCTTGGAATCTCTGCTGAGACCACAGCTCCCTTCAGAATGGTTCTCCATTAACAGATTGCTGCATTTTATGTCTTATGATCTTCACCCCTTACCCTTCAACTCTGGTTGCAACATCTCTGTCCAGATAATGCGCGGCCAATCCAAATGCAGCATCCACAGACTGGGCAAGAACCACAAGAATTGCAGCTGGAAAACTCCACTCAATAACATAATGGAATGACTGATACCATCAGATCTCTCAGTGAGAGATCTGTCTGAGAGATGTACAAACTCAGAGTCAGTAGTGGGAAAGAATTTAAGAGATAAACGAAATAAGATAGAAGGTGCAAACAAGGGGTAGAAGCCTGAAGGAAGCACAACCCATGGGTTGCAGATTTCGTTCTCAAGCAGAAGTTATGGCATGGAAGGAAGGAGAGAGAATAGAAAGATTTATTAGTGGTAGAAAGTTTCGAAGAGAAAATAGGTAGAGAACAAGGCAGAGGGGAAACTGAACCACAAACATGGCAGAGTATCAATGGGGGTTGCCATGTACCACCACAGCTGAGATATTAGAGAAACAGATGCATTCTGACCAGCTGCCCAGTCCTCTGTAAGTTTGACTGTGGAGTTCTTGAGGTTATACCCTGTCCTCCTTTATTCCCCTTACAACTCATCCCCACTAACTAAAACAAAAGAGTAGAGCTTTATTCACTTTCTGACAAAAGACATTGAAACCCCTTAAGTAAATAATTCATTTACTATAATGAAATATCTATTTTGTGGGTTGGTGCTTTGACAGGTTCTGTGAAGACTATAAATATGAAAATCTGCAATCACTGCTTTCAAGGGGCTCATTTGTTTAAATATATCAGTCCATAGTGTGCTGATGAAGGGAGCAAAGGGTTAAAAACAGGCACCATGGAACCAAATTGCCTGATTTCAAATCCTGACCCCAATATCAACTAGCTGTATGACCTTGGGCCAGTTCCTGAACCTCTTTGTGCCTAGGTTTCCTCATCTATTAAAGAGGGAAACACTCTAAAACCTACCTCATAGTAGTGTTCTTGTAAGGGTAATATGAGTTAAGTCCTACAAAAAGCTCAGAATAGAGTTCAGAGTAACAGATTGTTAAGGCTCTTCTCAGATATCTTGAATTTTTGTGGAAAAAGAAGGAATTGGGTGGATTAGAAGCACCTATTCCTCATGGGAGAACAGTCTTTATGCCAAACCAGGCAGGGTGGTTCAGGAGTTACACCTATATTCCAAGGCAACTATCCGCAAAACAGACATCCACCAGTGCTCCTGAGTCTTGGCATAGAAGATCCCTCCTCTCTTCAGTCACTCACATGCCAGGGAAGAAATCTGGCTCTCCTGCCTCCCTGCCTGGCTCCTGTCAGCCAGACATCTACTACGTATGCTGCTGTTGTTTCTGCTTCACCTTTCCCCACATGATCTTATTCTTGCCCCTTCTCTTCCCTCTTCATACTTTCTTACAGGAAAGACGCTGGGGCAATTTTCTTTACGACATATGGAACCATGCAAAACATATATTTCTGCTTGACTCTGGTGGGTTCTCGAGTCAATCAAGACCATCTGGGCTTGCATATCTAATATCCCCCAGTCTACCCCATCTCCTAAATCGAATCCTTTCTGTATAATTTAACAGTGTCTTTGTGCTACAAAGCCCTTAATAATTTTTAAACAAAATTGCCTTAATACATAGCAATTGCTAAATGCAATACGGAAATATTTATTTCTCTTGCCAGCTGTGGATTCCAAAGGCTGCCCTGCACAACGTGCAGAACTTTTTGTGATAAAAACTATATAAGACATGTTTCTCAAAAGCCACTTTTTTGGGCTTTTTTGGGCTCTAGCCACACATCACATTCAATTCTACTAGATATGAACGTTGAAAAACTATCAGCAAGTTAATTGCCCAAGGAAAGAACTCAAACTAGCCCTGCAATATTTAATTTCCCCTTGTCCCTTCCATGGCTGACATCTGATATGCTGAGTCTTTCTAATGGCACCTGTTTTCCAATTGTTGACTTGTACTTATCATCACTACAAAACACTAAGGCATGAATTCTACTGATAGAGGGAAATCCAGCTGGAAAGTAACACCATCAGAGCATCCTGGAATATGTGATACGGTTACATAATTAGAGTCATGTATAAGCACCAAAGATAAACAATAATTTTTGTAATCATATACTTATAAAATCATTTAAATGATCAGGAATTTTTCAGTAGATTTGGAAATATTTCAGAGATCATTCTTTCAGGGGTTTTTAAAGTCCCACAAGTATGCCATTTTCTTGAATGAATCTTTGAAATTGCTTCAGTTCTTCTGATGCATTCAGCAAATGCTGCGATCTAAACCTTTGTTGTAAGCAGTAGACTTGGATAGATTCTTGGATAGCAGTAGAATACAACAACACATCAGACACAGATTTGAGGCTCCAAGGAGTTTACAATCTAGTAAAAAGAAATAAGACATATATTCCTGTGTTCAGCAGATTGATAGCCATCTTAAAGATGTTTGTGCCCTACACTCAGGAACCTGTGAATATATCACCTTACATGGCAAAAAGTACTTTGCAGATGTGATTAAAGTTAAGCATCTTGTGATGGGAGAGATTATCCTGGATTATCTGGGTGGGCCCAACATAATCACATGATTCCTTAAAATGAGAGACTATTTATAAGCAGAGAAAGATGTAAATGGTCAAAGAAATACAATATTGCCAGCCTTGAAGATGAAAGGGGCCCATGAGCCAAGGAAAGTGGGTGGCCTGAAAAGCTGGAAGAAGCAAGAAAATTTTTCCCCTAGAAAATTTTCCAAATGAGAACTCAGCCCTGCTAACTTCTTGATCTGAGCCAAGTGACACCCATGTCACATTTTTCACCCCCAGAACTGTAAGCTAACAAACTTTGTGTTGTTTTAAGCCAGTGAGTTTGTGGTAATCTATTAATGTAGCAACACAAAACTAATACAATGTGTAATTTGAATACAAATTAGAATATGCCAATTGCTGTAGAAGAGATATAAAGTGAAGGAGATCTTAGATGAAGGTTAGCATGGCAAAATCAACTATCTATCTTCTCTCTGATCTTTATCTTTCTTGAGTCTATGACTTGGATTTGTAACAAATAACATCCATATTGAAACAGCATTGTAATGTCCTCCCCATCTTCCTGGGAACTCTGCATCACAAAACTAAGGAAATCATGCAAATGAGATGAGTGACTTTTACAAGATAGGAAGCTAGCAAAATTGGCTATTCCTGCACTGAACGCAATTCAAACCCAAGAAAAAGTTTCCAGACCCGTGTCTAATGCAGCCCAAAGTAAGTTTCTGAAATCACAAAGGTAGATTTATGATAGGATCACAGTGGCATCAAACGCTATTGCTACCTAAGACCTTTTCATTAAAAAATAAATTATAGGATTTCCAGAATGTGACACTCAGTTTAGCAAAGATGGAGTTCAAATAGGTTAAACGTTTTTGACTCAATTAAAGAAATAATCAAAAACAAAAAGTGGGGGGAAGGAATCTGTATGACAGTCAATAGAAATAATACCTTATACTTGCACATGCAGAGTATATTTATGTATAGGATCACACTTAATACTTACAACAAT
The DNA here is from genome assembly GCF_001698545.2 of Rhinopithecus bieti. Taxonomy (NCBI): domain Eukaryota; kingdom Metazoa; phylum Chordata; class Mammalia; order Primates; family Cercopithecidae; genus Rhinopithecus; species Rhinopithecus bieti. The sequence goes on from NW_016810413.1 coordinate 19,524, forward strand.
GCTGTTAAGGTCTTATTATCCTTGCTTTTACTGGTGAGGAAACCAAGGTCCCAGAGGTTTGATGGCTTGTCACTAAGTAGCAGAGCACAGGCTCACACCTAAGAGTAAGTAGAAACCCAGATGTCTTTTTTTCACTGGTCTAGTGTAAGAGAAAGATACTAGACTATAGACTCCAGGAGAGCAAGGGCTCTGGATACTCCCAATACTTTCAAAATATCTGCACATAGGAGGGTTTCAAAAGTGATTGTGAAATGAAGGAGCGCAGTCTGGTGAGTGACAGTACTCTCTGCACACTCCTTTACCAGATAGCCCTGGAAAAGAAGACAAAATAGCACGCCTTAGGACCACCTCCTCAGGTGATTTTAGGCAGAACTTTTAAGCCTTTGGCACATATTTGAATCATCTGTGGAGCTTTTAAAAATTCAAACATCCTGGCCACACCCTAGACCTGCTAGCATAAGATCTAAATGAGACCCTCTAGAGCTGGATCGCACTGAATCTTTGCTATTGAAAAACAAGTTTTGAGTCAGCACAGAGCAGAAACCAAATGGTTTTGTTGTTTCTTTTTTTTCCCCTAAACAAATGACACCTGAATCTTTCCAGACTCCTGATGTAAGTAAGTACAGTGCTGAACCCTGAGCAGGCCTGGATTCCTTAGTAATGAAGTGCACCCAGACGAGTTCTCCTTGCAGCTGACAACCAAATTCTGTTGGTGGAGGGAGAGCAATGGGCAACTGATAAACTAACCTTGGCACAGGGAGGGTAACAACACACACTGGGGCCTGTAGCAGGGAAGGGAGAGCATCACGATAAATAGTTGGTGCATGTGCGGCTTACTACCTAGGTGACAGGTTGATAGGTACAGCAAACCACCATAGCACACATTTACCTATGTAACAAACCTGCACATCCTGCACATGTATCCCAGAACTTAAAATATAATTAAAAGAAAAAGAAAAACTGTATGTTGGAGAGGTCTATATGCTTGTACATATAGCCCAAAATAATGAGAACATTATATCATAATGCTCTTACCTCATTCTTTACTCTGAGGGATCTGTTTTTCTTTTAATAGAAACCTAAAACAACGAGCACTCATAATTCTGAATAGAGCTAAAGTTTGAAATGGGAACTCTGCAAACATTATATATTCTCTCTTATTGTAGCATCTTGTTTATTTTCAGCAGGAGGGCACAGAGATCTGGGTGAGTTAAGAACAATGGTCACAGTTTATTGAACTCACCTGTTTTCTTAAAAAGGCTAAATTATGCCTGATGCAGTACAGGGTTCTTTTAAGTCTCCCAGGGGGATGGGCCAGACACAGAGATTCTTGAAAGATGTCCATAGGTCATTTGGATGCACACCAGAATTGATGACCAATGTTCTGTAATCAAAACCCCAGCTACTCATGTAGGTAAACCATGCCCAACCCTTCATAAATTCATCATAAAATGGGTCTGATCCTTGAATCTACACTCCCTCCATTGTCTTAATGAAGTTACTCTTCTCAAGTCTCCTAAATACAAAGAAAGAAACTGGTGAAATCTAGGAAGGGTAATATTTTAAAACAAACTTTTGAAATTGTAGCTGAAAAGAATTGGAGAAATAACAAATTATTTTAAGAGGTCTAATGGCAGAATTCTCTCAAAAGGAGAAAAACAAATGTTCAAGTATCCCTTTTGCAAGACAGGCCCAACGATGAGGTCAGTCAAGCAAAGTGGCATTTTTCCTTGGAATTCATTGAGGTATTCAGGTCATAATTGGCTGTAGGACTTGGGAAAATGTGGGAGAAGAAACTTGGATTTGGAAAACGGGGGAAAATTATCTCAATGCCCCACAAGCTCTCTCAAACTACAGATCTGCAGTGAGAAATTTAGAGTTAGAATTTCCAGTAATGAAGACAATATATCAAAGCCCTGGATTTCAAACAAGGGGGAAGGTCAGGGAAGTGGTTAAAAAAGGAAAAGAAAACTCTGAAATAAATAGTCCTGGACAGTTGAATGGTCAGACAATCTAACTGAGTCATAGGAAAGAATGATATGGTATCTAAATGTTAAGTTGGGGGGTGGGTGTCCTGTGCTTATGATCTGATTACACATTGTTAAACAGGGGTACACAAAACAGATGCAACACCCACTAAAAAGTTTAATTTATCAAGTTTAACATAATAATTACTTCTTTAACATATTCCCTCTTTAGAATCTGTCTTGCTTGCTTTTCATATTCCTTCCTCAGAAATATTAAGGGTTATTGTTATTCTCAATAATAATATCAGTAATCCATCACTTGAGCACATATTTCAGTTGTACCTACTATGTGTCCGATACTGTGCTGAGAAATATAAGATCCACAAAAGAAGTAAAACATGATGTCTATTCACACAAAACTTAAAACCTAAGTGGAATAGAATTTGTGCACATTCAGACATTAAATAATAATAGCCTATATGATACCAATAGGAAGTGTGATGTGATATGATTTCTGGAATGGGAGGTATCAGTACAACTAGGCTATGTTGAGACAAACCCCAGAGGGAAGTTGGGGACTTGATCTGGATCTTGATAATGGGGCAGAAGTGGAAGGTGTTAACTTTAGGCTGATGCACAAGTAATTGCAGTTTTTACAGTTAAAAGTAATGGCAAAAACCGCAATTACTTGTGCACCAACCTAATACTAGCATGTGGAACTAACTGAGAGACATGTAAAAGTTCAGCTGGTATAAAGAAATTGGTATGTCTGCTTGACCATTGGAATTGAAAAGTCTATATTTAATATTTAAGTTATAAGAATCATAGAAAAAGACTGTAGCCTGATGGAATGAACACAGGTTTTGAGACTGGATTCTGATTTTGCCAATATAACCTCAGCTTTCATCTAAAATAAGAAGAAATTTTGGATTTACTTATTTGAAAATGGCTTCTGACTTATTTCTGCTTGAATATTGCTCCTCAGCCTCCTGTGTTTCTCAAACTGCTTCCCCCTCTGGCCAAATGCCATCATTACTTTCCCCATTTTGAGCCCCACCCAGAACTCTTAGGTACTGTCCACTTGATAGGCCATTGCTTCCTCTCACGTGGAAAGAGTCATGTTGAACAAGTTTCCTTAAGATCTCTCCACCAGGGTGGATTTCAGACAAACCTGTCTCTTCCTTTGATTGACCCATGAGTAGTTGCTGAACAAAATGTATACATTGCTTCCAAGGATAAATATTTATTCTCAGAGACTGTACAGTCTAAACCCATGAAAAGGGTGGAAATATATTTATAATTGTCTCATGATTTCTTGCAAAAATTTAAACTTATTTGCCATTTAGGGCTACATGTGTGGGTTTCTTATACAGGCACTCATGTCATGGGAGCTTGTTGTACAGATTATTTCATCATCCATATATTAATCTTAGTATCCAATAGTTATTTTTTCTGATCATCTCTTCCTCCCACCCTCCCCCGCCAAGTAGGCCCCAATTGTGTGTGTTCCCTTCTATGTGTCTATGTGTTCTCATCATTTAGCTCCCAGTTAAAGTGATAACAATGTAGTATTTGGTTTTCTGTTCCCGTGTTAGTTTGCTAAGGATGATGTTCTCCACCTCCATCCATGTTCCTGCAAAGGGTATGAGCTCATTCTTTTTATAGCTGTGAAGTAGTCCATGTTGTGTTTGTACCACTTTTTCTTTATCCAGTTTACCATTGATGACCATTTAGTTTGTTCCATGTTGTTGCCATTGTGAATAGTGCTGCAATGAACATATATTGCATATGTGTTTATGATAGAATGCTTTATATCCCTTTGGGGATATACGCAGTAATGGGATTGCTGGGTTGGGTGGTACCTCTGTTTTTACCTCTTTGAGGAATTGCCAAACAACTTACCATAATGGTTGAACTAATATACACTCCCACCAACAGGGTATGAGCTTTCCCGTTTCTCTACAACCTTACCAGCATCTACTTTTTTACTTTTTAACTAATAGCCATTCTGGCTGGTGTGAGATAGTATCTCATTGTGGTTTTGACTTGCTTTTCTCTAATGATCAGTGAGCTTTTTTTCATAGGTTTGTAGTTTGCATGTATGTCTTCTTTTGAAAAGTGCCTGTTCATGTCCTTTGCCCACTTTTTAACAGGCTTGTTCTTTTTTTCTTGTAAGTTGGTTTAAGTCCCTTATAGATTCTGGATATTAGAGCTTTGTTGGATGCATAGTTTGCAAATATTTTCTACCATTTTGTGGGTTGCCTGTTTACTCTGTTGATAGTTTCTTTTGCTGTGCAGAAGCTCTTTAGTTTAATTAGATCTAATTTGTCAATTTTTCTTTTGTTATGATTGTTTTTGGAGTCTTCATCATGAAATCTTTTCCAGTTCCTATGCCTAGAATGGTATTGCCTAGGTTGTCTTCCAGGGTTTTCATAGTTTTGGGTTTTACATTTAAGTCTTTAATGCATCCTGAGTTGATTTTCGTATATGGTGTAAGAAAGGGGTCCAGCTTCAATCTTCTTTATATGGCTAGCCAGTTATCCCAGCACCATTTACTGCATACCATTTACTTTCCTATTTGTTGAATAGGGAGTCCTTTCCCCATTGATTCTTTTTGTCAGCTTGGTCGAAGATCAGATGGTTGTAGGTGTGTGGCCTTATTTCTGGGCTTTCCATTCTGTTCCATTGGTTGACATGTCTGCAGAGATGTGTTGGATTCTTTCCTTCCTTTTACTGCTCCCATTCTATGTCTTTTTCAGTTTGTGGTCACTTTTGCACCACTCAAACATAAGAAAAATGCCAATGTTGTACTGTATCCATTTCATGGCATGCTGTTAGCCAGACAGTAGCTGAAGTTTGAGGATTATTTCCCAAAAGAATTAACTGGTCAAACACTTTTTGTTTCTCTGTGAGGGTTGGGAAAATTTAGTTGTATTCTAGGTAATGCCTAGACTAATGTATAGACTTGGTTGGGTTGCTTAGCCTTTCAGAGCCTCAGTCTTTTCATCTGGAAAAACATAATATTAGCATCAAGCTTCAAGATCATTAGGATAGTTACATCTAATTTATGGAATTATGTATATGGAGCATAATGGATGGAATATGAGAGTGTTCCAAAATTGATCATTATTATTCCCACTCAAAAAAATAGGCCAGTATCTCACTTTAAGTAGAAAAAGAAAGAAGAAAAAAATAATGGAAGTAGATGGAAAAAGAAGAAAGAACAATTGATGCTATTTGAATGCCCACTATATGTCAAACACTGTGTGAAATTCTCCACAAATATGTTATCTCAGTAATAACTACCTATGCAATGGGTATTAATATGCTCATTTTTGTAGATGAGAAAATTGGTACCTAGGGAGTGTAATAATCTATTTAATGTAATAGAGAGGAAGTGACTGAGCCAAGATTAGAAGATTGATTTTAGGCAACCTTTATTAGTGATCTTTTCTTGGGCTACCTTCCTCTCCTATCCCCATTAGATTGTGTATTTGATTCCACAAAGGTTTTTGACACTTGCAGCTCTCTTTAGGAGGTTCAAACCATTGAGAAATTCTCAGTTGCTGTATGTGTGCATGTGTTGCAGGTGTGTGCAATTCCTCTCCCCATTTCAGATGAGTTCATTTCTATTCATGCAAGATTCATCTCACTTCTCACTTTATTACTCATTTTTTAAAATTATCATTCATCACATTGGTGCACAAATAATTGTGGTTTTGGACTGTGAATTTTAAATAATTATAACTAGGCTCAAACACATCTTTATTAATTAAAATAGGAACAATTACAATCAACACATTTTTGCCAATGAGAAATAAGTTTGTTTATTCCTGAAGTATAAAAATCCATATTTCAGGGTTTGATGAACTCTTGGAGAGCATTTTCTGCATCTTGCTGGTTGTGGAAGCGTTTTCCCTGCAAAAAGTTGTTGAAATGCTTGGAGAAGTGGTAGTCTGTTGGTGAGAGGTCAGGTGAATATGGTGGAGGAGGCAAAACTTTGTAGCACAATTCATTCAACTTTTGAAGCACTGGTTGTGCAACGTGCAGTTGGGTGTTGTCCTGGAGAATTGGGCTGTTTCTGTGGACCAGTGCTGGCTCCAGGCATTGCAGTTTTCAGTGCATCTCATCGATTTGCTGAGTATACTTCTCAGAAAGCTGTAGTGGATCAGACCAGCAGCAGACCACCAAACAGTGACCATGACCATTTTTGGTGAAAGTTTAGATTTGGAAAGTGCTTTGGAGCTTCTTCTCAGTCAAACCACTGAGCTGGTCATCACTGGTTGTCGTATAAAATCCACTTTTCATTGCCCATTACAATGGGATCAAGAAATGGTTTGTTGTTGTGTTGAATAAGAGGTGGCAACACTTCAAAATGACAATTTTGAAAAATTTTTGGCTCAGCTCACGAGGCCCAACTTATTAAGATTTTTCACCTTTCCAATTTGCTTCAAATACTGAGCCATGCTTCTCATCTTCAAGATTCTCCTCTCCTTTGCAAAACTTCTTGAACCACCATTGTATTGTATGGTCGGTAGCAATTCCTGGGCCAAATGCATTGTTGATGTTGGGAGTTGTCTGTACTGCTTTATGACACATTTTTAACTCGAATAAGAAAATTGCCCAAATTTGCCTTTTCTCTAACATCATTTCCATAGTCTAAAATAAACATAAAATAAACAGCAAGTAATAAGTCATTAGCAAAAATACATAAAGTGAGAAAAGTCCATTAAAACACTGTATAACATAACCATATTTACTTAACAATGTATTCCAATATCTAACAGCAAATTCCAACAATGCAAAAATTGCAATTACATTTGCACCAACCTAACATTTCACTTCCTCACTTCAGTTATTATTATCCTTCCCTGGGACCTCATTCAAAATGTCTTCAAATTAACCTTTATTTACTTGTACTGTTGGAATAGCTATATTGATTGTGTGTGTGTGTGTGTGTGTGTGTGTGTGTGTGTGTGTGTGTGTGTACATGCATGGTATGATGAATATGTTTCTAACTTTTTCACTCAATATTAATTTTGGGAATTCTGCTTATGCTACTCTGTGGACATTAAGTATTTCTTCTATTGTTGCACATATTCCATAGTGTACACTAAACCACATCTGCCAATGGCAGACACCAAGTTTGACTGTAATACTCCAACGCCGCAAACAATACCATTTCATTGTAGACTTATGTGAGAATTTTTCTAGGTTATATATCTAGACATAGGATTTCTGGAACATATGGTTAGTACAGGAGTGTTTAAACTGAATTGAGCACTACATCCTTCTCATTAGAATTGTCCACATGCAATCCCACTTGTTCAGGAGGGTTTCTACTTTATCCCTAGAGAGCCTTCTGCACTTGCCTTTGTGGAAGAGCCTGCCATGTTAAGATAACATTCATGTCTATTAACATTAAGATCTTCAAAAGCCTTTAAAATCACACTTTATAAAATATAAAGAGAGATAGCCCCCAAAAGGACATTTCACAAATCAAATTCAATTCTTACAGCAGAATAGTTGTGATCCTCTTACAAGAGATTGGAACATACTAAGTTTCACATCTCCCCTGTGGGGACGATATTACATGCCCTCCGTTGGAGGGAGAGTCTATGCTTTAGCTTAATGGGAAAATGTCAAGTTTTTCTTGTGTAACCACTGTGTATTGTAAAAAATGACTTTTAAATGGGAGAATAAAATGACTTTTAAATGGGAGAATGAGAAGGGCATTAGTACCCAGGTACTTGGCAAGCCTACCAAGGACTAAATGAGACATCAGAGCTTCGTATAATGGGATGGACCTAAGAAGCCTCCAAGACTATGGTGACGAGCAAGATGCAGACAGTCCATGACCTCACAGAGCTTACAGTACAGTGGAAAGGTCAAAAAACAAACAATTATAAAAAAATTGTGAGTCTGAGATTTTGGTAGCCTTACTGAAATAAAACTTTGGATCATCTGCATGTCAGAGAGAGCCTGGTTACGTGGAATGTGTAGTTCATTGTTTCTTATCTCCCAACTGAGAAGCCTTTCTCAGGCTAGGTCTCCACTGTCTGCAAGGAACATGAGGTCTCTTGCTTACATAAGCTGTTTTCTAACTCAGTGTGTTCAGGCCCTCACTCCTTTTATTTAAGCAAGATTGTCTCAATTTAAATTTGTCTGGCACATCCAGACCCATCTTTTTGGCCAGGACTTCACTAAAAAATGTATGGCTCTGAGAGAATAATGTTCTTCACACTAGATTTCTGAGGAGCTGTTCAATGTCTTTCCTAATTCAGCAGTGAAAATAATGAGCTGAAACAAAAGTAACCGTGACAGGAATTGTCCTCATTAATTATTTTCTCAACATCTCAAGAGGATCTGGTGGGCTCTTGACCTTGCCCCTTAAGTTAAGTACTTGGAATGTATTTTGACTGCTGGCAACTTAGCCAGTGCTATGATAAATGTGACTTAGCTACCTTAGTTCTGGTTTGTGGGAAACAGTTGAATTTTGTATGGTGATTTTTGTGCACTGTTAACAAAAGAGAAATCTTTTTTAAAAAATGTGTGTGGGCAGGAAGAACTGTGAAGGAAAAATTATATGGCAAATCTGATTGACTCCTGGGATTTCAAATATGACAAGCAGTGCTTTTTCTCTCCACATCATCAATTTCATGCTGTTTAGAATAACTGCTAGGTTTTCTTTTAGAAACCTATTAGAAAATATTGGTATGTGACTTACTGTTGATAAGACACATGAGATAAATGTTAACACAAGGGATGCTCACTTCCTACATGATATGTGGGTTATTATGTGTGTTAATAAAAAATACTGTGCTTTTTCATTTTACTTTGTAGATTTGAAGATCTGTAACTAGGGATGTATTGAAATTTAAGGAACTCTAGTATTTTCTTCTTACAACCATTTTTATGGTTAATAATTATCATATAAATTATGAAACTCAGAAGATCCTATAATAAAACCATTCATTGGTCATTTACTTCATTTCAGGCACTGCATCATTTGTTCACTCATTTATGCATTTAACAAATATTTATTGAGTACTTAATATATGTCAGGCATTTTGACAAAACCTGAGGCTATAATGGCAAGACATAGACAGTCCTTAACCAGTGGGAAAGACAGAACCCAGAAAGATAACAAGCAGACAACCACAAGAAAATGTTTCAAATGTTATAATAAAAAAAAAAAAGGACACTATTTATTTATCCTAATAAAGAAAAAGAGAACAAAAGGAAAACTAGACTAAGGGGCGTGGAGAGAGAAGATTATATTTAAGCTGAAACCTAAAAGATGACTGAGAGTTCTGCTGAGGAAGAGAGGGGAGGAGTGATTTGCAGGCAATGGAAATAGCCTTTAGGAAGAATATAAACCAAAAGAAAGATTACAGCATATTCACGGAATGGAAATGAGTCCTGGTTTTCCTAAGCTGTGCAATGAAAGGTGGTCATAAGCAGTGGCTAAATTATGAAAACCTCATAAAGTATGTTTTGGACTTCAGAATTTATCCTAAAACCACAGATAAATAAATACTATATGACATGGACAGACAGTATTATTTTCACTTATTAGATAAAAAATTAGCATAGAGAGGTTAAATATGCTTTTGTTTATTCAGCAAGCAATTGGTCAAACCAGATTTTTTTTTTTTT
>NW_016810413.1:29354-39221 GCF_001698545.2 Rhinopithecus bieti
AATAGGCCCCAGTGTGTGATGTTCCCCTTCCCGAGTCCAAGTGATCTCATTGTTCAGTTCCCACCTATGAGTGAGAACATGCGGTGTTTGGTTTTCTGTTCTTGCCATAGTTTGCTGAGAATGATGGTTTCCAGCTGCATCCATGTCCCTACAAAGGACACGAACTCATCCTTTTATATGGCTGCATAGTATTCCATGGTGTATATGTGCCACATTTTCTTAATCCAGTCTGTCACTTTTTTTAACAATCACTGCCTGGCTCCAAAAACTTGGACTTTTACTTTATATGTTACGGTCTATCTTCTAACTCACATAAAACCTAGCCACTGTGTGGCCTTATCTTGACCAACTATTGCGTTCAGAGAGACATTGATCCAACATTTAAACATTATTTTTTAAAAATTAAATATATACTACTGTGCCTCAAGAAATTTCCAGGATGGAAGGAGGTTCTATTCATGTTTCAAGTAAAGCTTTATATCCTCCTTTTCGTCTCTTTTGGTCTCAATGACACCTACACTTATAAGCTGTTTCCCACGTCTCTCCTCTTTCCACATCCAAAACAAATATTCCCTAAGTCTTATCCACATGGGTACTCATACCCCTTTATTTTCTCACTCTTAGTGTAACCTTCATTTATTTCTGGGAGTAATTCTTGGTTTATTCCAGTGTGAACTTAGCCATCTTCTACAGATTCTCCGATTTTTGTCTCTCACCTTCCTCCAATTCGCAGAGGCAGAATAAGCCAGATAGTACTCTGCCTGACAATGTTCTATTGAAGGACAAAAATCCTAAATGATCATGGCTGAGAAGAATTCAGACATACATTAAATCTTATATGAATGAGGTGCATGAATGGGGTGTTACTGAGAGCCCAGTGACTTGGAAAGAGGGTTGCTTCTGTGCAAAGACAGATGCCACAATTCCAAGTGCCTTGGGGTGAAAATCACATGGAATATCTGGCCAGTTACTAAGGTGAATTTATTGGCATAGGAAAAAAATACAGCTTGCTATGTGCCACTCTAGAAAAAGCAGGCCATTTCCTTAACACAACGGCCCCATCAGTAAATTTCAAACTGCTTCCATTTCACCCTAAAGAAGAAAAACCATTCCTTTGAAAAGCCTCAAGAGAAAAGCATCAACTTGCCAAACTTATCACCACCTGGAGGAAAAAACTCCCTATGCCATTATTCACTTTCCAACAACATTTATTGATAAGAAAAAGCAATGGGTCTATTTAAGGGACGTAATAGCTTAAGAGAAGATGATGGCATCAAATAATAAGGACACTGTAAGCAGAACTAATGGAAGAAACATGAGATTCTAATAAAAGCCTTATGAAAGAGACAAATTAGAGCACAGACACACAAAGAGTATTTGGACCAAAATAAAGAAGAATCTAAACTTAAAAATTAGAGAAATTGAAAATAAGTTGGCTACCAATAAAAATTATGTTGTGTAATTTAAAGTATAAATTGCAAAGTACAAAGAAAGGAAATTCATAAATGAAATCTTAAGAGATATATAGATTAAAAAATAGATTAAAAATGATAATCAGGAAGGGACTTCAAGATGACTGACTAGAGGCATCTGATACTCGCTCTCCTCCTCCACAAAGAAAAACCACAAGAGTGAGTAGATAATCACACTTCAAATGGATCATCTAAGAGAGAACACTGGAATTCAACAGAAAAATAACAGGAAACACCTAGCACAAGGAGAAAGAGGAAAATGAGTCAGACCACTTGGCAGGGATTGGCTGGGGAGACTGGAGAGACTTCCCAATATGGGGAAAGGGAAGTGAATCACCCCCAGGAGTCCATATTCCCACCACAGATTCCTACAATCCTGGCCACAGTAGAGTCTCTAGACCCTTGCAGGCCCTAAGACTAACATAGGTAGTGTCTGGATATCACATAAAGGCATTGTTACAGGGAGAGAACTCACACTGGGTCCCACACACCTGTAGCTACAGCAAGGCTCATATTGAGAGCCCAGTCCCCACTAGACTGTATCTTGCTTTGGAGCCTACCACAGTTGGTTCTTGGAAGAAACCCAATGCCCATCAATGATAGACTGGATAAGAATGTGGCCAGCATATACACCCGATGGAATACTATGGCCATCACCATAAGAGAGGTACAGGATGAGTTGCATGTCCTTCTGCAGGGACATGGATGAAGCTGGAAACCATCATTCTCAGCAAACTAAGCACAGGAAACAGAAAACCAAAACACTGGCATGTTCCTCATTCATAAGTGGGAAGTGAACAATGAGAACACATGGACCAAGGGAAGTGGAACCATCAGCACACCAGGGCCTGTTGGGGAGTGGGGGCCTAGAAGGAGGAATAGCATTAGGAGAATGCGCTAATGTAGGTGACGCAGTTGATGGGTGCAGCAACCACCGCATGGCCCATGTATACCTGTGTAACAAACCTGCACATTCTGCACATGTATCCCTGAAATTAAAGTATAATAATAAAAGAAAAAACGCTGATGAAATAAATTGAAAAGGACACAAACAGATGAAAAAGTATCACATACCCATGGATTGAAAAAATTAATATTAAAATGACCATGCTGTACAAAGCAATCTACAGATTTAATGCAATCCCTATTAAAATATCAATGTCATTTTTCACAGAAAAATAACAACTATAAAATTCATCTGGGTGAAATAAAGGTCCCAAATACCCAAAGCAGTCCTGAGTGAAAAAGAACAAAGCTGGAGGTGTCACACTTCCTGACTTCAAAGTATATTACAAGGCTATAGTAACCAAAACAGCATGGTATTGGTATAAAAACAGACACATAGACCAATGGAGAACAAAATGGATAACCCAGAAACACATCCATGCATTTACAACCAACTGTTTTTCAACAAAGGCACCAAGAAAATACAGTGAATAAAAGACCTCATCTTCAATAATTGGTACTGAAAAAACTGGATATCCATATGCAGAAGAATAAAATCAGACATCAATCTCCCAGCATATGCAAAAACAATTCAAGATGGATTACAGGCTTAAATTTAAGAGCGGAAACTATAAAACTACTGGCAGAAAACATAGAGAAAATTCTTCAGAACATTGGTCTAGGCAAAGATTTTATCGCTAAGACTTCAAAAATGCAGGTAACAAAAAAAAAATAGACAAATGGGGCTATACTAAAATAAACAGCTTCCACACAACAAAGGAAACAATCAACAGAGTAAGGAGACAACCTGTTGAATGAGAAAACATCTATAAACTATTCACCCACAAGGGACTAATATCCAGAATGTGTGAGGAATTCAAACAACTCAACAGCAAAATACAAATAATCTCTTTAAAACGTACGCAAAGGACGTGAATATCAAAATAAGACATACAAATGACTAAACAGGTGCATGAGAAAATGCTTAACATCACTAATCATGAGGTAAATGCAAATCAAAACCACAATAAGATATCACCTTACACCAGCTAGAATGGCTATTATTAAAAAGACAAAAAATAAAATAACAGATTCTGGTGAAGCTACAGAGAAAAGGGAACTCTTACACACTCTTGGTGGGAATGTAAATTAGTATAGCCACTATGGAAAAGAGTGTGGAGATCTGTCAAAAAAACTAAAAAACAGCTACTATATGACCCAGCAATCCCACTATTGGATATTTACTCAAAAGAAAAAAAAATCAGTATATCAGATGGATACCTACACGTTATGTTTATTGTAGCACTACTTGTAACAGCAAAGATATGGAATCAATCTAAGCATCAATCAATGTATGAACAGTCATACATTTTGGGTGTCTGTCCCCTCTAAATATCACGTGATTCCCAATATTGTGTGTGGGGCCTTGTGGGAGGTGATTGGATCATGGTGGCAGATCCCTCATGAATGATTTAGCACCATCCGTTTGGTAATAATTGAGTTCTCACTTAGTTAGTTCATGAGATAATTAAAAGTCTGGGAGCTTCCCCACCTCGCTCTATCTTACTCTCTCTCTTGCCACATGATATGCCTGCTTCCGCTTTATCTTCTACCATGATTGTAAGCTTCCTGAGGCCATCAACAGAAACCAGCAGATATTGGTGCCATGCTTGCACCAGAAGCCAAGCAGATATTGGTGCCTGCAAAACTGTGAGCAAATTAAACCTCTTTTCTTTATAAATTACAGAGTCTCAGGTATTTCTTTATAGCAATGCAAGAAAGGCCTAAATGGATAAAGAAAATGTGATGTATATGTACACAATGGAATACTATTTGGTCATAAAAAGAAAGATATCATGTCATTTGCAGCAACATGAATCGAACTGGAAGTTATTATGTTAAATGAAATAAGCCAGGCACAGGAAGATAAATAGTCCATGTTCTCACTCATACATGGGATCTAAAAAGTTGATTTCATGGAAGTAGAGAGTAGAATGATAGATACTAGAAGCTGGGAAGGGTGCGTGGGTTCGAGGGGCAGGGAGATAAAGAGAAGCTAGCTAATGAGTACAAACATATAGTAAGATGGAATAAGTTCTAATGTTTGATAGCAGAGTAGGGTGAGTATAGTTAACAGCAATGTTTGGTATATTTCAAAATAGCTATAAGAGAAGACTTGAAAGCTTCCCAATACATAGAAATGACAAATATTTGAGGTGATTGACATCCCACATATCCTGACTAGGTCATTAGAGTATATGCATGTAACAAAATATTTCATGTATTACATAAATATGTAAAAATATTATGTATCAGTAAAATTAATCTTAAAAATGGTAATCAGAGGAATATTAGAATGCAAACTCAATGAGAACAGGAATCTTGTACTTCTTCATTATTGTCAATTGCTATAATGATGCCAAACCCACGGCAGGTGCTAAATGAATGAGTGAATGAAGAAACAGTTAATAGGAGAAAAGTTACCTAAGCTCAAAACTTTTTAAATAGCCTACTAGATGGGTACAGGCCTGATTGTCCCTACTCCTCTCTAGAAAGTATGACTATAAACTCTGGAAATGGTGTAAACAAACAAACAAACACATTAGAAAGAACTCTGAAAGATGTAAAGGAGAAGGCAAGCTAGTTTGGGAGCCTAGAACTAGAGGAATGGCACAGTAGTAGGATGTCTTGCATACCTCACCGAAGAGGAGTGTCACTCAGCCCCATCTTTCGTGGTCCTCAACCTAACAACAGAAGGCAGCTGAGATAGGCTCATCCCTTCACCAGATTGAACAGAAGTCCCTCTGGCAACATTAGGTGAGATAGACCACATGGGTTAGGTGAACGGATTTAGAGCCCTGCCAATAATAAGCAGCCTGAAGAAGCATTCTTCTTTCCTGTAGAGCCTGAGACTCCTATGTTCCATCAACAGATGTTAAGCCAGGCTGGAGAGACTGGCAAGGAAACCCAGCCTGTCTAGGAAGTTCTTTCCTCCAGTGGCCCAAGAATCTCTGCCTCCTGCCCAGAGATATCATGATACCCAGGAGGCATTATCCCTCCCCAGCTGAGAGACATTCAGCAGCTTCATCTTGGGAAACCCCTTATTCACTCCCAGGTAACACTGTCAGAGAGCAACTGTTGTTCCAGAACCACTGGGTAAATCAAGTAGACCAAAAGAATACCACAAAGGCTCAATTTTCTGAGCCTCAGAACAATAGTTCACAAAGGTCACAGGATGACCCTAAATAGGACATGGCCTCTAAAAATTGAAGATTTAAATAAGATTCCACATCTCCTCACATAACAGACAAAATGTCAAGAAAATAATTAAAATCACCCATCATACCAAGAACCAAGAAAATCACAATGTAAGTAAGAAATCAACTGACAGCAAAATAAAGATGAATCAGACATTGGAATTACCTTACAAAGATTATAAAGCAACTATCAGAAAAACGCTCCAACAATCAATTACAAATTCTCTTGAAAAAAATAAAACTAGAAAATATTAACACAAAACCAGAAGTTATAAAAAAGAGCCAAATAGAAATGAAAAATGCAATAGAAATTGAAACTCACTGAATGGGCTAAATAGTAGAGTGGAGATGATGACAGCGAATAGTGTCAGTGATTTGAGGACAAAACAATAGATTGGCTCTTCACCAAATCTGAGCAAAAGAAAAAAAATGAATAAAACAATTAACAGAGTTTTAGAGACCTGGCGAACAATAACGAAAAAAAAAATGTTCATATCATTGGCATCCCAGAAGGAGAGGGAAGATAAAAGGAGACAAAAAAATTATTTGAGGAAATAATGCCTAAACATTTTCCAAATTATATACGTTAAAGACAAAGACCTACAGATCCAAGAAGCTGAGCAACACCTCTCCAACCACCAAAAAAAATAATAAACTCAATGAAATCTACACCAAAATCACATAAACTTTGGAAAACTAAAAGTAAAGAAAAAAATATTGGAAGGAATCAGGCAGAAGTAACATATTACCTATAGAGGAGTCCCAATTCAAATAACAGTAGATTTCTCACTGGAAATCATGCAGGTCATAGGAGGTGGCACTATATTTTTCAAGTGATGAAAAAAAACTGTCAACTGTGAATTCTATATCTAAAAAAACCCTATTATTTATGATTAAAGGGGAAATAAAAACATTCTGAAATGAAAAAAGTAACTAACATAACTTTACACTAGCAAGCCTATTCTTAATTATTACCTAAAGGAAATTCTTCCAGGTGAAGTGGAATGAAAGAATGAAAGATGGAAAGAAAGATAGCCAGGGAGGGAAGGAGGGAAGAAGAAAAGAAAGAGGAAAGAAGAAAAGAAAGAAGGAAGGAAGAGAACCTTGGGATTTTGTTTTCAATTAGAATAGTTCCCTGGAGAGTCATCAAGTTGTTTGTATAAATTATCTGTTATTTTTTATTGATAAGTGATATTTTGTGGTATACTTTTGCTAAATTTTGTTTAAGCATTCACCTGCAGAAAGGAAAGACAGATTAGTGACTACCAGGAGTTAGGGTTGAAGAGAGGGTGAGAGGTAGTGCAAGAGAATGGAGGGTGTAGTTATGAAAAGATAACAGGAGGAATTTCTGTGGTGTTGGAAACTTGTGGTGCAGTATCTTGACTGAGGTGTTGGATGCACAAACAATGCATGTGATTTAATTGTATAGAACTCAATATATACATGCAGACATAAGTACATACACGCACACAGAGATGAGTAGGAGTAAAACTAGTAAAGCTAATAGAAATGGGTGGGTTATATCAATGTCAATCTTCTGGTTTTAACAATGTTTCACTATAGATTTTCAAAATGTTACCACTGGGAAAATTTAGACAAAGTGTGCATTGGATCGTTCTGTATTGGTTCTTACAGCTACATAAACATCTACAATTATTTCAGTGCAAATCTCAGTGAAACAAAAAGTAGACTACTGTTTTAGTCAGCCTCCAAGACAGCTCTCCCTGATCCTGGGATTCCCACTCATCCCCAGTATTCAGCCCTTGTGTAGCTCATAAAAGACATTGTAGTTTCTACCTCACTTTTCCATGGATCATTCACTTTGGGGAAGCCATCCATCTGGCATCAAATGTCTTATCTTCATCAATGGAAAATTCAAGAGATAGCTACATTTATTGACTAATGAGAAAAAAAGTGCTATCATAGAAGATTCTTATACCTCCCTAAGATATCCTTCATTTTCAGATATCATAAAGATCCAAAACTTATTCAGCTACTCACTCCATGCACTATGACTGAAGCAATTACCTGAGAAAGCAGTCTGATTCACCAAGAAAATTGTGTACAATCTCTCTAGATGTAAACAGTGCCTATAATAGAGCATTGTGCACAATTAACTTGGTAATATTCACAGTGAATTCTGAATAAATGCTTTTAATATAATTAAAAATTATAATATAGGTAAGTGAGAATTCATGTCATAAAACAGACATTCTGTGAAGAAAAATATATATTAACAAGGAAGCAAAATACAAAACTATTTTAGCAAACCCAGGAGTTGGAAGAGAAGTGAAGGATTCATTTGGAGAGTATAACTATCCTAAAGGTCTAGTTCCTGTGGAGATAATGGATAGATTTGGCCAAGTAAATACAGTGGGTGGAGATCATAACATCATTTAATTTTAGTAAATGATGTAGATGTAACTGTTACAGGTAAGATTTTAAAGATGAAAAGCAATCACTAGTTAAAAGTAGATGCCAAATTATACTTCCAAGTTAGGAGGGAGAGAAAGAGAATATTTGGAAAGGAATATGATAAAACTGGCTCATAGAAATTAAGTTTCTTGCTTTAGATTAGACAGAGAGGCAGAGATGTCTACACTAGGTCCATCTGGCTCCAAAATACATGTATTTCTACTCTATTATGTGGCCTCTATTTATGATTCTAACAGGCTTTTACTGAAGACTTTCCAGATTCACAAGCATCTGCCCCATGTTTTCATCATTTCCAAAATCAGTGAACAAAGCAAATGTTAACAACTTACCCTAGTAGCTTAATTTGGCACTGCAAAATAGTTGGAGTAACTAGCAACAGGAAAAAAAAGAGAGAATAGTCATTCACAAAAGGAAAAATGAGTTAGATATTAGTAAAGGACATCTGACTCATTCAATGACCACCCAGGAGATCAAGAAGGAAGAGACTCAGAGAATTGGAGGTGTCTAGGAACTCCAAAGATAATATTTGCAATATATTTTTTCTCATCATCCGTATTTATGTTACTAATAAAATAACAATACATAGCAGTTCTAAAGAAATCATCCATTTCTTAGAATATCATGTTCTGATGATCTTACAACATTGGCTTGTAAAGAACCCCCAAAAAATGAATTTGGATGGCCAATAAACTTATTTTAAAAATGCTCGACATCACTAATCATTATAGGAAAATGCAAATTAAAATCACAATGAAATACTGCTTTACTTCTGCAAGAATGGCCATTATTAAAAAGCCAAAAAACAGTAAATGTTGACATGGGTATGGTGAAAAGGGAACACTTATAAACGGCTGATGGGAATGTAAATCAGTACAATCTCTATGGAAAACAGTATGGAGGTTACTTAAAGAAATAAAAGTAGGTCTACCATTTAATTTAGCAATCCCACCACTGGGTATCTACCAAAAGGAAAATAAGTCATTATATCAAAAAGACACCTGCATGCATATGTTTATTGCAGCACAATTTACAATTGCAAAGATATGGAACCAACCTAAGCGCCCATCAACCAATGAGTGAATAAAGAAAATATGGTATATATACACACCATGGAATATTATAAAAAAGAATGAAATCATGTATTTTGCAGCAAGTTGGGTGGAGCTGGAGGTCATTATTCCAAGTGAAGTAACTCAGAAATGGAAAACCAAATTAAGCTATGGGTATGCAAAGGCATGCAGAGTGATATAATAAAATATGGAGACTCACAGCAGGGAGGGTGGCAGAGGGACAAGGTTTAAAAATTTACATATCGGGTACAAGGTACACTAATTGAGTTTGGCACACTTGAATTTGATTTAGGCACACTAAAATCTCAGACTTCACCACTATACAATTCATCCAAAAGCACTTGTACCCCAAAAGATATTGAAATTTTAAAAAACTTTGCACCTGGAAAACGAAATTATTTTGGAGATCTCAGAGCATGTAGTGAGAGTGAGTTTGATTTTTAGAGAAATTTGAGAAATGTCTGTTCATATCCTTTCCCCACTTTTGATGGGGTTGTTTGTTTTTTTCTCGTATATTTGTTTGAGTTCTTATTTCTAGCAAACTACCAATGACGTTTTTCACAGAACCAGAAAAATCTATTCTAAAATTCATATGAGACCAAAAAAGAACCTGAATAGCCAAAGCAATCCTAAGCAGAAAGAACAAAGCTGGAGGAATTACTTTGCTGGACTTCAAACTGTACTACA
>NW_016810413.1:40272-56481 GCF_001698545.2 Rhinopithecus bieti
TCTCTGGATTACGTTTATTGATTTGCGAATGTTGAACCAGCCTTGCATCCCAGGGATGAAGCCCACTTGATCATGGTGGATAAGCTTTTTGATGTGCTGCTGAATCCGGTTTGCCAGTATTTTATTGAGAATTTTTGCATCGATGTTCATCAGGGATATTGGTCTAAAATTCTCTTTTTTTGTTGTGTCTCTGCCAGGCTTTGGTATCAGGATGATAAAGAAAATTCTCTTTTCTAATCAAAATTTTATTTTTTGAAAAACTGTATCCTTCCTTCAGAAGAAAGGTGCCTCTTTCAGGATGTTTCTAAATGCTCTGTGGTAAAAGTATTCCTTTTCTTTCAGACAATGCAGTATTGGCCTTCTGCCTAACGGTGCCAAGTGCTGTGAATGAGGTTTCGTGGAAAAGACAGGACTTGAACAAGGAGAATTTTATCCAGGCAGAAGCACATTGCTTAATGTTACAACTGAAGCTAATGGCAACTGTGGCCCTGAATTGTTTCTGTCCCTCAATGAGTGTGGATATTATCTTGAAGTTTCCAAGAAAAAAGTCTCATGCTGAGGTTTGGAACTTTTCATTCTGAGGTAGTCAGAACATTTTTTAAAATGACAAGTTCTGAGCACAAATATCAAAATATTGAATAAGTTGGGGCACTGGATAACAGAGAAAGATGAAAGATCTAATTCAAATGACTGGGCCAAATAATGACTAAGGAGAAATAATAACCATCTGTAAATATTTTAGGAAAATAGGGAGCAAGAAGGTGAGAGGAATTTCTCTGAATTATCCAAAGGCGTATAACTAAGAGAAACAGGATTAAATTGAGCAAAGAAAAGGTAGGCAGAGAATGAGGGGGAAAATGACCACATAATGAGATCTGTCAGTCTGTGAAATAGTCCTTCAAGGGAGGTGGTGGAAATCCCATTGCTTGAATCATTTTCAGCTAAGGTGGAAAAATTGATCTATTAAGAGTATTATTCAACCATGGAAGAAGAGAGGCTTGAGGATGAGCAATGTATCTTTTCCATCTTTAACTTCTATATTTTTGGAAAAGGAAAAAAAAAATGAAGATAAGGAAGCAACCTAGTAGAATATTTTGGAGAAAAACAAAAATAATCTAGAAACCACAGGATAACAGTGATAAGTGAAACAAATGGAAAGAGAAAACCCACGGAAACACACCACTTTCAAAAAATATGTAAACACTTCAAACATGGCTAAAGAAGGGGTGACTTCAAAGAGAGTTAGGAATTTATTTAAGGGTTTCTGTTTTTCTATTTATAATAAAATATCAAAATCACAACATTCCTCTTAAGTAACTGAAGGACTGTCGTGATTATTTGAGTTAGGCTAACACGGTTGTGTTTGTTTAGGACCCCAGCAAATCTGCATGCTTCAGAGAAATCTGGATGATCTGATCCTCTAGAGTGGTCAGACCCTGGTAATACTGGTTAAGCAAAGCAACAGAATAATCACAATTAAATAATATATAATTAAATTATTAAACATCATATAAACTATGTAAAAATATTGAGCATCGACCACAGGCAAAGCACAATTTCAGATAATGTAAGGATTACAAAGGTTTATAAAACTTGGTCATTTTACTCCTTGAGATGTGAGTCTATTGGAAAAGACAGACTGATGGGAAATGTAATATGTCTCTGGGCAACGAAGTACCAATGTTCCTCCTTGGACAGAAATGTTTTTCTTACCCCCACTCAAAGTCTCAGGGACTCATCCTGCTTTTCTCTTCTCAGGGTGGCTGCTTCTTCCCACTCTTTCTCCTTTCCGCAAACTCAGCTTTACCATTTCTTACTACGGTGAAGAAGAGAAATGAGGGCCTTTTCCTTTTTCACATTTAATCAGTATTGGAATAGCAATGGAAACTCATAACAATATCATATTTATTTTGTGCTTACTCTATGCCCAGATACTATAATGGGTCCTTAAAATGCAATGTTTATTTTAATCCATGTCAACATCCTGTGTGTTGAGTAGTAGAATTACCCATATTTTATAGATTTTCAAATTGAGGCTTAGAGATGTTATAACTTGTCCAAATTCAAACAGGAAGGAAGCGATGGAGCTACGATATGAGCACATGTTGCTATCGACTGAGTTGTGTGCCTCCAGATTCATATGTTGATGCCCTAACCCTCAACGTGATTGTATTTAGAGAGAGGGCTGATGAATATTGTATGATTTCACCACAAAAAAAGACAGATCTTGATTTATATTTTGTTTCTTCCTATTATTAGCACATAGTTGCAAGCATGACTGTATTTCATTTAATAACCTAATTAGTGGTTTAATAAGTATATTTTTATAATTTTTTATTTTATTTCTCAATGTAAAATCAAATAAATCCTTTGTTCACTGTCACTGAAGTTCATTTATTTTAAGTAGCCTTTCTGCAGAACAAGTTATAAAGCTCATAAGACTTAGATAACAAAAGTTCTTCACCTACAGCTCTCTATATACTTTTTGAAAATAAACTGGAAGCTTCTTTGGTGTGTTTTATTCTACTTTTGTATCTAAGCAACACAGTTAACAATCAATCCCCATCTCTCCTTTTCTGATATCTGCTACTACAACAATGATAACAGACAGCAAAGTCCATACATATGGTCCCTGATTTAGGATAGTTTGGCTTACAATTTTTCAACTTTACAATGTGTTTATTGGGATCTTAAATACATTTCTGACAGGTTATATTTTACTTATGATGGGTTTATTGCGATATAACCCTATTGCATACCAAGGAACATCTGTATATTATTTGCGTTTAAGTCCTGAATGTAATTAACAATCCTACAACTCTTTATTTTGGTTGACTCTTTTGGTGAAAATCCAGGCTACAAAGAAATGCTCATGTTCTCTAATGGGACAGTTGTTTAGGCTAAATAAGTCCAACAGGTAAAAAGGAATCCGCTCTAAAAACAAAGCAGGATGCTATCTGGGAGTGGATAATCATCATTACAAGAAAGCATTCAACACATGTACATTTATGGAGCAAATATATATCCATGATTACAAATAGGAGACTACAAGTTAATATCCTAGGAAAATGCTACTTTGGCAAGGTTCCCAAATCAATTTGGTAACAGAAATTCTTGACAATACTACCTAAAACTCCTCAAATCTACTTTTTCTGAGAAAGCATTGTCTTTCAATCATCAGTCTGAAGCAAGATGTGTAACAGTCTGAAATATCCTTTGCATTGTTGAAAGCTTCAAACCTTTCCACACTAAGAGATTTATGACTATTTCTGATATATTCAGTCATTTCCCCTATATTTTTCCTGGCACTATGTTGAAAGGATAATTTAAACATTAAGATTTATGTGCCATTTAAAGTAAAGGCAGGCGGTTCATTCTCTAAGAGGTGTGATTTGACTGCCATCTGGCTAAAGTAGTGGCTTCTTTCTAGGTTAGTGACAAGTGAAAAGAAAAAAAGTGAGGAAGACTAGAGAAGGGTATTCCTAAATAAACTCCAAGCAACAGATGAGGGGAGCCATTTGTATACCAAATGTCATAGAGGAGAGGTTAGGAAGCACTGGTTTTGGTGTCAGACAAACGCAAGTCCTGGTTCTGAATCTATTTACCATATGTATAAACCTTGGCTGAGCTTCTGAGTACTCTGAGTTTTAGCTTCCTCATAGGTGAAATGGGAACAATGACAGGGTTGTTGTATATATTAAATGGGGTAATACACATATAGTGGTAAGTGGAGAATGGACATATAACAAAGTCAATAAAATTATAGATTATATCACTATCAATATACCTTATAAGAAGTAAATGAAAGTTAATTTTTTATGCTCCTTAACCACTAAATTATTCTTTCTGAGAATGTGGTATGAGGAAAATTTGCATCAACATCACAACGTGAGCTACTTGTTAAAAATGCTCATTTCTAACTCCCACCCAGCCATACTTAATTTTTTGAATTTATTTATCTGTTGAATGAATCAACAAGTATTTTGGAACACTTGGTATATGCCAGTCACAGTACTGGAAATAAAATGATGAATATGACAAACAAGCTCCCTGCCCTTATAGAATTTACATTCTAATGGAGAAGACACAGTATATAAATAACATAATTAACAGACAGATTGTGTTAAGCAGGTTGATGATACAGAACAACGTGAAAAGGCCACTTTAGATAGGGTGGTTTGGTGAAGACATTCAGGGGAGATGACATATGAGTTGAGACTTGAAGAAATTGAGACTACTATGATAACAGCCAGAAGAAGAGCATTCCTGGCAGAAGGAAGAAAAATCCAATGGCCTGGAAGTTTGAAAGACTGGGAATGTTTTTATAAGGAGATCAATGTAACTGGAATGTTGTGAGAGAGGAATGGTATGAACTGATATTGAATATATTGAAGAGAAAAGCCCTTGTACCTCTTGGATCCATTTGCTTTCTAATATAAATTCATCCCTTCCACTTTTCCACAATTGTGGTTGGTATCTTTTTCTGGGGAACTATACTAAGGAAGGTTAATGGGATAAACTACAAACCCCACCATATTGCTGTCTCAAGATTGCAACTAATGCTCATCTTTCTTCTCTGCTATCCATTCTAGATATTCCTTCAACTTCAGCACTTCTGCTGGTCCAGGTGGCTTATTTAGTGAGGTGATCCAGACCCTCACATGGAATATAAGCTTCTGGTCACCATATTGTTCTAGGCCATGACTATTGCACTTTACTACTACTGTTAAAATTAAGAAGAGCTGCAGGAGCATACTAAAAAAATTCCCTATTGTATCACCCAGTTGTCAAACATATTACTTCCTATTTTTATTGTATAGTAGCTCTCCTGCTTCCTTCTGGTCTTCAGAGTCTATTACCCTTTGTGCTGATCTCTTTACATGGAGATCCCAAAGTAACTGGATGGAAACCATACCTTAGAGTTTAATGGGATTTTTACTGTGTTCTCTAAAGGAGCATTATCCTTCTCAGTTAATTAGAACTCCTAGCCTCAAAAAACATAAAGCTGCTGGGCTGGAAAGCGCATATGTGGACCATTGGAGGTGATGATATGTGGGGATATTCTGATTTCCACAATTTGGTTCAAAAACCAATGTGTTTAACCTACGGGGAACCCTGCACCATATGATAGTCATTGACTTAGAGCAGGTTTCAGCATATTTTTTTTGTAAAAGTCCAAACAGTAAATAGTTTGGGCTTTGCAGGCAATAAGATCTTTGTTGCAACTCTTAATTCTGCTGCTTTAGTGTGAAAGCAGCCATAGGCAATATGTAAATGAAGGAAAGTGGCCATGTTCTATTAAAACATTATTTACAAGAAAGATGGCAGGTCCTTGGACTGTAGTTTGCTGACTCCTGATTTAGAGGTGTAGTGCATTGTAGGGAATGGCATTCCATTCTTGCAGAGTAACATATCCCACTGATGCCAGAACTGAATATTCAAAAGGCAAATCCATCGCTCTACTGGGTGTGCAGCTTCTAAGTAGTGGGCTGTCATGTGACAGAACCCACAACTATAACCGTTTCATTGTTGTAGGTGGTGTTTTGGGTCTTATTTGTTATTATGAAGGACCATTTATTATCTGTTCAGTTGATTTAATATTCCGTAGCACTCAGATGACAGTGCTAACCAAGACTATGTCAGCAGGAAAGACAAAATGAATTGCTGTCTTCTCCAGAGTAAGAGTGATTCCATGTAATCAGTTTACTATCAATAGGCTGGTTACCCTTCTGCTATATTGGGGGCTCAGTATTAGTATCCCTTGCTGGATGCTGAATATTTAGAAGTGGCAGTAGCTAGATAAGTTTTGGTAAGTGGGAACAAATAGGGGATATCCTCTATTCTTGCCATTCTGGTTACTCCTCTCATAAGCCTATTGTCTCAGCAGTGAGGTGGTAGATGATAGATGCTATCTGATATCAGTTGGCTCGTAAGTTAACATTGTGCTCTTCCTCACCACAGAACCTCTGGTAGCATAAGATCTGCTGAACCTTATGACCCAGATGGTAGAGCTGCCTGAATTCCAGCCTAGACATCCTGCAGACCTCTTATCTGTGTTGAGCCCTGCTAAGAGCAGATAGCTTTAATATCACTTGGTTAGTGGGTTTAAGAAGTATTCCCAAGTATGTAATATTTTCTCTCCAGGAACTGAAGGGGCTTACAAGGCATTGTGCTACCTTTCTAATGATAGGAGGTGTAAGTTTTAACAGTTTCTCCCTTATTTTGGAGGGGATTTACATGCATGCCCCTGACCACTGTAGAATTCACTGATGCAGCAGTCCTTGAATCTTCACAGGGTGTACTTCCAACTCTGGACTATACATGATTTTCCAAGGAGCACATACATCTTATCAGAGCCTCCAACATACTTGCCATTTTTTGCTTGTTTGTTCCAATTAACATGGGTCATCAATACAGTGGAACAATATGACATACTGCAGAATATCCAGACAGTTGAGGTATCTTGGAAATATATTACAAGAGAGGGTTGGAGATTTAATATAGCTTTAGGCCAAGACTGTACATATTTATTATTGTCTGTTCCATGTGAATGAAAACTGGTTTTAAGCCTCTTTCTTGACAGAGATGGAAAATAACACATCTGCTAAGTCAATGGCCAAATGCCATCTACCCAAGTCCATGGTAATCTGCTCTAGCGATGATACCACACCTGGCATAGAAGCTGCAATTGGGACTAGTATAATAGTTTGTTGAATCTGCAGCACTATACTATTATCCAATAGAATCCCAACATTTTCACAGGGGCCAGACTGGTAAATTAAATGATAGCATCAATCATCTCTGCCTCCTTTAGGTCTTAATTTCTACCATTCTTGCTGAAATGCAATATTGTTTTTATTTATCATTTTGACCAGGTGTGGAGTGGGCAGCTTCAATAGCTTCCACCTAACCTTTCATACCATGATAATGCTTATTCCACAGGCCAAGGAATCAATGTGAGAGTTGTGCCCATGATGAATTACACGTTTGGAGATAGGAATAAGAAGTTACCTGTGAGCCATCCTTGGGCCAGAGCTCCACTTGTTACCTGGCTTTCATAACCACCATTGTAAGGACATCCATGACAATGCTTCATGTTTCTGAGTATCAGTGCCAACTCAGAGCCTATGTACGAGAGTCCTTGAAATTTGTGGAAATTCCTCTTTTCCCAGTGTATGGTGTTACGTATAGTTACATTTCCTTTGGGGAAAGAACTGGAAGAATTATTCCTATATATATTTACCATAGAGTTGCAGAGCCCCTTGTTCTGAGCACCCAGTCGCTCTCCCCTTCAGTCAGCAGGTTCTGGGCCCAAGATTTGGCTCAAGTCTGGAAACTGGGCCAACGATTGTGGTATATTATTGAGGGAGGTGCTCTCAGCCTCCTAATCATTAATTTTTCTTGTATTTGGTAGTATAAATGAAGCAATATCCCTGTTTACTGCCCATGTATCTTTCTCCTCAGGAATTTTGTATTCTATTAATCATTTTATAGCTCTGTGTGGGTCAGACCCCGAATTGGCACTCCAGTTTTGCCTGTCATTACAGTAATTGTGCACAACTTGCTTCTGATGATTAAGCACCTGCCCTCTTTCATCCTCATTGCCTGTTTTGGGACAGCATTTCCTCCTATCAATCCTGGTCTGCAAGGGAAAGCCAGCATTGAGCTTCCCGTTGACACTGGTATCCCTCTCCCAAGTGCAATCCTTGTTCCCTCGGTAAAAAGATTGTCTGCCTAGCCCTCCCACAAATATTGTCAGCTGGTAAGTTTTCCAGCCATATGTAGTGTATCCTTTCTAACATGTTCACTTCTCTCTTCCTATTGATCCCTCTGTCAGCTGTTTGTCCCTGTAGTTCTAGTATTCTTACTTCATTTAGAGCAGTCTTTGTTTTTGTCAAGCTTCCAAGGAGCATCCTAGCAGTATATTAATACTTTCTTCTAAAGTCTTACCAAGGGGTTAAATCCTATATCCCAGAAAAGGAGCAAATAAAGTCTTGCTTATCCAACTTTATATTCTGCCCCCCTGATGCAGCACCTCAGGAACAAATTTCAAAAAACACTCCTGGCCCCTGCTACTGTCTGTTGACTGGGTCTCACTGATCCTTTGGATTACATTTCTTTTCCTTTTTTGGCAGATCTGGCACTTCTCTGGCTGGGATGTATTATGAATTAACCCTACATATTGGTCTGGTGGTCAGGAGAGGAGATGGGAACAGATCCTGAGAGGAGTGCATACTGTCTTTTAAAGCAGGATGGAGAAGCACTGGCCTTTTAAAGGGATGTGTGGGCCATTCCTGCAGGCCCAAAGGGAACAGAGTATCTGGAAATCCAGGATTTTTGATGATTTGACCCATAATGGCCTCATCTCTAGACTCCAGATTCTCCGTCTTCATAATAGGCTTCTGATCTCAGCATGTCAGATTTGCCATGGTTGACAAGTCAACTTTCTCTGGAATTCTACTAGTCTTACAACATTCTTTTCTTCCCTTCAAATTCCAAGAATTGAGTTTCTTTTCTACTACCAAAAAAGCTCTACAGTTTTTAGAGCTATTATTTAATTAATTGTTAATTATCGTCAGCATTTTAAGGTATTTCTTCAATGACTCAGTATCACCCAGCAAAGGCTGTCTGATTGATTTCACAGCCTTTATAGCTACTGTTTCCTCAGAATCTTTCAAATGCCTAAGACGCTCTCACACCTGTGCATTTCCTTTCACCAGGTAACTTGTTCCAGTTCACCATTAGTGAAAGTTTTCATAATAACCACTGTAACACGTTAGGGGCTATGAGTACTCTACTCACCTTCTATAATGGGGTCCTCATTACCAGTTGGCCAGAGGGAGATCCAGCTCCCAGACTTTCATTTTATAATCTATTTCCTGGAGTCACTCCTGACTTCATCTGTCAGAAGATAGGTTCCCTGTGAGAAATACTCTCAGATAAAAATTTGTATGCAGGAGATTTTTGTGGGAGAAAGCTCTTGGGAACAAAACCAGTAAATGATGGAAAAACTGCAGTATTAGGGAGAGGAACAAGTGGAACTGCAACACAGTCAAACAGAGATCTCAGCCAGTCCTCCAGGAAGCTCTGGAGCTGGGAAAGGCCTTCAAAGTAGTCCAAAATGGAGGCAATAAAGTTGGGCCATTGTACCTTCATCAATAGTCAGTCACTGGGTGCAGACTGTCCCAAGGAAGGAAGCACAACTTTAGAAGAGGTGGCTTCCTGTAGTTGAGGGGAATTCCCAGAGAGAAACTCAGAGCTGTTTGTAACCAACACCTGGGATACTGAGTGTCCTGGTCCTGAAAGCAAGGATCTGTATTGCACTCCATAACATTTACTAAATCATCACTATTGAGTTCACTTTTTAGTGAGTCTAGAACATTAGATATCTTTCAAAATCACCATGGTGGCAAAGATACTTGGAGCCAGGGGAGTTTTTGGATGTGTGATCAGTAAATGAGATCTGCACAAGAAATGGTTCATCTCAAGTGTCCAAAAATTTTACTTTACCACAGCTGCCTTCAGTATAATTCACAATTGTTTCCAAAGATCCAAGAAAATTACTCACTTATTTCTTCCCCAAAAAATCTCTTCCAATTTTACAAGTGAGGAAAGAATGTCATAATATTTAGAATAATAGAATGAATTGGTATGCTTGCAGCAAAGCCAACCCTACAAGTGAACTTCTAAGCAGATCTTCCTGTGAATAAATGACCAACAGAATCAAAGTCCTCCCGTCATCTTCTGAGTTTGGCCTAGAAGCCTGCACATGTACCAGGATTAGAATTCCCATTTACCCTTTATAATTAAGTCATTATCCAGTTAAGCAAAATATTTGTTAAACTACTGTGTGCCTTTAGCAAGAACTATAAGATATGGGGTTGTTGCAACATCAATGACTCAAAGGTCAAGGATGCAATTTCTTTCATCAACATTTAATGTGGTGAAGTGACTTTTATGACTTTTCACTATGCATATTTTTTAAGCTGGTCAGAATTATGGTAATCATTGACACATCAACTTCCTAGAACTAAAGAATTAACAAGGTTCAAAAGCAAGTTCGTTGCTCTACTTCATCATCTGAATTCAGTTCAACTTAGATCTAAATCCCTGGAATCTTCAAAGAGAACCAGTAAACCCCTAATATCTACCCTTGTTGATTTCTGATGATCCTTGTAGGATATCTTTCTTTGTGAGGAAAGAAGAAAATAATAGTGCATTGCAGTCAATCATTAAATCATGGAAGCTGGTCATGGTATTGAGAAGAAAACTAAACATTTTACCTGTCAGCAATATTTAAATACTTTGAAGAATGCCAAATTTGAGGACTTAACCAAAATCCTATTTAAATAGATTTAGTATAAAACCTACATAAGGAAATGAGTCAGTATAAGTATGTGAATTCACATTAAGTTGTTTATAAATAGCAAACAGTTTAGGGAGCCTGGTTTTATGTACAGTGCATTCTTCACTTGGTACTTACAATGCATTTGGGAAAATGAAAATATTTTCAGTATTACAACTGGAAAGTCAGTAAGCCATTTTATGCCAATGCCTCAGACTTTTCCTAGGACAAGTCTGGAAATATGGATCCCATATTCCTAGGAAACACTTGAGATGGTGCTGGAGTTTCAACCTTTTCCTGGCTACAAAGAAACCTGGAGATGGCACTTCCTGGATTCCTTCTATACAGAATAGGCACTGAGAATTTTCTAGGCTGTATAACCATGTTTCTTGTCACAATGCAAGTCACATCACCACTTGTTAAAATCCTGTGAAGGTATTACCATTATCCCCATTTCATAGATAAAGATTCTGAAGCACAGAGATGTTAAATGTCTTGCTCCAAGTCATAAAGTCAGTAAGAAGGGAGACATAATTCAAACCCAGGCAGTTTGCTTGAAGAACTTGTGGATTTAATTATTTGGCAATGCTGACTTCTGCTCACATTATTTATTAACAGTATTAATAAAACCAGGAGAATTTGAGGAGAAACAGAAATGAAAATATATATAAATCATACCATTGAAGCTGATTACCCCATTTGATTCTGTTTTGTTACCCAGTCAGTCAGGCATCTGCATTTGATTTGCAAATCTTCACAAGAATTATGACTCTCAATGGATCAACAAATGTTCCAGACACTTAAAAGAAACAGGATGAATAATTTTGGTTTTCGTAGTTGTATTAGTCAGAGTTTTACAGAGAAACAGAACCAATAGGATATATAGATATAGAGAGAAATAGAGATAGAGGTATAAGAGTAGATTTATTATAGGATTGGCTCACACGATTATAGGGGCCGAGAACTGGCATGATATGCTGTCTGCAGGATGGAGAACCAGGAAACATGGTGCCGTGATTCAGTGCAGTTCCAAAGGCTTGAGAACGAGGAGTGCTAATATTTGAGGGCAGGAGAAGATGGATGTCTCACCCAAAACTTCTGCCTTTTGTTCCACTGGGGCTCTCAACAGATTGGGTAATGTCCATCTACATTGGTGAGAGCCATCTGCTTTACTCAGTCTACAGATTCAAGTGCTGATCTCTTTTAGAAATACTCCCACAGCCCCACCCAGAAATAATTTTTTATCAGCTATCTGGGCATTTCATAGCGCAGTTAAGTTATCATAGTGGTGTTGAAAATACTGTTACCCAGACTACTCCTTTTAAAGTTCTGAGTTATCCCAGTGGCATATTTGCTTTGCCAGCTAACTAATCTACAAAATGAATTACACATGCAAATCTATCAGATGTGCTTCTTGAGTCTCTTTAATTCATTTTTTGGCTATAATTTTCTAAATAGAAATGTCAAATAAATTATATTACCATATCTCATTTCTTTCTGATTTTAAACTCAATATACACTTACTGTTAAAATGTACTAAATAGTGAAATACATACAATTGAAGATACACTTAATTTATACTCTTACCTAACAAAGAAACTAGTAATATTTTCATAGATTTTTCTTCCTCCTCCTCCTCTTTCTTTTCCTCCTCCTTCTTTTAGATTTGCAATAAAAGTACATCCTGCAGGTGTGGCTTTCCATTCTACTTTATATCACTGTATATTTGTCTTAGTCATTAACTATTCTCCAAAAGCAAATTTCAGTGGGCAACTGAATAATATCATATTACATGAATACAGCTTAAAGGACATTTGGACATTGTATCAGTTCATTTTCATGCTGTCAAGCAAATGGGGAAGCCCCTTATAAAACCATCAGATCTTCTGAGAACGCACTCATTATCATTCACTGTCAGGAGAATAGCATGAGCAGCATGAAGGTAACCATCCCCATGATTTAATTACCTTCCACCAGGTCCCTCCCATGACATGTGGGGATTATGGGGACTACAATTGAAGATGAGATTTGGGTGGGGACACAGTCAAACCATATTATTCTGCCCCTGGCCCCTCCCAAATCTCATGTCCTTGCATTTCAAAACACACCCATGCTCTTCCAACAGTCCCCCAAAGTCTCAAGTGATTCCAGCATTAATTCAAAAGTCCAAGTTCAAAGTCTCATCTGGAAGGGACAAGGCAAGTCCCTTTCACCTATGAGCCTGTAAAATCAAAGGCAAGTTAGTTACTTCCTAGATACAATGGGGATACAGGCATTATGTAAATACAGCCATTCCAAATGGGAGAAATTGGCCAAAACAAAGAGGCTACAGGTCCCATGCAAATCGGAAATTCAACAAGGCAGTAATTAAATCGTAAAGTTGTGAAATAATCTCCTTTGATCCTGTGTCTCACATCCAGGTCGTGATGATGCAAGAGGTGGGCTCCCATGGTCTTGGGAAGCTCTGCCACTTTCACTTTGCAGGGTATAATTCCCCTCTAGACTGCTTTAATGGGCTGGTGTTGAGTGCCTGTAGCTTTTCCAGGCAAGCTGTTGGTGGATCCTCTATTCTCGAATCTGGAGGATGGTTGCCCTCTTATCACAGCTTCACTAGGCAGTGCCCCAGTGGGGACTCTGTATGGGACCTCTGACACCACATTTCTCTTCCTCACTGACCTGGCAGAGGTTCTCCATGAGGGCTCCACCCTTGCAACAAACTTATGTCTGGACATCCAAGCATTTCTACACATTCTCTGAAATCTAGGCAGAGGTTCCCAAATCTCAATTCTTGAATTCTGTGCACCTGCAGGCTCAACACCACATGGAAGCTGCCAAGGCTTGGGGCTTGCACCTCCTGAAGCCACAGCCCAAACTGTGCTTTGGCCTCTTTTAGCCAGGGCTGGAGTGGCTGAGATGCTGGTCACCAAGTTGCTAGGCTGCACACAGTAAGGGGTACCTGGGCCCAGCCCACAAAACCGTTGTTTCCTCCTAGGTCTCCAGGCTTGTGATGGGAAGGGCTGTTGCGAAGGTCTTTGACAGGCCATGGAGACATTTTCCCCATTGTCTTGGTGATTAACATTTGGCTCCTCGTTACTTATGCAAATTTCTGCAGCAGGCTTGAATTTCTCCCCAGGAAATGGGGTTTTTCTTTACTATTGCATCATCAGCCTACAAATTTCCAAACTTTTATGCTCTGCTTCCTTTTTAAACATAAGTTCCAATTCCAAGTCATATCTTTATGAATGAATAAAACTCAATGATTTTAAAAGCACCCATGTCACATCTTGAATGCTGTGCCACTTAGAAATTTCTTCTGCCAGATACCCTAAATCATCTCCCTCAAGTTCAAAGTTCCACAGATCTCTAGGGCGGGAACAAAATGTCACCAGTCTCTTTGCTAAAGCATAACAAGAGTCACATTTATTCCAGTTCCCAACAGGTTCCTCATCTCCATCTCAGTCCACTTTAGACTAGACTTCATTGTCCGTATCACTATCAGCATTTTTGTCAAAGCCATTCAACAAGTCTCTAGGAAGTTTCAAACTTTCCCACATCTTTCTGTATTCTGAGCCTTTCAAGTCTCTAAGAAGTTCAAAACCTTCCCACATTTTTCTGTCTTCTTCTGAATCCTACAAATGGTTCCAACTTCTGCCTGTTACCCAGTTCCAAAGTCGCTTCCACATTTTTGGGTATTCTTATAGCAGTGCCCCACTACATGGTACCAATTTACAGTATTAGTTCATTTTCACACTGCTATGAAGAAATACCCAAGGCTGGTTAATTTATAAAGAAAAGAGGTTTAATTGATTCACAGTTCAGCATGGCTGGAAAGGCCTCAGGAAGCTAACAATCATGTTAGAAGGGGAACCAAACACATGCTTCTTCACATGGCAGCAAGAGTGAGAAGAATGAGAGCCTAGCAAAGGTGGAAGCCCCTTATCAAACCATCACATCTCATGAGATCTCATTAACTATCACAAAAAAAGCAAGAGCAGAATGAGGGTAACCATCCCCATGATTAAATTACTTCCCATTGGGTCCCTCCCATGATACATAGGTATTATGGGAACTGCAATTCCAGATGAGATATGGGTGGGGAAACAGGAGAGAATAGGTTGAGAACACAGCCAAACCATATCAGACATCGTTTACTTAAAAAAAAAAAAAAAACTATAACAAACTTTTCTGTTCACTTCTCTAGTCAAATTATTATCACCTATTTCTTACTTTAAACAGTCTCTTTAATGAGCTCCTACAACTCCTCTTAATTTCCTTCACTCTATCTTCATGCAGCAGCCAACACAATCTATAAAACTAAATGGTTACTCTTGGAATAAAGACCAGAGACTTTATTATGGATCCCCAAATCCCTCGATCATCTCACTGCTGCCTCAATCGCCAATCTTATTCTAAACCCTTCTTAGAATTCACCTTTTTCACCGTATTTATTTATTTAGAAATAAGGTCTCACTGTTTTCACCAGACTGGACTTTAACTAAAGTGATCCTCCCACCTCAGCCTGCCAAATAGCTAAGACTACAGGCGTGTTGTGCCATGTGTGATTTAGACTATTTAATTCTTCATCGTTCCTCAAGTTTCAGGTCAATTACCACTCTTCAAGGGAAAACTCTTATGTCCAGAACTCTGATTTTTTGTTATATGTTTATATGACATGTGTACATTACATTCATAGAAGTAATTACACTTGGTAATTACCAATTCTGTGTAATTATTTTATTAATGCTTATATTCTTCCCTATACAATAAGGTAATTAGATCAGCAACTAAGATCATTTTTCATGGTATTGCTACTGCTTTGCAATAATTGGCTCATAAAAGTCACACAATGAGTATTCATAAAATAAACTGATTTCTAGAAGAATTTTCAAGCATAATCACATCATTTTGACAGCTTACCAAAATTTAGTTTTATACCAGCAATATAGTAGAAGCATCTTTTATTAGTATCATCTTTACCCTTTATAAGGAATTCTGACTTATTTACTTGACATGAAATACCATACCGCTGTTATTTTGTTTCTATTCATTTAAAGGAAACATTTTTTAAAACTTCATACTGGTCTTTCATAGTTTTTCTCCAAATCCTCTATATAGTCATTGCTCACACTTCTATTGTGGTGCTAACGTGTTTCTTATTAATAAGTGCTCTTAATATATGTAAAGATTTAACCATATGTCTTATTTCCAAATATTTTCCTCTAGGCCAATATTTGCTCTTACATTGAGTTTACAGTAATTTTGGTGTTTACAAATATTAAATTATGTCCAGTAAGATTTACCAATAATTATCTAATAGTTTCTTAACATTCTTATACTTGAAAAGGCATATGTTATCCCAAGACCAGTTAGTTACATATTTTTCTAGCTTTGTACAGTTTTATTTTTTATTATGTTTTCTTCTTGTCACTTATGGAACTAAGCTGAGCAGAACAGATTTAATTATAATCCTTGGCTCATGACACACTATCATCCTTGGTCTACACACCGCTCATTTGTATTAATTAATTAATTAATTAATTGTTAAATAAGAAAATGAATACTGAATCCCATTACCTATTAAAAATATTTGCAAAGGCCAAGCACAATGACTCACACCTGTAATCCCAGTACTTTGGGAGGTTGAGGCGGGCGGATCATGAAGTCAAGAGATTGAGACCATCCTGGTCAACATGGTGAAACCCCATCTCTACTAAAAATACAAAAATTAGCTGGGCATGGTGGTGCACACCTGTAGTCCCAGCTACTTGGGAGGCTGAGGCAGGAGAATAGCTTGAACCCAGCAGGTGGAGGTTGCAGTGAGCCAAGATTGCACCACTGCACTGCAGCTTGGTGACATCTCAAAA
>NW_016810413.1:56959-59899 GCF_001698545.2 Rhinopithecus bieti
TGATAACAAAAAAAAAAAAAAAAAAAAAAAAAAAAAAAAAAAAAAAAAAAAAAAAAAAGACACACACACACTCAATTACTCACTGTTTTGAATTGTTCATTTATAATTTTCTTTCTTTGTGAAAGTAGTTTTAATCATGCGTATATAAATATATGTGTATGGTATATAAAATCAATAAATGTATACATAAATATATGTATAGATGTATCTATAAATATATATGTTTCAAAGCATGTATATATGAATATATGTATTTGAGTATGTATTTATGGACACTTTGCATATTGCTTATTTTTTAATGTCATAAAAAAATCGTATGTTTGCAGAGTGTGCTAGTACTTGTTAGTTGTTTTCTTAGCATTTTTTTTTTAAGTTTAGCCAGACTTTATTATATTCAAATGTTCAGTGGTTGCTAGATGTGTAATTTCTTTTCATTATTATACTTTAAGTTCTAGGGTACATGTGCACAACGTGCAGGTTTGTTACATATGTGTACATGTGCCATGCTGGTGTGCTGCACCCATTAACTCGTCAGCACCCATCAACTCATCATTTACATCAGGTATAACTCCCTGTGTGCCCTTCCATTGGTTAATTTCCCTATTTCTTCACTAATATTCCACTTAATCGCTATGCTCAAAAATAAGTATTATATCTGGCTATCCTCCATGTCTTAATATTCTTATTTAAATATATATTGACCATTTGTTATTCCAAATCAATTTTAGAATAGGCTTGTCATATTATACTGAATGTATAGATAATTTAGGAGAAAACTGACATTCTGACAATATTGGATCTATCTATTTATCTATAGGATATCTCTCAATTTACATGTATCTTCCTTTGTACTGTTCAGTATAGTTTTGCTAATTTCAGGAAATAAATCCTGCAAATTTTTATTTGGTTGATCCTAAATTCTTTATAGCTCTTTTTGTTATTGCAAATATTACCCCTTTAAAATTTCATTTTCTAAGTTTTGTATCTAGCATATAGAAATGCACTTGACTTTTAATATTGAATTTATATCCAATAACCTGACTAAGGTCTCTTATAATTTTTAATAACTCATCTATAGGTTCCACCAGGTTTCTCTGTTGACATTTATATCATTTGAAAATCACAACAGCTTTATTTCCTCCTTCCCAATAATTAGGCTTTTATTTGCTTATTGTACTAACTGGGACCTCAAATATAATTTCTCACAGAAGTGGTATAGCAAGTATTTTTATATGGTTGCTGGTTCTACAGGAAATGCTTCTAATATTTTCAAAGGTTGAATTATGTTAATTTAGGTTTTTTATGGATGTCTTTATCAGATTTAGGAAATTCCCTTTCAATTTTAGTTTACTAAAAATTTTGCCATGTTTTTTCCCCTTCATCTGTTGATACAGTTTTCCAGGTTTCTCTTTTAATCTACTGATATAATAAAGCATGTTTAACAAATCGTCCTTGAATTCGAGATATTAGGCTCAATTTCATTATATATGATATATCATGCATTTTATACATTTTTAAATTTAGTTTGCTAACTTTTGGTTCAGGATTTTTGCAGCTATATCCAGGGGTTAAATAAACCAATACTTTTTATTTCCTCTTTTGCTCTTTCCTGGTTTGGGTAAAAAGTTTACATTATTCTTGTAGAATAAAATGATGACCCTTGCTAATACTTCTCAACACCTTAAAAGACTTTACACAAGATTAGATGATGACAATTAGATTAGATAATCATTTAAAGCTTGTTAAAACTTACCTGTAAAATCATTTAAGATTGATGTTTTCTCTGAGGGAAGACTCCCTTGCCGACTGTTAACTATTAATTACTACTGTAAGAAACATATAGTTTAGGACACTGAAACACAAACCATCTCTTAACTCCATTTCATCCAACTTTAAAAATTTATATTAACTTTATATCTGTTGATGCTTTCATGGCAAAACTCACCAAATTTCAATTAAGGGATTAAAACTGTATGTCTTTCCAAAAGTTTAAATGTTACAATAATATAATATTGCTCATATGTTCATTCATATTTTCCTAAGATAATTCTCACAAAATTATTATTTTCCTTATCAAAAATTTTCAACACTGTAATCATAGTTGTATTACAGTCAAATATCTTCCTCATTTGTAAAACACTTGTACTGTTATTTACTTAATTTATTTCCTTTAAGTCAACTATTTTTTTATTTTTATTAATGGGAAATTCAAACATCAGAAAGAAAATTGTATTATGAACCCCATGTACTCATCACCTAGTTTAAATCATTATTAAATTGTGGAAAATATTGTGTCAAATACATACTCAATCACTTCCTCCAACCCCTAGTTATAGTAAAGTTAGTACCAAAATCTTTTCTTTTTTCATTTTAAATATATCAGAATGTATCTCTAAAATAGTTGTTTTTTTGCATACTCTGGTTGACTACTGGTGGTCCCTAAGACCCTTTCAGGGAGTTTATTATTATAATAATACTAAGATGCTGGTTGCCTTTTTATCTCCATTCTTGGGAAGTTTTCCAGAGGCTACATGACCTGTGATATCACAAAGGACAGAATATAAAAGAAAATATGAGACTCCATTTGTCTTCTACTAAAAAATACTCTTAAAGATTTGTAAACAGCGCACAGCTGAAGACCAACAGGGGAAGTAGCGGGAGCCGGTGCAGACGCGAACGACTCTGTCTGACAGCTTTGGGGAGAGCCGTGGATCTCCCAACTCGGAGGTTGAGATCTGAGAACAGACAGACTGCCTGCTCAGGTGTGTCCCTGACCCCTGAGTAGCCTAGCTGGGAGAAATCCCCCACTAGGGGCAGTCTGACACCCCACACCTCACAGGGTGGAGTACACCCCTGAGAGGAAACTTCCAAAGGAAGAATCAGACAGGTACACTCGCTGTTCAGCAATATTCTATCTTCGGCAACCTCTGCTGCTGATTC
>NW_016810413.1:64189-70739 GCF_001698545.2 Rhinopithecus bieti
CTTTTTTCTTTCTTTGGAAAATGTACTTCTTTTGTAAAATACGTTAACATGTAATTGGATTCTTATTATAATTTTAAATAAATTAATAAACATGTTTTGTTTTAATTTTTGAGTTTTAAAATTTGAATGAATACATATCAATAAGTATAATCCAAAAGATATAAATAGACACTTCCCAAAGGAAACATACAAATGGCCAACAAGTATAAGAAAAACTGCTCAACATCACAAATCAACAGAGAAATGCAAATCAAAACTACAGTGAGATATCATCTTACCCCAGTTAAAATGGCTGTAATCCACAAGATGGGCAATAACAAATGCTGGCGAAGATGTTGAGAAAAGAGAGCCCTTTTACACTTTTGATGGGAATATGAATTAATACAGCCACTACGGAGAGCAGCATGGAAGTTCCTCAAAAACCTAAAAATAAAACTACCATGTTATCCATCAATCCCACTGCTGAGTATACATCTTCGAAGAAAAGGAAATCAGTATATTGAAGAGATATCTGTACTCTCATGTTTATTACAGCACTTTTCATGGTAGCCAAGTAGAAATCAACCTAAGTAGCCATCAATGAGTGGGTAAAGAAAAAGCAGAGTATATAAACAATGAAATATTATTCATACATGAAATGAATGAAATTGTGTCACTCGCAACAACATGAATAGAACTGGAGGCCATCTTGTTAAGTGAAATAAGCCAGGCACAAAAAGACAAATATCACATGCTCTCAATCATATGTGGGAGCTAAAAAAGAAAAAAAAAATGAACTCAGTGAGCTAGACAGTAGAACAATGCTTACCAGAAGCTGAGAAAGATAGTGGGGAGTGGGGCATAAAGAAGGGATGGTTAACAGGTACAGAAAACAGTTGGAATGAATAAGATCTAGCAGTGAGAAGCACAATAGAGTGACTATAATTAATATCAATTTATTAAATATTTTAAATAACTAAAGGAGTAAAATTGGAATGTTTGTACTACAAAGAAATGATAAATGCTTGAGGTGACAGATACCCCAATCATAAATATATATGATTAATATGTATACATAATTAAAAATTTAAAAATGTAATAACTTTGGAATTCTCAATAATTTGTAAAAGTATAAGCAATCCTGAAAGCAAATTTTCAGAGGAAACATTCTCATATTTAAGCACTTTAAAATCCATAGCCATAATAACACTGTCACAGGTAAAACAAATTAGTTTCTTTTTTTTTTTTTACTTTTATTTTAAGTTCAGGGATACATGTGTAGGTTTATTACAGAGGTAAACTTGTGTCATAAGGTTTTGTGTTACAGCTTATTTCATCACTCAGGTATAAGGCCTAGTACACATTAGTTATTTTTCCTGATCCTCTCCCTCCTCCCAACCTCCACACTCTGATAGGCCCCAAGGTGTATTGCTCCCCTCTATGTGTCCATGTGGACATTTAGCTCCCACTTATAAGTGAGAACATGTGGTATTTGGTTTTTCGTCTCTGTGTTAGTTTGCTGAAGATAATGGCTTCCAGTTCCACCCATGTTCTTGCAAAATACATTATCTTGTTATTTTTATGACTGAATAGTATTCCATGGTGGTGAATTTTATTGAAAGCCTTTTCTGCATCTATTGAGATAGCCAAGTGGTTTTGCCTGTAGTTCTGTTATGTTATTTCACTTTATTGATAGCTCCCTTTGTCCCTTAGCACATGATGAAAACCTGAAATAGACTCAAGTACAGTTTATTATAATGACTTTTTAAAAATTACCCTCAGTATACTAGTGATCCCTCTGCCAGCTCTGGAGAAGGCCATTAACATTTAAGAGATTATTTAGTCAAATAGGAACAGCGTGGAAGTGAAATGCTGTCAGAGCAATGGTTGCTGTTAGGGCTTCCCACAGGACATGGTTCCCTCTGGCCCACACAGTCAAGCTCAGTCTGACTCCACATTGCTGGAGGGCCAGCTTACGTTCTTAACACAGATGCTATATATTTTGCTTTCACCCTGCATATGCTGTCAGCATAAACTGAAGAGAGCTTGTGTATATGTTATCTCAATTCTTAAATGTTTCATTGCTTGTGGACAAACAAGAAAGTATGAAAGGTGGTTTTTCCACCTCTGGCTTCCGCAGAAAACTTCAAAGAGGCCAAAGTTGATGTGCGAACTTTTATGATTAAGGGGTGTAGCATGTCTTCTCAATCTTCTTCAAAATCTGGTTGAGAGAGTTTGGTGGATTGATTCAGTAAAGAGTAAGAGGATGCATATTTCAGAGTGCACTAGATGTGCTTGCCACTGATTAATATCGGCATCTCTTTTTCCAATTCAAATGGGATGAACAAAACAACACAAGGAGATAGTAATAAACATTAATTCAAGGGTGATAAACTTCAGCTATTTAATTCTAAACATTTTAATTAAAATGAAAGGAGTTCAGAGTATAAGAAAATGTCCTATGGGGCCAGAGACAAAGTTATAGTGCCAGCCAAGCCATTAAAATTTGCAATATGGATGTTCAAGTGTTTCATTTCATGAATCTCTCATACTAAGAATAATTTGAGATGGTAGTTTATAGGTACAAAGGATTTTTTTGTTTGTTTTTGAGATGGAGTCTTGCTCTGTCACCCAGGCTGGAGTGCAGTCGCACAATCTTTGCTCACTGCAAGCTCCACCTCCCCGGTTCACGCCATTCTCCTTCCTCAGACTCCCGAGTAGCGGAACTACAGGTACCCGCTACCACGCCCGGCTAATTTTTTATATTTTCAGTAGAGACGGCGTTTCACCATGTTAGCCAGAGTGGTTCCGATCTCCTAACCCTGTGGTCCGCCCACCTCCGCCTCCCAAAGTGCTGGGATTACAGGCATGAGCCACCGTGCCTGGCCAGGTACAAAGGATTTTTATACACATTCTTTTAGTAAAACCTCATAAAATTTCTGTGAACCTTCTGTGTTCAAATTACATGCTCTTTCATTCAATCCCCACCTAGGATTTACTTCTTTTGCTTTGCTCTTTAATGAAGTACAGTCAGCCCTTTGTATCCATGGGTTCCAGATCTGTGGATTCAAGCAAATCCAGATCAAAAATATTCAGAAAAAAACGATTCTGATGCTTAAGTCTCTTACATAAAATGTCACAGTATTTGTGTATAACCTGCATTTATCCTATAATAGACTTAAGCATCAGAGGAATTTGGTACATGAGGGGTGTCCTAGAAGCAATCCCCCAAGGATATCAAGAGATGACTGTATTTTAAATATATAATCTCAGCTATGTTTCAAAGGAAACTACATGGTTAAGTTAAATTCCAAATTCACTCGGCCAGCAATTGTTAATTACCAAGAGATATGTCAAATTTCTAGCCTAAAGAAGCATATGATTTTCTGAATAGACATGACATGGAAGAGAGTAATGGACAGTTACCAATACCACACACTTAATTTCAGAGTGATCATGAAAACGATGGTCC
The DNA here is from genome assembly GCF_001698545.2 of Rhinopithecus bieti. NCBI lineage: Eukaryota > Metazoa > Chordata > Mammalia > Primates > Cercopithecidae > Rhinopithecus > Rhinopithecus bieti. The sequence continues at coordinate 67,641 of NW_016810413.1, forward strand.
AAATGATAAGACAAACATTGTCTATAGGTTTGAGAGAACCCAAGGAGTATTTCTTGGAGGAGGTAGAATTTTATCTGGACCTCAAAAGACAGGTAAGACTCAGCTAAGAGGAGTGGAAAAGCCATCTCAGATAAGGAAGCAGATATGGCACAAGCAGATTCCAGTTGGAGAGATATATTCAGTTGAAGCCAATAGTTCATGATAGGGAATAGAAGAAAGAAAGCTGGAAAATAGATAAAGATGCAGGTATAGAAGGCTAAATAATTTATCCAATTGGGAGTCATCAAAGATCTTGGAGCAGATAAATACCACGATGATAAATACTGTGTCTAAATATGGAAGTGAAGGGGAGCAAAAGAATTGAATATAACGTTTTTAATATGGATAATGAGAAAAATGGTGTCAGTGACAGAAATAGAGATGCTAGATTGAGAAGTTTTTTCCCCATACCAAACTATGCATATTTTCACTTGAGATTCTCTTCATTTTGGATTTAATTAATTGAAAGATGTTCTCCAAACTCTAACCTTAACTAAGCACCACTTAGCCCAACTACACAATTGACATTCTCACTTGAATTTCTAAAGCACCTATCAATTTTAGTTCTGCCTATCAGAGGTCTTAACTCCCACCCCCTACCAATTATTCTTTCCTGAGTCTTCCTTATGTTAGTAGATGTCATCTATCCATCAACAAAAACTCTTGGTTCCATCTAAAAAATATATTTCACATCTTTTTATTTCTTTTCACTTCTACCATTTTTCACCTTGGTCTAAGTCACTGTTATCTCTAGCTTTGATTATTATGAAAGTATTATTCTATTTCAGCTTCTCTAAAATCTATTTAAAAAGTCAGAGTGGTGCTATGAAAATACGAATTTTTTTTTAAACCCCCACATCAAAATCTCCAGTAGCCTCCTACTGCATTTAGAACAAAATTTAATTATTTTTCATGGTCCATTAGGTTCTATGTGATTGATCCTATTCTTATCTATGACTTCTTCTCCCTTTATCCCCATCTCTCTATGCTCTTGCCACATTGCCCTTCCAGAGTAGGTTAAGATATTTCCTTTCTTGAGGCGGTTGCCCCTGATGATCCCTCATGCTGGAGTTCTCTTCCTCCAGGCCTTTACATAGCTAGTTCCTCTAGTCACTAAGCCTCAGCTCAGATGTCACCTCCTCACAGACATTCACTTACAAGTAGCCCTTCCCCACTGGCCTCCCCAACGCTTTCTATTACACCACTCTTATTTCATAGCATGCACCACTGATCTTATTTGTTCGGTTATTTGATTATCGCTGCCTGCTTATCCCAATGCCATCCCTTGAGAGGGATTCTAGTCTGCATAGTTTAGCCCTCTACGCCTTCAGTAGTGTCTGGAATACAGTCAGCTCTCATTTAATATCTGTTAAATGAGCAAACAAAGTCTCTCTTATATAAGTCAATATAATTCTAGCTATGAGGAATTCCCATTCTATGCTAGTCTTGAGGATGTGAAAATATGAGGGGAAATTAACATTTTTCAGCAAGCGCTGCTAGAGATCCAGGAGTTTCCCCCTCACAATGGAAAATTTAAACCATGAAGGAAAACAAGTGAAGGTTAAATACTTGAGGATATTTGTGGACAGTTATGCTTTCATTCCACAGACTCTGTAAACCTGTAAACAATCAGAAGTTTATACCACATCTTATCTGGTGTTCTGCTGCTTTCTATAGAACAGGAAGAAAATGCAGCTTGTCTATCACAGCAGGACTGGTGGCTTGAAAGGCAGCAGAATTTATGTTTTCAAGTGTGACAGGCTCTCTCACCCTCAGCTCCCAGAGGGCGGAGACCAAGAACCACATAACCACCAAAGCCAATGCTCCGATCTCTGGAGGACTGACAGGCTCCAGGATGAGTAATGAGTTGGGCCCGGCAGATTATACAGTGCCCCTGAGATGAAGAAAAACAGAACAGGGGTGGATGAGTGCCTGTGGGAAAAGAAGTGTATCGGCTCTCACACAACCACCATGCCCTGCGTGACTGGCTTAAACAGAAATCTGGCAGCAAGAAAGGGAACTAAAGGAAGTAAAATAAATAAATAAATAAATAAATAGCAGGCAATCTCCTCCCTTTTCATTCTTTAACTTTCTGATGAGAGAATAAAATGCTGCTACCAGATGTAGCATGTGCTGGCATTAATTATCTCATTCTTCCATCATCAAGAAAGAATCGATTCATATCATCGTTAGCGTGAGACCACTTCAGAGAAAGCAGGATGTTGTTGTAATGAATAGTTCAAGCTCTGGATTCCACACAGACCTGGACTCAAATTATGGTTGTTATCACTTAGGGCCACGACACCTTTTACGACGGGAACATTTTACTACCACTACATGAGATTATGTAAGGAAAACATAGACAGTTCATGTGAAATGTTTAATTTGGCACTTGGAGCTCTCAATAAATACTAATAAAATATAAAATTACTATTTTATTATCTAATCTATGTTTTTTCTCCCCGCCCCTCCCATAAAACCAAGTAGTCTAAATAAACATAAATTTTCTGTACAAGAAATATCTATCTGATGATGTTCTGAATTTGGAAGAAATGGAAGAACTTTAGAATTTTAAACTTTAAGAAATTTAGAACTTTAAGAATTATTCTGCATTTAAAATATGTGTAGTTCTAGCAAGCCATTCCCACCACCGTTACCAAGCATGAGCTGCAGAATTTAATCATTAAGGGTAATCACCACGCAGTTAAATAGTGAATTAATAAGTAAAATTTTAGAATTAAAATAGGAACTTTTATTCTAATGCAATTTACTGTTGTTATTTTCCATTCACAAGTTTGGTAAAAAATAAAACGCTGAATAATAGCTTTTGATAACAATAATGTATATGGAAATGGGCTTTCTAGTACAGTATTGTTGGAGGCATGGATAGATACAAACTATTTGAAGGACAGTTTCTCAATAACTGCCCAACTCTTTAGAAACATTTCCCATTAGATCCAATAATTCCATTTCTAGGAGCTCATCCTAATAAAATAACAAAAGAGTTTCACAAAGATATATATATGAGTATCTCATTTTTGGATTGTTTCTAACAATACT
>NW_016810413.1:70921-83329 GCF_001698545.2 Rhinopithecus bieti
TCCTAATAATAATTATTTTATGTATAGAACAGAAAAGCACTTGAAAAGATATCCTACAAAATATCAACTCTTCTTATTATTTGGCTACAGGATTATAGTTTACCTCTATTTTCTTTATGCTTTGGTATTTTAAAACATTTTATGATGTCCAATTATTTTCCATAATAATAAATCTATTTTAAAACTTTATAGACTATGAAAAAATCTTTTATACAGAAGTAGTATCTAGGTCTTAACATTTATAACACGTAGGGCCTTTAAATTATATCGAGTCTCTTGGGAGGGTTCTGTGGATAAGTTAGTATTTTCCTGAACTTAGAAACATGGCAACAGTTCTTCGCTATACGTATCACTGAATAAAAAGAGACTAGAAAGGCATCATGATGACACTAAAAATTACCATGCTAACATGGTCAATGGAACCATTTTTCCTTGGAGTACTATCAGCATTTGCTTGTAGCCTCTCGCTTTGTCTTATCAGTAAAAGCAATGGTATAGTATTAAATTATTTTTTACCCATTATCACTTGACCAAAATATTGGCTAGACCATAACACATTAAAGTATACGCTGCTTCAGAGCTTAGTAGGAATGATGCTCCTTGTTTGTTTTCAGTATGTTGGTGAAGAAAAGTCATCTAGTTTTCTGTGACCATTTCTCCTCTCATAAATGACAAAAATAAAAATAAATGCCAGTGTCCTGAAAGCATACAAGTAGAAAGCACGATAGTGAGAACATTTTGAAAACCTACAGGTGTAACTACAAGATATAATTCAAAACAAAAGAAGCAAGAAACAATAGGAGAATTTGCAAATAAATATTTTTAAGCCTCAATATTGAAAACCCTTTTCTTCCTTTTTTAAAACCAATGAGAGCTTTAAAAAGAACTGTATTGTTTCCCACTACAACTTACGTCATCACTAACACTGATAGCGTAAAGAACACCTGCCTCTTGTCTGCCGTGGGTATTAGTGAGGTTATAGCAGCCACTGAAAGAAAACTCAGATTTTAGCAATAAGAAACATGTTTTACTTGAGTTCTAGTTCTCTTTCCTTCCAAGTCAATGTGTATTTAGTTAATAATTTTGAGACCATTTTGGACTGAATAGAATAACCTTTAAGCCAAATGTACAGCTTATTTCATGGTATGTTTAGAATCAGGTCTACACTGCCAAAATGAGAAAGAACTTTGGATAAATCCGAGTAGTACAGACAGCTCTTCTGGAAACTGCTAAGCAAAAAAAGGTTCCTTGTCTGCCTAAAATTACTTGAATTATCAGAATTGTTCATTTGCACATCTTGTGTTTCAGGAAACCAACTGAACTTGTTTTTTAATATCTCCCATTTAGTTGGAATCTGTTGACCAAAATAATATATTGGAAAATATGGTGACACATAGTGGAAGAATCTTCACCACTCCGAACTACGTGAATTCTCTCTCTGGGACAGGAAATACCAAGCAAGTTTTAAATGAATTCCAAAGCAATGCTTAAAGCCAAAGCATAGTGGAAAATATATAAGAGCTATTCAATAAGTACTTATTACTGTCTGTATCTATATTAATCATTTAAAGCATATTAGCATATTATATTCATAACCAGCTAATCTGTACTGCACACTTACTCCATGTTAGTCCTCAGCTAAATGCTTTATTCTGTTTAATCCTACATAATCTAGTGAGAGATATATAATTATTATATTTATTTACAGCCGAGAAAACATAGAGAATTTAGGAAGCGTACACAAGGTCAGATTGATCAGTACATGATTAGGTCAGGATTTGATCCCTTAATAGGCTTTGAAATCCCAGTCTGATTTCAGAGCCTAACTTTTAGTCACTATGTTATAATTCTTATAGCAGTAGCAGGCATTGAGTGAACTACAAAGAAGTTAAAGGCATGGCCCCAACTCCACAGAATTTCCTTTTCCAAACAAAGTGACTACCTAGAGAGAATGGACTGAGCAGAGTTCTGGTTCACTTTGGGAAGGACCTGAATTTTCTGTATTCCAAAGGTTGGTTTGCTAATAATAGAAAATCCCAAGAAATTCCCCCCAAAATAAACCCCTAAACTAATAAGTAAGTTAAGCAAGGTTATAAGCTAAAAGGTAAAAACACATAATCAAGTATATTTCTATGTTCTATCAATGAACCCTGAAATTAAACAATCCATTTACACTTCACTTCAATGAAAAATATATACTTAAGTACACAATTAACAAGACATGCATAGGATCTATTAGGTTGGTGCAAAAGTAATTGTGATTTTTGACATTGAAAGGAATTTTTTTATACTGAAAATTACAAAATTCAGATGAAATAAATCAAAGACTAACACAGAAAGACATACTTCATGTTCATGCATTGGAAGATTCATTTCTCCTGAATTGATGTGCAGTTTTAAAGAAAAACCATTATTAAAAAAAAACCCTGGCTGCACACAGTGGCTCATGCTTGTAATCCCAGCACTTTGGGAGGCCAAGGCGGGTGGGTCAATTGAGGTCAGAAGTTCGGGACCAGCCTGGCCAACATGGTGAAACCCCATCTCTACTAAAAATACCAAAAAACTAGCCGGGTCTGGTGGCATGCGCTTGTAGTCCCAGCTGCTGGGGGCGCTGAGGAAGAATTGCTTGAACCCAGGCAGCAGAGATTGCAGTGAGCCAAGATCGCACCACTGCACTCCAGCCTGGGCGAAAGAGTGAGACTCCATCTCAAAAACAATAAGCTAAAATAAAATTAAAATTAAAAAAAAAAACCCTAACAAGCTTTTTTTGTAAAATAGATATTATTATGAAATATGAATATGAAATGGCAAAAGAATTAGAATAGCTACAGCAGTGTTGAAAAAGATAAATAAAATTAATTAGTCTTCCCAATTTTAAGACATACTCTATACCTATAATAATCATGACTGTAAGTATTGTAGAGGATAGATAAATTGAACAGAATACAGAACCCAGAAATTGACTCATACAAATATGCCCAATTGACTTTTGCTAAATGTGCTAAAGTATTTCAATGGAGGAAATATAGTGTTTTCAAAAAATAGTGCTGGAGCAGTTGGATATTTTTAGGAAGAAAATAAACCTCAACCTAAGTCTCATACCTTATATAAAAAAAAAAAAAAAAAAAAAAGATCATGGCCATAAATGAAAATGTAAAATTATAAGAATTACATAAAAGCATAGAAGGAAATCTTTGGAATCTAAACTTAGACAAAGAGTTCTTCGACTTGATTACAACATCACAATTTATAAAGGAAACCACTGATACACTGTACCTCACCAATGTTCAAAACTTTTGTTCTGTGAAAGGCCTTGTAAAGAAGATGAAAAGACCTACTAGAGACTGGGAGAAAATATTTGTAAACCACATATCTGACAAAGAATCCATATCTACATATATAAATAACCCTCAAAACTAAACAGTGATAAATAAATAAATAAACAAACCAAAAAATCCAGTTAGAACATGGGCAAAGGGTATAAAGACCCATTCACTGAAGATCTAAAGATATACAGATGCAAAATAACCACATGGAAAAAATTTGACTTCATTTGTCACTAGGGAAATACAAATTAAAGCCACAATGAGATATCACTACCTGCCTCTTAGAATTATGAAAGTAAGAGTAGTGACGACGCAAAATGCTGGCAAGGGTATAGAGAAACTAGATCACTCACGTATTGCTGGTGGGAATGTAACATTGTCCAGCCACTGTGAAAAAGTTTGACAGTTTCTTCTGAAATTAAAAATGCATTTATCATACAATCCATAATTTACACCTTTGGGAAACTTTTGGGGATTTATCCCAAAGAAATAAAGACTTGTGTACACACAGAAACCTCTACTGAATGTTTATCACAAATATATTCATATTAACCCCATACTGGAAACAACCTAGATGTTCCTTCAACGGGTAAATGGTTAAACAAACTGTGATACGATCAGAGCACAGATTACTCAGAAGAAAAAAATAAGGTGGGGGAAGGGGGAACACTGGTGATACACATGACAGTCTCAATGAATCTCCAGAAAATTAAACCAAGTGAAAAAAATCAGCTTCAAAACTTCTATACTGTATGACTCCATTCATATAACATTTTTAAAATGATCATACAATAGAAATAAAGAACAAATTACTATAATTATTTGTCAGGGATTAAGGAGGTGAATGGGGTAAGAGGGAAGTGGGTGTGGCTACAAGAAGCAACATGAGGAATCCCTGTTGTGATGTAAATGTTCTATATGTCTATTGTATCAATGTCAGTATTCTGATTGTGATATTACAGTATAGTTTTACGAGATGTTAACATTGGGGAAAACTGGATAAAGGGTAGATGGAATTTCTCTGTGTCGTTTGTTACAACTGCACATGAATCTATAATTATCTCAACATTAAAAGTTTAAAAAACAATAGAACAATTTGTGTGTGTGTGTGTGTGTGTGTGTGTGTGTGTGTGACAAGAGTCTTACTCTGTCACCAGGCTGGAGTACAGAGGCACGATCCCGGCTCACTGCAACCACCGCCTCCTGGGTTCACGCCACTCTCCTGCCTCAGCCTCCAGAGTAACTGGAACTACAGGTGCCCGCCACCACGCATGACTAATTTTTTATGTTTTAGTAGAGACAGGGTTTCACCATGTTGGCCAGGATGGTCTCCATCTCCTGAACTCATGATCCACTCGCCTTGGCCTCCCAAAGAATAATCATTTTTAAAGGAAGGAGCACAGCATTGGACGTAAGTTCTTGTCCAGTAACACCACTCAGAAGCCATATGACCTTGGGTAAGTCATATCAGCTTTCACAACCAAAGATTTCTAATGTCTAAATGTGTAGATTAGATAAGTTGATTTTTGAAATTGTGTTCCAGTTATATAATTCTTCCATGGTATTTTATTTCCTAGAAAAGACTATTTCCACAAAATATACTTTTCTCCACACAACTGAAATAAAGTATATGGGAATTATTTTAAATCCAGGAAAACAGTCATACCCAAGTGTAAAGATCTTGCACTTAAAAAAGACTGATCTGTTTGGTTAGTAATGAAAAAATCTCTAAAAAGGGTCTTCAACCCAGCACAAGACAGCATTTTCCCCAAATATTAGATATGAGAGACTGGTTTAAGATTACATTATAAGCCTCTACCTTTTCAGCCAATCAGAGAACTAAAGAAATATGTCCTTTCTAGCTATTTTTGATGTTTTCAGAAAACCAAACTTTTCCCATGCCCTATTTCTCAGGGAAGGGGAATAAATGTGTGGCAGGTCCTTTACTTCACTTTAGCTTCAGCGATGTTGGGTTTGGCTTAGTTTTTAGAACTAACATGTTTACATGACATCTGGGGCACACTTCTTCTGCTTTTCTGTCTGTCACCAGCTGATGGACTCCAAGACAGTCTGGATAAGAATCCATTGCTCTTACTGGAAGCTAGTCTGTCTATGTTACCTTCACATATGGTTTTTTAAAAGTTATTTTCTCATTAAAAATCTACAAAATATCTTGAAAGAACTTTAAATGAGCAAAATGGTTATTTAAATACCACATGGCTCTTAAATTCACAAACAGTTATTATTCTGAGTTCAAATTACATAGGCACTGTTATATACAAAACATAATAGCATGATGGAATTCCATGTATACAATGCATACCTGGTGATGTATACATAGAATGATTCACTAGATGAGGAAAGTGATACTCTTGTTATTCAACCAACTATGAAAAACATCCTACGTGTTAAATGTAAAACTGGGGCCCATGGACTGCCTTTAAAAAAAAAGTTAAGGTATTGGAGAACTGTGTGAAGATTTTTGAAAGTTATCATACTTGAATTCTTTTCAGAAGCTCAAAGAGTATGCAGAGTTACAGCTTGCTTACATTTGTTATGGCATTTATTTATTATAAATTTGTATTGGAAGCTGCCATGTATCATGTACTGTCTAGGTGCTAAGGACAGATACGAATAGGCAATTACCTTAACACGGAGTACTAAATTCTATGATAGAGGTGAGTACTAAAGTGCTATAGGAGGAGGGGAAATGATCTAACCCAACCTTGAGAAGAGTTTTCACATGCATACGACTACTTTTTAATCTCAGACTCCCATGTGAACAGCAACATCCTGTTTTTCATGTTATGAATATCAAACAGGTTCCAATGTTTCTAATAGCTGGGTTACGGATGCATCCAGAAATCTTCTGTAAACAACTGACAACTCAAATTCAGACTACCTGGTGCCAAGCAGCCCAGCTCACTTGTCAATACTATTTATGTAACCTTCACTTCTCATGACAGAGTGGAGGTAAAAATAGACCCACCACCAAATGGTCATCTATACAATATGTATTACAGGCTCAGCAGAAGTCTGGCCCCACAGGCTTCTCTGTGGGATGTTCACCTACGTAACTTTACTTCTCCTCGCAGTAACTCTGGCCTTGTGAGTTTTTCCTTCCTTCTCTAATAAACTAGGCCAATAGCTTCAAAGAATTTATTCTGAACCCCATTACATGATAGGTGAAAACTCAACTGTACTCCTTTGCAAAACAGGCTTCCTGGGTGATGTTGAAATGGAAATCATATGATAGTGTGTCAAAGGATTTTCCCCAGACTTTTCTGACACAAGAGAGTTGGAGTGAAACTTAGAATTCTCATGTACAGAATGACCTTAGGTTCCCCATGTAAACTCAACTCTCTCCACTCCAGACTGCTGGACTGTGTTAGTGTCTGGTTTGTCTGATTTGATTATGAACCCCCTGGGCAAGAACTTTGTCTAATTCTATGTTCTCTACAGCACCTAGCAATGGTGTTGGCACCATCTAATGCCAAAGGACACTCAATCTCTGTTAACTAATAATAGGATTGACTTCTCAACTCAACATGATGAGGTTTCTGTCATCTTTATGCCAGTGTTTTTTCTGATGTGTATTTCTATTTGTGTCCGGAGAGCAAGCTTCATGTGTTACTGATTCACTCCTGGGCTGATCTTCTTTTCAGGAAATGTAGGCATGAAGTTGAGATTTTTTCAACCACAAGTTTTGGGAACACAGACTGCTGAAATATGCTAGGTTACATGAAGGGGAAATGTTTTTGAAAGCATCGCTTTTTTTTTTTAGCAGTCATGGGGATCTTTGTGAGCCAAGGATGCAGACTGGTTAGCAGATGTGACCATAAAACCAGCAGGTCTTTTCAATGCAAATATTTCGTTTTAGTTTCTCCATTCCTAAGGAAAACAGTCAGCTTTTTGTTCGATTGACAAGTCTTTATAATGGTATTTTTTAATTGCACTTCTTGTTTGCTCCAGTACTGAATTATTAATTAAATTTTCCTCACGTTGTATGAGCCATTGTATTGATCTTTGTAGTCATAAATCAGATGTTACGTATCAAATTTTAGAGCACAAATATAACAAAGGATTTTTCTGTGCGATTCCATCTTAATTCAACTGAAGGTGGAAAATATCTTCTAAAAAGAGGACTCTTTGTTATATGGGTTTTTCTCTTGCCATTTAGCATGCTTTGTAATTGGCCTTTAGTGTAAGGTTTTAGGCTAATCTGGCTAGGAGTTGGGCTGTGTTTAATGTTTTCTGTACTTGTACATACCAGAGGTTTCAAATCCCTCTGTTGCTCTTGTTGCTCTTTTCGCCCCGTGGGTTTTTTTTTTTTTTTTTTTTTTGGTTTTCCTAAGAACTCCTCCTCAGAGAGAGTCTGTGTCCTGTGCCTCTTTTAGCTGTAATTCTTTGTTATACTGTGTTCTGTTGGTGTGTTGGTAAGATGCTGGGGCAGGGGGAGAAGGAGCATTCTATAATTTTATAATTAAATCTCAGTCTTCACATGGGTATCACTCAGCCATGACCTTAACAAGTATTTCTTAGCTTTACTCCCCACTTATATAAAACAAGGTGGCTAGAAAGAGCTAGAGAGGAGTAGATGCTCTTCTCTCAGTTGGGATAAGGCTCTAGTAATATCTTTTACCCTGGAAGGTGAGCCTTTGTATGGTGATTGCTTTGGGTAAGTCACTTTTTCCCCCTTGTGCCAAAGCTACAAGGGGATCTTTCTTGACTCTACCGTAAGAATCTGGTAGCGTTCCTGAAGGCAAAGTCCAAGAAAGTTGGCGGGTGGGGGTTGCGAGGTGGGGGCATGGTGGGGAGGCTAACACTGTATTCCTTAGGAGTTTCTCATCCATATGCTCATCCACACTCAGCATGTACAATTCATCAAGTTTGCCATGTAAGTGTTACTATAAATGTATTGCTGGAACTTCTGCTCCAGGTAAGCAGATCTTGGTAGTAACTGAATTTGCCTGGTTTGCAGGTGGCAATTCAACATGTGACCTCAGGCCTCTACTGGGCCTAAGAAAGGTTATGGTGTTCAGTACGTTTAATTTTCATCTTATAATGAGAGGAGTGAAAACTTCCAAGTTCTTGACATGTTGGAGCTGAAACATATGATTTTTCACAGGTAAAAATAAATTTGATAAGGGGTTGAAATATCACTACAAACAGACTAAAGTTTATTTAAAAGTGCTTGAAAACCGATTTCCAATGATGAAGTTAAGTGGATAGGGCAATTGAAATGAATAGCAGAGCTTAGCAGGGCTTCCACTGCCAAATTTGGGACAATTTGTGCATTATAACAAATAATAAGTGAAATAAATTACAATACATTAAACAAAGAAGGAATCCACTAGCTCTTAATGATACCTCAAAATAGTAATTTCAAATGCTGAAGAGAAAATGAATGAAAAGCTCTCTTTTATAGAAACATAACTAATAAATATAGAAGAAATGATGAAATTAGAAGATCATTTGCTGACACTATAGTAATGATTGATTCAAGCAATATGAATTTATGGATGCCAAAACCATCAGGGTTAGAATCACTGGAGAGCAAGATATCTGCACAGTATTACCTGTGCAGATTACCTTTGATAATCTCAAAGTATTACCCCACAGATTACTTGTTAATCACAAAAAGAAAAGAGCATCTTTACAATGAAGAAATTCAGCAGACACGCCTCAACCAAATAATCAAGCTAAATTCTTCAAACTAGGATACACTGACGTCATGTACTTCTGACAGGCTGCTCCGTGAAGGACACAGCATCTCGTGTATATTAGTCCTGCCATAAATATTTCACCTGAATTTAATTATGAGAAAATACTCATTTTAGGGGATAGTGTGTAAAACAATGGTTTGGACTCTAAAAATATCAATATCATGAAATTTTTTAAAAGCTGGGAACTACTTTAGATTAAAGGAGGATAGATAGACTTGAAAACTAAATGCAATGTATGATTCTTTATTGGATTTTGAAAGAAGGGGCATGGAAGAAGGATTTCATTGGGACAACTCTGGAAATTTGATTATGTAGTGGGTTTAGATAGTTGCATTGTATCAATGTTAATTATTTCAGTGATAATTATATTGCGGTTTGTGGGAGAATGTTCTCCTTTAAGGAGAGAAATGTTGAAGTATTTGGCAGTGAGTGTCATGATGTCTGCAATTAACTCTCAGACAACTGAATGTTAACAACTAATAAGTCTAATTGAAGGGCCCTTATTGCAACTTTTCTACAGGCTTGATATTTTCAAAATTAGAAACAGGAACAGTAAATAAAATGAATGACGGCAGTAATCATCATTATAAAATCAAATGTTTTATCCTGTGGGTGTTAGGTATCATACAGAGAAAAAGTTAAGCTTACCTTTGATCGATAAATACATTAGAAAATCTTTTAACATGCTATACGTGAGTTAACAATTTTTGCAAATTAGATCCCAGTTATACTTAAAAAATCAGCCAACTACACAGAAACATAAAGAATACAGTAGATAGTCCAAAACTTCTTGCAAAAGACATAGAATTTGCAAGGGCTTTGGCATACAGTTGTAGGAAATTAGAAGTAAAGTTTTGGATGCAATAAACTCACATGTATTTTATTTATTGCTGCATAAACATAAAATGTCAAAAATATTAATAGCAAATATAAATAATTTCAATAAAATGTCCTCCTACCTTAATTAAGCACTTTCCACAAACTTGTTTTCTTCAAAAGGCTGTCTTTTCACTGTACTGGTTACTCTGACAACATGTGAAATAATGAGAACATACACCTAGTCTTGGCTCTGAAGTTTTCCCTAAATAGGGCATTTTTAACGATGCTTTCTCTCCTGCAAGTGATGGTAAAGTGATTAAAACTATGGCAAAATTCAACATAAAGGTCAGACTGAGTCTTGCCAACTGCTAGAAACTTTCGTAGTGTGTGCCTGAGTAATGTTTTTATCCTTCCACATTGCCTCCTCTGCTCATGAATTGTGCCAAGCCATAGGGAAAAGTTAGTCAGTGTGTTCATAGACACAGGGGGAAAGTAATAAGGGGAAGGGGAATTAACTATCTTATCTATCTGGGATAAAATCCTTCTGTTTTGAGACATACTTTTTAAGTCGCTTCATTCCAATTAGCGTCAATTATGAACTATCATACTTAATAGGCAGCAAATGCCACAGTCAGCACTGCACTGTAGTGTAGCCATCCTTACAGGATACAATAATTAACTCACCTGCAAATGAGTTCCTGCCTTTTTTTCCCTGCCAAGTTCCAAGAACAAGGAGTCTGTTTTCAAAGGGCTGTGTCACATTGATAAAAGGGACAATGGCTTTCAAGGAAGAAGAGGTACCTAGAAAAGAGCAGAGCAGGGGCTGAAGAGCCCTGCCCCTCCAAATGCTGTCCTTTCTTACATGCTCTTTGATATTGGGAAGTAGTAGGAAGTGAGTGAGGAGGATGGGGAGAGGCAGAAACTAGTCAGAGATTCACATCTTTACCTCTTTGAGACTTTCATTCTCTTTGCAATCACATTTTCTCCTTTTGGAGCAGAAGTAGGATTTTTACATCTCAGAATCTGCAGAAGAAGCCTGAGGCTGGCTGCAGGAAGCACTCAAGTCCCAGGAATTTTCCTTCCATTTCTGCTCCAGCACAGAGGCCGCTGATCTGGGCTGAGTTACAGCACCTAGAAACCAAATAGCATCATGTTTTTGAGGCACTTCTGATGCTAGTTCCTGTGTCTTAAGGCCCTAGGATAAAGCTTGAACTTCGGAGTTCATGCTTTGAGGGTTAAATCCCAGTTTTAAAATATTTTTTGTTTGATTTTAAAGTAATTTAACCTCTCAGACTCTCAGTATCTTCTGTAAGACAAAAAAAAGTGGAGATGAGGTATAGATACTATTAGATGTCTCTTAGGTTAGTATGAGGATTAAATGAGAGCATATCTTAATGGTTCAGCAGCATGTCTTACACTAGTAAGGGCTCAACAAATGACTGACCACACACTTCAGCCACCGAGGAATGGCAGGGAGGATCGTCTTTCCTTTGAGTCTCTTGTTGCAGCCACAGTGTGGGTTATAAAGGCTGTGACATTCAGTCCATTCTGGCCTCCTGTAATGTTAACATGAGCACATCATGAACAAAGCCTATACAAAGTTGTAAAGCAGACAACGCTTGTCTTTAATGTTCTTGTCCTGCTCTTTCCAAAATTAGATTTCATATCCTAGACTTCCTTTTCCCCAACCTACTTTACAGTGTTGGGGTTTATGCAGCATGTCCCATACAACCCTGTTTAGCACTTCACTCTCCTGTCTCCTATGGTCCCCAGGTTCTGTTTGAACACACCACCTGCTACTCCTATTAACCAGTGAGTCCTCTGAGGGTAAGTTCAGTTCTCTTTTCTTATTCTATTCACAAGATTTTTCAGTAACAAAGGATTATGGCCCTAGTGTTCATTAAGTGAGCGGTCTTGGAATTTTATTGCTTTAGAAATTTTAAGAATAAATACAATTTGAAAATATTTTTGATATTTGAAATAAAATACCAAACAGTCTTTAAACATTGGGGATATTCTTTGAGTGAAATTGTGGAAGATTTTCTAGTTTTTCTAACTTAAAAAAAAAAAGCAAAGAAAAATGCAGAATTGTAGATTTAAAATGAAAAAAAATGAACCATGACTCAATATAACTTGCAAATTCATCATTTCCCAATTGCCACTCCTAACCCTCCTTAATTGTAAATGGTGGCATTATAGTTGACTCTATACTTATTCTTCAAAGTCCTCAGATTTTTTTTAAAAGTTCTTTGTAAAAGTGTTCTATTTCTCCACATCCTCTCCAACAACTGTTGTTTCCTGATTTTTTAATGATTGCCATTCTAACTGGTATGAGATGGTATCTCATTGTGGTTTTGATTTGCATTTCTCTGATGGCGAGTGATGATGAGCATTTTTTCATGTGTCTGTTGGCTGTATGAATGTCTTCTTTTGAGAAATGTCTGTTCATATCCTTTGCCCACTTTTTGATGGGGTTGTTTGTTTTTTTCTTGTATATTTGTTTGAGTTCTTTGTAGATTCTGGATATTAGCCCTTTG
>NW_016810413.1:84493-87648 GCF_001698545.2 Rhinopithecus bieti
TACATAGGTAACAAACCTGCACGTTATGCACATGTACCCTAGAACTTAAAGTATAATAAAAAAATGAAAAAAAAAAAAAAGTTCTTTGTGTAAGCCGTCTATTAGTCCTTGTCAAGAAATACAATTATTTTACAGCTTTCTGAAAATATGTTTCAGTCATGCACACTTGGGCACACAGTTTGGAAAATTCAAATTAAATTTCCAAGTATTTAGTTCATTACAGAGTCCATGCTAACCACCTGAGGAAAATTGACTTCTCAATACCTTGTCATGGTGGTCACATTCTTAAGCTATTAGTTTTTCCTTACTGAAATCCACTAGTTTTCTAAAAGTGTAGGTTTTTTAAATAGTGAGATCATAGCATTTCTTTTATGTAGAGCTTCTTGTCATGATCGGGTAATTGTAAGTGGTATTTGGAAGGCCCATTATTGCCTTTTTCTTGCCAGATTTAAATGTATCTCCATTTTAATGACTTTTTCTGATATATTTGTTATGTCAAACCCCAGCACGTGATAGTATCCTCCCTTTACTTTATGCCAAGATACCCAGTTCCTTCATCCCCAAAAGATTATTCAGCATTAAACCAGATGTGTTCTTTTGTAACCTATAGCTGAATTTTATCCTCTTGGGTACAAAAATTAAAAACAAAAGGTCTCTGACACCTCTTACTACTTTCCACCTTCCCCAACAACCAAAAAATGCATAAAAATTTAGATTTTCTTTTCAATTTCTGAATAAAGAACTCAAACTCCAGTTTTTATTTATTTCTTTCTTTCTTTTAATTAATTAGTAGACTGTCTCAAAGAGTATTTGCTGTAAAGGTGTCTTTGAAGGTAAAATAAAACCTCTATTATTAGGACTGTGTATTAAGTCACTCCACAAGATCTTATAAGCCCATGACTTTTATCATTTATCCTGGGTTTCCTCTCAAGACTGTGTATTAATGCAAAAAGGAAAAGAGTGAAGCCTCTTTTTTCTTTTCCTGCCTATACTCCATGCTCAGGTTTCAAGGCAAGATGTCACACTAGAAATAAAATAAATGAGGGAAATTTTCCTCGTGGCAATACTTTTCAGAGGCAAAGACTAAATAAATAGTAGCAGAGGTGGAAAGAGCATGATAAATATTTTCACATTATTGGGAAGTCCAAATAGAAAGATGGTCACATTGTGAACTTCGCTGTATTGAGGTTCTGGTAGAAATCTGCATGGAAAACATGCCTTGGACTGACACCCTTGGGAGAGGCCTCCCTTAAATTCTTCACAACTGGACTCTGGAGACAGGCAGAGCTCTGCATGCCAAGGACATGAAAGGAGAGGGAACTACCCAGCTGATTTCTGAGGAGGTTGGCTCCCAACCCAAGCATCAAAATTACAGCCAAGACCCTGATTATTTGTCACGTTTTCCCTGCAGTGTTGAATCAGTAATCATATTTTTCTGAAAGTAGATAACATAAAATTATTGCCAGCCAATGTTACCCAATGTTTAATCAATAATTTGTTTAAACTTTCTAAATAAAGGCTATTTCAGTTAAGGTTCTGTTGATATTACACAGAAAATTCAACAGTACTAAGAGCCCTGTTTAATTTCCAAATCTTGTTCCTTTAGGAGGTGAATGAGTTTCTCTTTTCTTTATTCTTGTAGCATAAAGATGAAGACCTAGTTTTTTTGTTTTTTGTTTTTTGTTTTTTGAGACGGAATCTCACTCTGTCGCCCAGGCTGGAGTGCAGTGGCACGATCTCCACGCACTGCAAGCTCCGCCTCCCGGGTTCACGCCATTCTCCTGCCTCACCCTCCGGAGTAGCTGGGACTACAGGCTCCTGCCACCGCGCCCGGCTAATTTTTTTGTATTTTTAGTAGAGACGGGGTTTCACCGTCTTAGCCAGAATGGTCTCGATCGCCTGACCTCGTGATCTGCCCGCCTTGGCCTCCCAAAGTGCTGGGATTACAGGCGTGAGCCACCACGCCCGGTCTCAAGACCTACTTTTTAAGGGAGGCTTTTCTTTCTAATAAATACTTGCATCATCTCTAAATAAAAAAATTGCTTGCTTTATTTCCTGTTCCCTTTAACAACTGCTCAGATGAATGCATTCATGATTATTATACATCTCCCATGACTTTATTACTCCTAAACTTCTCAAGACTAGTGATCATGTTCTCTATTATAAGCCATAAGAGCCTAGAAATATGTTCAACATTTGGTTAATAATTTACCTTAAGGTCTATTGGCTGTTGAACAGCTTCCTGTGGGAAGGACAAATCACTTTTTTACTCTCATTGCATTATGAAAGATTTTAATTATTTCAATGTAAGATACTATATTGAATTATTAAAAAATTTAGTATTTGTAATATAGAGATTAATTAAGTTTATTAACTACCAAAGTTTGATCTTATTATAGGGTGTTGTTTTCTCAGCATCTATTTCCATGTCTGTAGGCTACTTTGGGTTTTAGTGTCTAATTGCTCTCTTTTTTATGTCTCCTTATCTGCCTTGGCCACTTTCCTAAAGTCCCATAAGGATATACATGCATTACCTGTCAGCTACACAGAAATATTCTTCGGAATGATATTATTGGGTGTTACTATAATATAAATTCTAATTGATGGTTAGAGTTGGAATAAAAATATGAAATACCTTTCACACCTTGCCATGCTCAAGAATTTCAATATGTTTAAAAGAATACAGGAATTGAAATTTGCTAACACACATGCTTTCCAACAAATTGAGTGTTCTACTATGTATCAGTCCCAGGGGTTATCATTCTGACAATTTCTCACCAGAATTAAACTACAAATCCAATAATAATAATAATAATAACTTAGCTAAGTAGGTCAGACTGCTGAGAGCCCTAGCACTAAGTTTATTTACGACTGGGCAAGAATTCTCTACCATGGAAGAATGAAAATGACATAATGAATCTACCTTGTGCTTATAAAGAAGTGAGTTAATGAAAAAAAAGTATATCTCTGATAACATCAAACTTTTCTTTTAACTTAAATCTTGTAACTTTTTTCTCATTTTCTCCCCTCCACATTTTAATGTCATTGGGAAATGTGCCCATTCTTGTTATATCCTGGAACTGTCTAGAGTTCCATTAGTCCATTGTTTATTGGTGTTTTTTGTTGTTGTTGTTTTTTTTTTTTTTTTTTGACTA
>NW_016810413.1:90266-95856 GCF_001698545.2 Rhinopithecus bieti
GTTTTTTGTTTTTTTTGTTTTTTTTTTTTTTTTTTTGACTAGATCAAAACTTAATAGGTTAAACCTTACATATACAAATTGATAGATAATCTCCATCTGTATAGTCCATAAGTGTCTCAAACTTAACTCACTCTCTTCCTGCTCATGTCAATTGGCAAGGGGCCAAACTCAGAATTTCAGAAATGTTACCTCTCTTCATACAGTCAACAAGTCCTATGAATTTCATTTTGAAGCTATAATTTGATTCTGTTATCTCCTTTTTACTCATACTCCCACTTCTCTGCCAACAAATTGATTGTTCCGTCTCTGGTCTCCTTAGTTTTCATATATTTTTCATCCTGCCACCAGAGTTTTCTTCCTACAAGGCAAATCCAATCAAACTATTCTGCTCAAAAACCTCCAATATCTTCCCTTTATGTACAGAATAAAAGTTCAAAAATTATTAACATGAAATTAAGACCTGGTTTGTGACTGATTTCAGTTTACCTCCATGTTGTTTTAAATGAGATTCAGCATCATAATGTGATTAAGAATGCAGGTTTTAGATGTTAAAAGCCCTAAGTTTAAACTCTGACTCCCACATTTTCGAGCTAATGGACCATGCTTTACAGGCACAATTGGAACCATTAGAAATGATTCTTAACTTTTGCAATCTGTTTCTTTATATATTGAAAATGGAAAGAAAAATGCCTACCTTACATATTTTTTGTGAGAATTAAATTAGATAACCTATATGAGGGTGTATAATAAACACTGAATATATAGTAATTATTACTATTTTTTAACTTTAGCTACTCCTATCACCCCCCACCACCTTGCAGCTATCCTATACCTGAGGTAGCAAACAGATTTCATTACCCAAGCCAAATTGGTGAAGAGGTAATGTTTGTTTCTTGAGCCCTACACTAAGGATTCTGAGGCAAATCAGATTCAGCAGGAAACAATGTTGAAATAGATTTGTGGAGTCTGCCATTGGGCATAGAAAAGGGTGTTAGTTGCATTGATACCGTATACTACATTGTAGCTAATTTGGAATACATGTGGTCCCTTGTATCTCCTACATTCATAAATTTATCTGCTGCTTCATCTGTCCAAAATATTTTATTGTTCTCTCATTTTCCCTTCTACCTGTCAAAATCTTACTCATTCCTTAAGACCCATATCAAATGTACCCCTTGTTGTAAACCTGCCCTCCCTGGGTACTACTAACTGTACTTTGTGTCTCTGTTATAACTCTTCTTGCAGACTGAGTTGAATTATACCTCTTTGTATGTATTTCAGGTTTCTGCATCTTGAAGGTAAGGACTACTGCTCATTTACCTTTGTTTGCACTGGTACACCAAGGGCAGTGCTTGCAATAGACCAATAACAGCAACAACCAAAACGTATGGAGCCCTATCTATGTGCCAGGCCTTGTTGTAAGCAGTTCTCATACATACGAACTCACTTAATCCTCGCAACACCTCCAGGATACATTACCCTTTTACAAAGGAGGAAATGAGAGGTAGAAGGTGAAGTAACTTGCCCCAGCTCACAAAAGTAGTTACTAGTAGCAGCCTGTCTTCTCAATCACTACACTTGTACACCTTCTTAAGGAATTTATTATGTTTACTGAATTGAAGTTTTATAAATTTTTTAATTTGAATTGAAAATACATTTTGATGCTATTCTCTTTACTTAAATGTTTTATTTGTAGACAAAATGCATGACCAGTTACATTGCAAATGCCCACTCTAAATGTATATGTGAGAAATACCATACTGTAAACACAAAGGGGTGTTGACTGCAAACGCTGCAGTAGGGCCTGTGTTTGCTGAAATTCTGTATCATCTATATTGTATGTATGTTTCAGTTCAAGTTATTAATAGATATGTTAGTGTATTCTGTCATGTTGAATATTTTTCTTAAAATAAAATATTTTCAAATATCTCTAAAGTGCTTTACAGGCATACATTTAATGTCAAAAATTTCTACTGTGAGATCATTGGAACCTGGCCAGAGATGCAACCAAACTGAGAAGCGAAATGGTGCTCATAAGTGCCAAGTTAAGCCACGTGAAACCAGGGATATCTTCATCTTGATCAAGCATGCATATCCACATGTGGAAATCTTAAGGGGCAAAGTTGTCATATTTAACTTGGATTTGCACTCTCCCTTTCCTAATATGGATATTTTCTTCTACTTATCATGGGCCAAGTCTCATGCCTTTGGAGTCTCCGGTCTCCTCACAGGAGTTTATGCCTTTGCACTTCCCCCCACCAAAATTGACTAACCAAAGAAACAGGTCTAGGTGGGACATTTGCTATGTTCCTCTGGTTCTCTTAAGTGAACTGTGATGGTCTACTAAAGAGCTATGTAACGACAGAGCCAGAGATATTCCTGAATAAAAGATAGGGGTGAGATTATGGACTTGTCTTAGAAGGAAGACTCAGCCATAGTCTCAGTCCATCTAGCAAACTAGATTTTTGCTTAGAATCCCAATGTAAGCTTTCAGAAGAATCTCAGGCATATGAGATTAGGGAGCACGCTAATGAATACATCTTGGTTTAACATTACAGTCACATATGTCTTGAAGACAATTGGAATTTCCTATACCATATATGTATGCCCTAACTCGGTTTGCCTTTTTTATATTTAATAGATGTAAATATTTCACTTTTTAAAATGCCCTACATTTACATGCAGTCCACCATGCCTGAGCCCCGTCCCCTACCATGGGCTCCCATGAGGCCGGAGCCTCCCCTGCTCTGCGGTGCCGGGTTCCATCAACTGCTCAAGGGCTGAGGAGTGCCGGCACGTGGTGCGGGACTGGCAGGCAGCTCTGCCCGTGGCCCCGGCATGGGATCCACTAGGCAAAGCCAGCTGGGCTCCCGAGTCAGGTGGGGATTTGGAGAAATTTTATGTCTGGCTAAAGGATTGTAAATGCACCAATAAATACTCTATCTAGCTCAAGATTTGTAAATGCATCAATCAGTGCTCTGTGTCTAGCTAATCTAGTGGGGACTTGGAGAATTTTTGTGTCTAGCTAAACGATTATAAATGCACCAATCAGCACTCAGTGTCTAGCTCAAGGTTTGTAAATGCACCAATCAGTGCTCTGTTTCTAGCTCAGGGATTGTAAATGCACCAATCAGCACTCTGTAAAATGGACCAATCAGTTCTCCGTAAAATGGAAAAGTTAGTAGGATGTGGGTGGGGTCAGATAAGGGAATAAAAGCAGGCTGCCCAAGCCAGTAGTGGCAACCTGCTCACAATAAATCTTGCTGCTGCTCACTCCTTGGGTCTGCGCCACCTTTATGAGCTGTAACACTCACCACGAATGTCTGCAGCTTCACTCCTGAAGCCTGCGAGACCATGAACCCACCAGAGGGAAGAAACTCCGGACACATCTGAATATCTGAAGGAATAAACTCCAGGCACACCATCTTTAAGAACTGTAACACTCACCACGAGGGTCCACAGCTTCTTTCTTGAAGTCGGCGAGACCAAGAACCCACAAATTCCGGAGACAGTCTTAACTCTGTACACATACATGTCTGTGTCCTAATTTCCTCTTCTTTTAAGGACATCAGTTACATTGGATTAGAGGCCACCCTAGTTACCTTATTTAACTAAGAGTTAGGACTTCAACATATGAATTTGGGAGTGGGGACAAAATTCAGCCCACAAAACCACATATTGATTCTATACCTTGTCTCCTTTTTTATATATAAACATGTCTTAGCTGAGTCCAATTTGAAGACTATGATTGAGTTGTGAACTCCTGAGAATTTGCTTGAATATAATGTGCATAGGACATTTTGCAGATGTTGCTGACAAAGAAAGTGTTTGTGTACAGGAGTGTCTGAGAAGAAGAAAGGTGAATATAAAAGTAATAAAAGGGGAAAACATAAAGTTTCCTTTACCCTATCTTGAATTCTGATCAAGTATTTCTGAACCTATAATAAGAGAGAGAGTTTCATGCTAAACTGTGTAAGGCTTTGCATTAGTTCGTTTTATGCTGCTTATAAAGACATACATGAGACTGGGCAATTTGCAAAAGAAAGACATTTATTGGACTTACAGTTCCACATGGCTGAGGAGGCCTCACAATCATGATGGAAGGCGAAAGGCACATCTCACATGGTGGCAGGAGCTTGTGCAGGAAAACTCTCCCTTATAATAACTGTCAGATCTTATTAGATTTACTCACTATCATGAGAACAGAATGGGAAAGACCTCCCCCCATGATTCAACTACCTACCACCTGGCCGCTCCCACTACACATGGGAATTCAAGATGAGATTTGGGCAGGGACACAGCCAAACCATATCATTCTGCCCTGGCCCCTCCCAAATGTCAGGTTCTCACCTTTCAAATCCAATCATGCCTTCCCAACAGTCCCCAAAGTCTTAACTCATTTCAGCATTAACTCAAAAGTCCACAGTCCAAAGTCACATCCGAGACAAGGCAAGTCCCTTCTGCCTATGAGCCTGTAAAGTTAACTACCTCCTTTTAGATAAATTGTTAGATACAATTGGGGTACAGGCATTGGATAAATACAACAGTTCCAAATGGGAGAGATTGGCTAAAACAAAGGGGCTACAGGCCCCATGCAAGTTCAAAATCCAGCAGGGCAGTCAAATCTTAAGGCTTCAAAATGACCTTCTTTGACTCTATATCACTTGTTCAAGTCACATTAATGCAAGAGATGGGTTCCCATGGTCTTGAGCAGCTCTGCCCCTGTGGCTCTGCAGGGCATAGCCCTCCTCCTGGCTGCTTTCATGGGTTGGCATTGAGTGTCTGTGGCTTTTCCAGGGGCATGGTGCAAGCTATTGGTGGATCTACTATTGCAGGGTCTGCAGGACAATAGCTCTCTTCTCACAGCTCCACTAAGTGGTGCCCCAGTGGGACTTTGTGTGGGGCTCTGACCCCAAATTTCACTTCTGCACTGCCCTAGTAGAGGTTCTCCATGAGGGCCCCACCCCTGCAGCAAACTTTTGCCTGTGCATCCAGGCATTTCCATACATCTTCTGAAATCTAGATGGAGGTTCCCAAATCTCAGTTCTTGAGTTCTGTGCACCCACAGGCTCAACATCATGTGCAAGCTGCCAAGGCTTGGGACTTTCACCCTCTGAAGCAACAGCCTGAGGCTGGAGTGGCTTGGATGCAGGACACCAAGTCCCTAGACTGCACACAGCATGGGGACCCTGGGCCTGACCCATGAAACCATTTTCTCCTAGGCCTCTGGGCCTGTGATGGGAGAGGCTACCATGAAGACCTCTGATATGCCCTGGATTTTCCCATGATATTGGGGATTAACATTTGGCTCCTGGTTACTTATGCAAATTTCTTCAGCTGACTTGAATTTCTCCTCAGAAAATGGGTTTTCTTTTCTATCACATTGTTAGGCTGCAAATTTTCATGCTCTGCTTTCCTTATAAAACTGAATGCCTTTAACAGCACCCAAGTCACCTCTTGAATGCTTTGCTGCTTAGAAATTTCTTCTGCCAGATACCCTAAATCATCTCTTTCAAGTTAAAAGTTTCACAAATCTCCAGGGCAGGGGCAAAATGCTGCCAGTCTCTTTGCTAAAACATAACAAGAGTCA
>NW_016810413.1:96030-99836 GCF_001698545.2 Rhinopithecus bieti
ATTTGCTTGAATATAATGTGCATAGGACATTTTGCAGATGTTGCTGACAAAGAAAGTGTTTGTGTACAGGAGTGTCTGAGAAGAAGAAAGGTGAATATAAAAGTAATAAAAGGGGAAAACATAAAGTTTCCTTTACCCTATCTTGAATTCTGATCAAGTATTTCTGAACCTATAATAAGAGAGAGAGTTTCATGCTAAACTGTGTAAGGCTTTGCATTAGTTCGTTTTTATGCTGCTTATAAAGACATACATGAGACTGGGCAATTTGCAAAAGAAAGACATTTATTGGACTTACAGTTCCACATGGCTGAGGAGGCCTCACAATCATGATGGAAGGCGAAAGGCACATCTCACATGGTGGCAGGAGCTTGTGCAGGAAAACTCTCCCTTATAATAACTGTCAGATCTTATTAGATTTACTCACTATCATGAGAACAGAATGGGAAAGACCTCCCCCCATGATTCAACTACCTACCACCTGGCCGCTCCCACTACACATGGGAATTCAAGATGAGATTTGGGCAGGGACACAGCCAAACCATATCATTCTGCCCTGGCCCCTCCCAAATGTCAGGTTCTCACCTTTCAAATCCAATCATGCCTTCCCAACAGTCCCCCAAAGTCTTAACTCATTTCAGCATTAACTCAAAAGTCCACAGTCCAAAGTCACATCCGAGACAAGGCAAGTCCCTTCTGCCTATGAGCCTGTAAAGTTAACTACCTCCTTTTAGATAAATTGTTAGATACAATTGGGGTACAGGCATTGGATAAATACAACAGTTCCAAATGGGAGAGATTGGCTAAAACAAAGGGGCTACAGGCCCCATGCAAGTTCAAAATCCAGCAGGGCAGTCAAATCTTAAGGCTTCAAAATGACCTTCTTTGACTCTATATCACTTGTTCAAGTCACATTAATGCAAGAGATGGGTTCCCATGGTCTTGAGCAGCTCTGCCCCTGTGGCTCTGCAGGGCATAGCCCTCCTCCTGGCTGCTTTCATGGGTTGGCATTGAGTGTCTGTGGCTTTTCCAGGGGCATGGTGCAAGCTATTGGTGGATCTACTATTGCAGGGTCTGCAGGACAATAGCTCTCTTCTCACAGCTCCACTAAGTGGTGCCCCAGTGGGACTTTGTGTGGGGGCTCTGACCCCAAATTTCACTTCTGCACTGCCCTAGTAGAGGTTCTCCATGAGGGCCCCACCCCTGCAGCAAACTTTTGCCTGTGCATCCAGGCATTTCCATACATCTTCTGAAATCTAGATGGAGGTTCCCAAATCTCAGTTCTTGAGTTCTGTGCACCCACAGGCTCAACATCATGTGCAAGCTGCCAAGGCTTGGGACTTTCACCCTCTGAAGCAACAGCCTGAGGCTGGAGTGGCTTGGATGCAGGACACCAAGTCCCTAGACTGCACACAGCATGGGGACCCTGGGCCTGACCCATGAAACCATTTTCTCCTAGGCCTCTGGGCCTGTGATGGGAGAGGCTACCATGAAGACCTCTGATATGCCCTGGATTTTCCCATGATATTGGGGATTAACATTTGGCTCCTGGTTACTTATGCAAATTTCTTCAGCTGACTTGAATTTCTCCTCAGAAAATGGGTTTTCTTTTCTATCACATTGTTAGGCTGCAAATTTTCATGCTCTGCTTTCCTTATAAAACTGAATGCCTTTAACAGCACCCAAGTCACCTCTTGAATGCTTTGCTGCTTAGAAATTTCTTCTGCCAGATACCCTAAATCATCTCTTTCAAGTTAAAAGTTTCACAAATCTCCAGGGCAGGGGCAAAATGCTGCCAGTCTCTTTGCTAAAACATAACAAGAGTCACCTTTGCTCCAGTTCCCAACAAGTTTCTCATCTCCATCTAAGAGCACTTCAGCCTGGACCTTATTGTCCATATCACCATCAGGCTTTTGGTCAAAGCCATTCAATAAGTCTCTAGAAAGTTTCAAACTTTCCCACATTTTCCTGTCTTCTTCTCAGCCCTCCAAACTGTTTCAACCTCTGCCAGTTCCAAAGTTGCTTCCATATTTATGGTATCGTTTTAGCAATGCCCCACTCTACGGGTACCAATTTACTGTATTAGTCTGTTTTCATGCCGCTGATAAAGACACACCAAAGACTGGGCAATTTACAAAAGAAAGAGGTTTATGTGAGTTACAGTTCCTCATAGCTGGGGAAGCTTCACAATCATGGTAGAAAGTGAAAGGCACATCTCACATGGCAGTAGATAAGAGAAGACAGGTTGTGCAGGAAAACTCCCCCTTATAATAACCATCAGGTCTCATGAGACTTACTCACTATCACAAGAATGTCATGGGAAAGACCTGCTCCCATGATTCAATTACCTCCCATCTGGTTCCTCTCACCACATGTGGGAATTCAAGATGAGATTTGGGTGGGGACACAGCCAAACCATATCAGACGTAGATAAATTTATCTTCTTTTGAAGGCAAGAAGACAAAAGTGCAACATACTCTTGGGAGAATAGTGTTTCTTCTTCTTAACACTTCCCCACCCACAATCAGACTACTCTGACACAGATGAAAGGACAGCTTTGGTAGACTAGGAGTTTAGTATAGCGTAGCCACTGTCTTAGTCCATTTTATGTTGCTATGAAGGAATCCCTGAGATTGAGCAATTTATAAAGAAAGAAGGTTTATTTGGCTCATGTTTCTGATGTCTGCAAAAGCTCAGGATTAGTCATTCGGTGAGGGTCTCAGACATTTCCACTCATGGAAGAAGGGGAAGGGAAGTTGGTAAGTGCAGAGATCACATAGGGATAGAGGAAGCAAGAGAGAGCGAGAGAGCAGAGGTGCATGCTCCAAAAGGATGTCATGGAAACTAATAAAGTAAGAACTCACACATTAACAGGAGGGAGGATGTCACCCAGACATTTATAAAATCTGTCCCCATGAACCAAATATCTCCTGTTAGGCCCTAACTCCAACACTGAGATCAAATTTCAACATGGGGTTGGATGGTCGCATATCCAAATGATAGCTGCCATCAATTGAAAATATCTGTGCAACATCGTGATTGATAAGGGAAGACAATTAAAGCAGAGGCAGTATTAAGGCTGCTGAATGGGAGACCACAGTGAAAAAAAATGGAAACAACCTGAAACCTCAGGTGGCCTATTAAGGGATGGTGTTGAAGTCATTAATTAGAAAGTTGTGGAGTCTACTCAGAATTGTGAAGAGCTGGGTATTTATGTAAATGAAATATCATTTATACCCACCAACTGGTAAAGCTGTGGTCTCTTGGGTTGCATTTGTTAATAATCTTCTGTATAATCACTTTTACTCCTTTTCCCCCCTCACCGTGAATATTAGGTGGAGAATCTGTCATCTTTAAATGCCATCATGGACCTACTAACAAGCTGGAATCACCTTTGAATAATTTAAGTTATGCATTTATTTAATGTGCTTTTTCCCCAGTCATTCACTACAAGATAAGAAATTGACATCCGGCCGGGCGCGGTGGCTCAAGCCTGTAATCCCAGCACTTTGGGAGGCCGAGATGGGCGGATCACGAGGTCAGGAGATCGAGACCATCCTGGCTAACATGGTGAAACCCCGTCTCTACTAAAAAATACAAAAAACTAGCCGGGCCAGGTGGCGGGCGCCTGTAGTCCCAGCTACTCGGGAGGCTGAGGCAGGAGAATGGCGTAAACCCGGGAGGCGGAGCTTGCTGTTTTCTGAGATCCGGCCACTGTACTCCAGCCTGGGTGACAGAGCAAGACTCCGTCTCCAAAAAAAATAAATAAATAAAACTAAAAATAAACAAAGTCAAACAGGAGTTAACTA
>NW_016810413.1:99945-179252 GCF_001698545.2 Rhinopithecus bieti
AGAAATTGACATCCTACTATGTGGTAGACCCTATGCTTCCTAGTTTTCAAAACTTACAGATATTTTTAATGCTAGTAGTTTTCTCTAGAAGGAGAATAGATATTTACATATTTAAGAATTTGTATAACCTGTTTCTCAGTTAATTAGATCAAAGAAAAGAGTCTAAGTTTTTTCACTTCTAGAAACTTAAAATCAAAAGGTAAGAGACATAAATCATAAAATATTTTTTAATATCCGAAATGTCAACTAAAAGCTTCAGACACAGGCTTCTATGCTGGATTTCATGGCTAGTAATTACCTTATGATGTCACAGACACATTTTAGCGCACATAAAAGTATTAAAACTTGGAGTCAGATAGTTTAGATAAAGAAGACTTGAGGGAAATAAATTCTACTAAATCATTATGATAAATATTCTAGAGTAGCCTCAAATGACTGCGACGAAGAATGTCTTCTCTTCCATCTTCTTTAGTGGTAGGGTGCTATGCTTTAAATGGACATCCCCATCCAACACAGCATAAAGCAAGTGTTGGAAACCTAATCTTCAATGCAATAGTGTTGAGAAGTAGGACCTAGTCAGAGATTATTAGACTATGAGGAATATGCCCTCATGAATGAATTAATGATGCTATTACAATAGTGATCTTGTTATCAACGGAGTAGTTTCCTTATAAAGAGACATGTTTGGCCCTCTTACGTGTATGTGTCTCTCTCTCTCTTTGCCCACATGCCATGGAATGATACTGTAAGTAAGCCCTTGCCATGCGCTGGCTGCTTGATCTTGGACTTCCCAGCCTCTAGAAACAAGAGACAATAAATTTCTATTCACTATAAATTACCCAGACTATAGTATTCTGTTACAGCAGCAGAAAACCGACTAAGACATAGGGTTTTAGTGCTTACCTGATACCAATAGAAAGTAAATGAAAGCAGCTAAGTTTGAAATACAGAGGTTGTGAGCTACAGTTTTCATGTTACAAATGCATTATTGAGTAGTATAACTGTAAAATATGATGTGGGAAGAGGTTTTATACAAAAGACAATGTCTCTGCTGTTGTAGATATTATTGAAAGCCAAATTTTTTTAAATAATAAGAAAAAATACAGAGTCAATTCCTTTGCACCTATTTTCAGTAATCTGAATATACAGCCAATTTGAAAAAAATTCAGAACCTTCTCAAGAAATGAGATTTTAAGAAAGTGAATGATTTCAGAAGTCAAAATCTGATGAAGTTGGGAGCTGTAAGAATTTCTCAAGCTTGAATATGAATCCATGGAATTAGGATGTTTTAAAATTTGGCAACTAATGTATATTAGAATGAGTTATGAGTGCCAGACCCAACTAAGCAGACTGGATACTAATGTTTGTTCTGAGCAGGATTCAGCACATTGGACAGGGAGACCAGTACTCTCTGGAAATAGTCGATTTCAAATTATGGAATAAGAGCTAGAAGTGTTGAAGCATTAGGATAAATTAAGAAATCATAGTCAGTGAAGAAAATTATTTCAGGTAAAAGAAGTTGCTGAGAATAATTATAATTTCACTGAGAGCAGTATTTTTTGACCACTATGTACAGACACTTTCATTGTCTAGGAAATAATGGAGTACTACATGCACTAGATTTTTTTCTGGATGGATTTTGGTTTGTTTTTTTCCACATTCATTGTGCTGAGCATTCTTAAGCTCTTTATGGTTTTATATCCTTCAATTATGGATGTTTTCTTCTATTATTTCTTTGATAATTTACTTCTTTTTTGTTTGCTTGTCTGTTTTTCTTTAATGGAGTTTCGCTCTGTCACCCAGGCTGGAGTGCAGTGGCACAATCTCAGCTCACTGCAACCTCCGCCTCCCGGGTTTAAGTTATTCTCCTGCCTCAGCCTCCCGAGTAGCTTGGACTGCAGGTGCAGACCACCATGCCTGGCTAATTTTTGTATTTTTAGTAGAGACGGGGTTTCACCATGTTGGCCAGAGTGGTCTCGATCTCCTGACCTCGTGATCCACCAACCTCAACCTCCCAAAGTGCTGGGATTACAGGAGTGAGTTTTTCACTCAATTCCTACTAGCTGTATACTGATGTTCCCATTTTCATATCGGTTTTATTTCAATATTCCTTCTCTTTGCTTTTTACGACTGTGTTCTGAGTGATCCTCTTGATCTTATCTTTTAAATATTCTAGGAATTTTATTTAAAATTTCAGTTGTTTTACACCAAGGCATACAGAGTGATATAATGGACTTTGGAGACTCAGAAGGAGAAGGTTGGGAGTAAAGTGAGGGATAAAAGAACTATGTACTGGATACAATATACACTATTTGGTTGATGGGTGGACTAAAACCTCAGACTTAATCACTATTGAATTCATCCATGTAATCCATGTAACCAAAAACCACTTGTACCCCAAAAGCTATTGAAATAGAAAATATTTTAAAAAAACTCAGCTGTTTTAACTTCAATTTATATTTATTTTATTTTTTTACTTTTCTGCTTTTATCATGTCTTTATTTCAAGGTTACAACACCTTCTTAATTAACTGAAAGCATTAAGTGTTAATGTACTTAAATTTTTTTTCTCTGCATTATCTCTGTTTCCTCCAAGTTCCTTTTATTAGATTTGTTGTACTTTGACCTTTCTCTTCAGCAGTGGTGGATTTCCTTCAGTATGTGTTAATCTTTGTCTTCTGCAAGAGTCAGGAACCAAAAAAGCTGACTGGAGTTCTGTGTGCATAGATATGGCATGACAGTCAGTGAGCTTTCTTAAAAGCAATTGGATTAAAAAACTGGTATTTTGCTTTCAGGTGTTACAAATGTCAATACCTGCATACCAATTTTATGTCTCCTCTAACCTTTCTCCTGGAGGCTCCTCACTGCTAATGTTCAGCTGGTAGGTTTGAGAAGAATTTAGAGTTTCACTAGTTACTGTGTAGACTTACACATAATATCTTCATTTTCAATCCATTGCCTCATGGCTGCCCTCCTTTGTGCTTGGTGCTTCAGCATCTGGAACCTTGCTGATTCCTCCGGAGTGTAGAAGGGAGGCCGCCATGTGATGCTGCATTAGGGTGGGCACCTGGGTCCTAACAACTCCACAAATGGGCTTTCAAATCTCTATTTTCAGCCACCTGCCTAACTTACACCTTTTGCAGTTCTTCATGCTCCTAATTGTTGAGCCTTTCTTGAAATCCTATGTGGTGAATTGGTTTACTTTTTATCAGTTATCTCCACTTTCTCCACCATAGGCAGGTACTTGAATTTGATCTTTTTTTTTTTTTCCTGCTAAGATCTTCATGATTCCTCCATCTGTTTTCTTTCTTTAAATGTTATAATTTAGGATTGTAGATGTCTTTGTGTTTGATTAAGCATGGGGTTTATGTTGCTGTTTCTTTAACTCTTGGATTTTTTGTTGTAACTTTCAACAGAAAAGGGGGATGGAAAGATCTCTACTGCCCTGTCTTAGCATTGGAAATCTAATGCAATACTTTATAACTTTGAAGATAAAACAATACAAATATCTTGGGGCCAACCATATAAATTTAAAAGTGGGACATTTTAATGTAGCCAGTTCATTTTATTGGCAATATCCAGGCACGAGTCTTTATTTTCATCTGCGGCATTATACTTCTCTCTGTTCCTTGATTTTACATTAAAAATGAAAACACACTGAGTCTTAGTAACAGAGCTTTCATATTTCACTTGTCATATCCCAAATGTGTCCTGTTTTTCAAAAACTTCTACTCTCCTCAAACTATGGATGTGCCATCACCTCATTCATCCTCAGCAGACAGTGTCAGCTTGAACTTCTCACCCAGTAAAGGTCTCCACCTCTTCCAACTTCCGGCCACTATATCTTTGCTCCTTTCCTCCTCTTACTAGGGTGAAAGAGGGGTTTTTAATTTTTTTTAAACTAATGCCTCTGCCTAGACACTGGATTTCATTCTTTTCATTCATTCCTCAGGGCATCTGCTCTTTTTATTTATTATTTGCTCTTTTCCCTCTCTTCACTCCCTATTGCCCCCTACTTATCAACATTTTAATATGTTTCAAGTCTCCATTTTTAAGGAAGATCACATTTCTGATTTTTACATTTCTCTCCAAATACCAAGTCAATTTTCTTCTCACTTGCACAGACAAACTTCCTGACTTTTTTACAATCACTCTTTTCACTTCCTCATTGACTCCTCAACCTCTTCTAGTCTGGTTTCACACTTATCACTCTATAGAAACTATTCTCACTAAAATGAAAAAAGTTTAAAAAATGGTTTCACTGTAGCCAAATTCAATAGACATTCTTTAGTCCTATAGTCTTTAACTGCTCTTCAACATTTAGTGTTACTAATTAATCCTTTACTCCAGAAACACCCTTTCTTTGGTTTCAGTCAGGATGAGTTCGCTTATATCACAATAAAAAATCCTTTATATTTATAGAAAATTGACCTTGGGATCCAATATGATTTCTCTTCACTCCTAGTCATGGTTGATGAAACAGCTAGTATCTAGAACATGGCAAAATATTAAGGCAAAGGAAGAGAGAAAGCATGGCAAGTCATACACTAGCCCTTTAGCCTCCATCAGAAAAAAATACATGCCTCTTCTGTTTATATTCCACTGCTACAGCAAATCACGCCACACCACCTATCTCCAAGGGAACCCAGAAGTACAAATTTACCAAGTGCTTAGGAGAACTAAAAATAATTTGAGAAACACACTAAGGACAATCTACCACAAACTACCTTAATATGCAAATTGAGGCAATCAATATGAACCAAAATACACAATGTTTGGAAATGTTATTTTATCCATTTTAGCAGCTGAATGAACCAATCAATGATAACCACATACAATAGGAATAAATATGGCTAAAATGACCATCTAGATTGTACTGAAAACTAAATATATAAGTCCATTCTGTTTTAGTAACTATCTTTGTCTACTTGCGCTGCTATAACATAATGCCTAAGACTGCATAATTTATAAATAACAAAAATTTATTTTGTCATAGTTCTAGAGGCTGGAAAGTCGAAAATCAAGGCACTGGCAGGATTAGTGTCTGGTGAAGGACCATTCCACATAGATAGGGGCCTTCTAGATATTTTCAATGGCAGAAGGGAGGGAAAAGAACAAACCAACTTCCTGAAGCCCTCTTATAGGGGTTGTAAACCCATCCATGAGAGCTCTGCTCTCATGACTTAATCACCCCTCAAAGACTCTGCCTCTTAATAGTGTCACATTGCTCATTAAGTCTCAATATATGAATTTTGGGGGACACACTCAGACCATAGTAGTCTTCTTGGGATGATATAAGAAAAACACCATAAACTGTCTGGCTTAGGAATAAGAAGCATGTATTTCTCACAGTTCTGGAGGCTGCAAATTTCAGGATTAAGACACCAGCAGATTTTGTGTCTTGTGAGAGTCCATTTCTCAGAAATGTTGCCTTCATGTTGCATCCCCACTTGGTGAAAGGGGCAAACAACCTCCCTTAGGCCTCTTTTATAACAGCACTAATCCCATTCATAAGGGCTCCCCCCTTATGACTAATTACGCCCAATTAGGCATAATAACATCACTTTGGGGGTTAAGTGAATTTTTTGGAGCACAAACATCTAAGTCAGAGCACATCCATTTATTCAATAAATACTAAGCATTTACTTTATTTCCCATGAGTACTTTATACTTGGCATAGTGCTAAATGATGGAGATTAAACAAAACATAACAGAAGTAGGGAAAAATCATATAAAATTTATAATTTTTAATTCTGCTTCCTAGTCATCAGTGAATTTCTTTACATATGTAAAAAGTGAATCTGAACATAATGTTTCCTACAAAATAGAAATCTGAATATTTGCAAATCTGAAATACCTATTAAGAAGAAAGTAGAACCCTTTTAGTTTAATTGCTTCATAGACTATACTAATCAATTAAGTATATTCTGGTCCTTAGAGATGGGTTATTAAGATCTCTCTTCCTTTTATTACCTAAATCAAAATCTTTCTTCAAATTAGCAATCTTATGAAAATTCTCCCAGATAGCAGTTTGCAATTTCCAAGGGAGTACAATTTTCATTTGGAAAGAACTCTCTGGTGAGGTCATTAACATTAATCTCTCAAAAAATATCACCAGGTAAACATTCACAAGAGAGGAGGTTTAGAATGACTACGATTATATCCAGTCAGTGAATTCATATTTGGAATGACCACCTGAAGTTCTAAACTAATTTCAAGCAATGTGTAGGAGTCTGAAACTGGAAACACAAATGCTGAGCTGCCACTCCATTTCTACTTCTTGTATACACTTCCTCTTTTTCTGACAGACAGGAGCATGTGAACAAATGAGATAATAGCTGGAAACGTGAAGCCCTAGCCACCAAGAACAGAGAGCTCTCCAATTGTAAGAATTCTTCAAAGTATCTATCTTTTTTAAAAATCACAAGATTTTTCAAGTTCTTCCTAGGAGCATGCTGAGATGCAAAGAAAGTTAGATGAAAGATAGTGACTGAGAGCAGACAGTTACTTAGAAGTCTTGTTATGAAATATTTTTTAGGTGGGAAAACCATGCTAGCACTTCCCAAATCAGGCCAAATTTATTTTAGCTTATGCAGTTGTTTCCTACTGAGTCAGTGACTATAGAAGGCAGAGACATCCAACACTTCTGTAATAGATCAAAGAAAAGAATCTGTGACTGGAGAGAGAGTGCATGAGGCTCACCACAGCATGGTAGGGCTGCCCCAAGAATCATTGTGCATGGAGATCTTACAGGGTGACTTTTTAATCTCAAGGGCAGGAAACATATGTATGAGTCAATGTACATAAATGCAAATTCATTTCAATAGGTCTGTATTTGGTTACTTTCTGAAGGTCCCGAGTCCTGCCAGTCAGGGAGGCAGCTGAGGCCCGGTGAGACTTGGAGCGCGGCATGGGCGGGCCAGCAGTGCTGGGGGACCCAGCGCACCCTCTGCAGCTGCTGGCCCAGGTGTTAAGCTCGTCATTGCCCAGGGCCAGTGGTGCCGGCTGGTCACTCTGAGTGTGGGGTCCGCCAAGCCCGCGCCCACCCGGAACTTGTGCTGGCCCACCAGCGCCTTGCGCAGCCTGGGTTCCCGCCCATGCTTCTCCCTCCACACCTCCTCGCAAGCAGAGGGAGCCGGCTCTGGCCTCGGCCAGCCCAGAGAGGGGCTCCCACAGTGCAGTGGCGGGCTGAAGGGCTCCTTAAGCACTGCCAGAGTGGATGCCAAGGCCGGGGAGGCACCGAGAGCAAGGGCTGCTAGCACGTTGTCACCTCTCAAGATCACGTGAAGACACTAGGAAAAGACAGCTATCTGCAACCCAAGCAGAGAGGCCTCAGAAGAAACAAATTCTGCCAACCCCTTGATCTTAGACTTTTAGCCTCCATAACAGTAAGAAAATAAATTTCTGTTAGTCTGCAGTACTTTGTTTAGCAGCCCTAGCAAATGAATACTTGTGGCATAAAATTTAAAGCAGAATAAAGAAGGAGGGAGGGAGGGAGGGAAATAAGAAAAAAAGGAAAGTAGGGCAGTATAAAGTTTCATCTCAAGAACTTTTTTCAGTAGCTGAAGATCTCAGTTTTAAGGATTTTAATTAGACAAAAACTCATGGAGTTGGAAAAGATATGAGGTATTTCCCTTTTTTAACTCATTTTTCAATTAAAGAATTGAAGGCTCTGAGACATGAAACTCCAAGTTCAATCAGTGAAAAGAAATCCAAGTACCTAATTCTAGAAATAGAGCATTGTTGAAAACTCGGGAGGAAAGTCCATGTCACTTCCAGGGGCATGGTGATTAGAAAGGCAGACTTTGGCTGATGTGGTGGCTCATGCCTGTAATCCCAACATTTTGGAGGGCCAAGGCAGTAACTGAAGCCAGGAATTTGAAACCAGCATGGACAACAACAAAGTGAGACCCAATTCAAAATAAATAAATACATAAAATAAAGAAAGAAAAAGAAAAGAAAGAAAGGTTTTAAAAAAAATTAAGAATTTTAAAGATATCTTAGTATCAGGATATCAGAAAAATGGCCTCACAGAGAGGATGGCTGATAGTCCCACTTCTTTGAATGATGTAATTTTGTCAACCAACTAAACCCCTCTGACTCTTCCTCCTACTTATTCTTTCCTTCCACTGATTTTCCCTACATTCCAAATTTAGAAACATATACATTTTTTAAATCACTTATTTATGAAAAAGGGAGAGTTACATGGGATGGCTTTGGGTAGCTGAACCCGAGGAAACCTAGTTACCCATTTTTGTGAGTGCCCACCCCAAATGACATAAATTAAACTAAGAGCAAACTGTAGGAGTTGTCTCAGAAGCTTTAGGAAATGCAGAAGTGACAGCAGGCAAAGATTCAATATAACTGATGTACTTAAAAGAGGAGGAAATTAGGACAGAGACATGTACAGGTACAGAGGAAAGACCACGTAAAGACACTAGGAAAAGACAGTCTCTGTTCCAAAGGCCATAATGGGAAAGGAAATCAATATTTTTTTTAACAACAAAAACCCTTTTTATATACTGTCTTCCAAAGCTTAATATATACGTCTGATGAAACAAGGTCATTTGTGTCTGCTCTTCCCATTGTCTCAATTATAGCTGTTTTAGGACTTGGTTCACAAGAGAGGTAAACAGGTTTTGGTTCAGAAAACAAAAAGCTTCTTTGTTTTCCAGGGAATGGGATGCTGAGGTAATACACTACATTTGTGGAACCTTCCCCAAGGGAGAAAATGGCAGGTTTTCCACCAAGAAATAATTGCTTTTAGAATGATAAGAAAGGAAGCTAGTTACTCTTGCATAAGTGTATCTGTCCTGACTGGCTGTAATTTTTGTTTTTAGCTTGTTCTTTTAGGTCAGATGGTATAAATCATCATATTCAGACAGTTTAATGTTGTTCAGCTACAGTGTGATTTTCTGGCATACTAAATCTAAGTGTTAAAATAAATTGGAGCCAAGTTTTACATTGAAAAAAAGTCATAAAACTCTACATATTTGAAAATGAACAGCTTGAAAAGACTTAGTATTGACCTTGTCTATTGTTTCCTGTAGAATAGTATTTACATTAATGTCAAATTCCAAAAAGCAAAACTAAATGAGTCTAATATGAACTACATATTAATTCATACACACACACATACACACACACACACACACACACACACACATTATTGTGCCTATGTCAGGAAAAGATAAATATACAGCCAGTTCTCATGATTTCTTTTGCAATCTTTTCTCTTTTGGTTTGTATTGTGTCTATTTAATCAAAGTCTACTTCTGATCCCATTTCTCCCTGTGTTGTTTCTCTGAATCAGGCACTTTGCTTTCCTTTCAAATCCAGTCTTAACTTTTCTTTTCATTTTCCTCTCTGCTTTGGGACTTCATCTTATTTTGTTCCCAATCTTTCAAAATGTATTGAACATCAAGTCTGCACATTAACATATACATGATTATATACAGATGTGTATATGTGCATACACAAAGACACAGAGAATCTTCAACTTGTGAGAACTCGGCTTCTAAATTTCAAAACTTCTCCCAAGCCCTTTGCATAACACACAAGACTCTTCATGATCTGGTATCTGCCTACTTATGCGCTGTCTTCTCCACCCCTTCCCCCTTCATACTTCACACTATATAAACACTGAGCTGCTTGTAACACCTCTCTTCTGCTTGCCTTTGAACATGATCCACACCTTAGCTAGAACAAACCTAAATCCTCTTCTCATGGGTCATAGCCTTATCACCCTTCAAGTCTGAGTTCAATAGCCACCTCCTCTGAGAAGCCTTCCATAAGCACTCCCAAGGGGCTCATAAACTCTTCCATCTCTTTCACCCAGGCTGTAACCTCTGTGAAGGCAGTAACAATGTACAGGCAGAACAGGATTATTGTTATATCTTTGTCCCCTCAATTCCTAAAATAATTCCAAACATCTAATAGAAAGTTAATGAATACAAGATTAATGAATCATCAAGGGAATATACCTCTTGTGCAAAAGTAATTGTCTTGTTTGTTGGACATTTAATTCTAAATTGGACATTTAGAATGCCAAGAAAGTATATTTTCTCAGGAGATCCTTTTTGCAACCAGGAATTACTACCCCAGCATACTAGTAATGGAGCTCCTTCTCGCCAATGTCTCTTTCAGGAAAACTGTGGCTCTTCAGAGTAAAAACAGATGTATTAGAAGCTGGGATAAATTTATTGACAGAAATCATGGTATAAAAGTTGGATAGGCATGGTTAAAATATAAATGGTCTACTTAAGCCATGCTGTAGGTTAAACTGAAGTTTTATGAGCACATCTGGAGATAACAGACGTTCAATAAGCCTGTATCTCTATGGTAAATTGATTATAGGACCCCAACTGACATAAAATTGAATTTCCAGAATTCAACCAAGCTGGGTGCCTCGGAAACGTTAATTAATTGGTGTCTATATTAGCAGCTTAAAACAACACAAATGTAACAACACAAGTAACTAGTTTCTTTGCTCCATGTTTCACAAGATTTAAATCAAGATGTTGGCTAGGTGAGCTATTATCAGGAAAATAGAGATATAAGTAGTCCCATTCAAAGCTCATTTAGGTTGCTGGTATAAGTCAGCTCCTTTCAGATTGGGACTGATGTCCTTGTTCCCTTGCTGACTGTCAGCTGGAGATTACTGTTAGCTTTTAGAAATCTCACTCTGGGCCTTGCATGTGGTCTCTGAATCTCAGACCAGCAAAGCATGTTAAATCCTTCTCACACTTGGGATCTCTTATGATTTTTACTTCTGCCATTTCTTTTCTTCCTCTTGTGCTGCACTTTTCTTTTCCTTCTAGCCAGACAACCTCCTCCATTTTAAGGACTCATCTGATTAGATTGAGAGATTAGCTAGATAATATAGGATAATCTCCCCATTTTGTATTCTGTAACATTAATAACATCTTCAAAGTCCCATTTGCCATGTAATGTAACATATTCACAGATTCTGGAAATTAGGATGTGAACATATTTGGGCAATTATTCTCCCTATCCCAGTGCCAATTCAAAATTATAGTTTTATGATGTTTCTTGTTCATTCATTTACAGGAGCAAAGAAAACTAATTTTATATTAATAAAAAGTGTACATTTGGATTTATCTATTAATTTACTTCCTCTGGCCAAAACAGAGGGTGATGTTAAAGAAAGTATTCTTATATTTTTGTTCTATTTGGGTTTTTTTTTTTGTTTATTTTGTTTTGTTTTTTGCAGTTATAGTTAGTCCATTCCTGGACCCAGATCTGAACATAGTGCATTGGTAATTATGATTTCTTCTCTGTATGTGTTTGCCTACACTCAACTATATATACAGAGGTATGAGAGTTATTTAGAAAACATTCTTGCACAGTTTACCATCTGTAGCTTGGTAAAGCGTTAAAGCAATTGTGCAACATAGAATACCTAAATCTTATGTATCTTGTCTAAAGTATCACTGATCCCCCAGACATGCAGCTGTCACTTCTTTCAGGGATTCTCTTTACACAAGCATTTGTTGGGGAAATTTATGACCAGCCTGCTGAATTTATGAAAAGGAATGTTTTGCCCAGATGTTTATCAACATTCCAGGACCTACGAGTGTTCCCTGAGCCTAGCACTGTGCTTAGTCCATGGTCAGTGCATAATTGGTGCTCATGTATTTATGAAATAAAATAGGGAAGAAAGGAATAACATGAATGAGGTCACAGAAAGCAAATAGTAAAAATTACATATTCTTGACTGTCACTACAAAGATGTAAAATAATACAAGATATCAACTCGCAAAATATAACATCATAAAATGAAAATTAAGTAATCTGTATTAATGCATTAACATTAATTTCTCTTTCAAAGAGAATCACATGTCTTAAGGGGAAGTCTTTAAGATAAGTTTTAAATGTCTTTATGAAAATTCTATTTTGGTTTCCAAATCTTTAGTTTATACATTAGAAATCATCATATCCATTTTATACATTATTTATTTATTCAACAAATATTCATACCAGGCCCTTGCATTCTAGAGGAAGAAAACAGACAATAAGCGTAACAAATATGTAGTATATAAATTATGGATTAAGTTGGCCGGGCGCGGTGGCTCAAGCTTGTAATCCCAGCACTTTGGGAGGCTGAGACGGGCGGATCACGAGGTCAGGAGATCGAGACCATCCTGGCTAATACGGTGAAACCCCGTCTCTACTAAAAAATACAAAAAACTAGCCGGGCGACGAGGCGGGCGCCTGTAGTCCCCAGCTACTCGGGAGGCTGAGACAGGAGAATGGCGTGAACCCGGGAGGCGAAACTTGCAGTGAGCTGAGAGCCGGCCACTGCACTCCAGCCTGAGCGGCAGAGCAAGACTCCATCTCAAAAAAAAATAAATAAATTATGGATTAAGTTATAAGGCACTAAGTAAATTATGTAGTAGTTTAGAAAGCAATAAACGTTATGCAAGGAAAAAGAAAACGCAAACCATGTTAAGGGGTATCAGGAGCGCAAGGGTGAAAATGTGGGCTTAGAATCATTAAGGTGAGCCTCATTGTGAAGGTGACATTCAAAGTGGTGAATGTTAGCTATGCAGTTATTGGGGAGAAAGTATTTTAGACTATGGTAGAGTTCCAAAGGTAGGAACATGCTAATAAACTAGAAGAAAATTATGAGGGCCAGTATAACTGTGGCAGAATGACCAGTGGCAAACAGAGTAGACGATAAGGTTGAAGAAATAATGGAGAGTCTGCTAATATAGTGCTTTGTAGGACTTTTAATAAGTTTGGTTTTGTCTGAGTGAAATGGAGATCCATGAGAGGATTTTGAGCAAAAAGTTACTTTTTTTACTTGCCTTACTCTTTCAAATTATATCAGTCATGACTGCAGAAGGACAAAGATGGAAGCAAGAAATGCAGTCGGGAAGGCATTGTAATTATCCAGGTTAGAGATGATGATAGCTGAGACCATTGAGATAGAAAAGGAAGTAGTAAAAAGTGGTTATATTACACATGTTTTGAGGCTTGTCCCAATAGAATTTCCTGAGAAATGGCTATAGAGTATGAGAGAAGGAGAGGGTTCAAGGATGGTGCTAATGTTCTAGTGTAAGTAGCTTGAAAGATGCTATCAACCAACATAAGGAAGGCTGTCAACAGAACAAATATGAAAGGAAGAAACAAAAGTTCATTTTAGAAACGTTGGGGTCAGATGTTGATATTGTTTGGATGGTTCCCACCCGAATCTCATCTTGAATTGTAGCTCCCATAATTTTCACCTGTTGTGGGAGGGACCCAGTGAAAGATAATTGAATCATGGGTGTGGTTTCCCCCAAACTGTTCCCGTGATAGTGAGTAAGTCTCATGAAATCTGATGGTTTTATAAGGGGAAACCCCTTTTGCTTGGTCCTCATTCTCTCTTGTCTGTTGCCATGTAAGACATGCCATTCACCTTCTGCCATG
The DNA here is from genome assembly GCF_001698545.2 of Rhinopithecus bieti. Classification (NCBI taxonomy): domain Eukaryota; kingdom Metazoa; phylum Chordata; class Mammalia; order Primates; family Cercopithecidae; genus Rhinopithecus; species Rhinopithecus bieti. The sequence goes on from NW_016810413.1 coordinate 113,379, forward strand.
ATTGTGAGGCCTCCCAAGTCAAATGGAACTGTAAGTCGATTAAACTTCTTTTTCTATATAAATTACCGAGTCTCAGGTATGTCTTTATCAGCAGTGTGAAAGCACTATTCAGCAGCGTTAAAACACACTAATACAGTACAATGGTACTGGTAGAGTGGGGGCACTGCTGTAAAGATACCTAAAAATGTGGAAGCAACTTTGGAACTGGTTAACAAGCAGAGATTGGAACAGTTTAGAGGACTCAGAAGAAGACAGGAAAATATGGAAAAGTTTGAAACTTCCTAGAGACTTGGAGGGCTCAGAAGATAGGAAGATGTGCAAAAGTTTGGAACATCCTAGAGACCTGTTGAATGGCTTTGACCAAAATAATGATAGTAATATGGACAATAAGGTCCAGGCTGAGGAGGTCTCAGATCAAGATGAGGAACTTGTTGGAAACTGGAGTAAACGCAATTCTTGCCATGTTTTAGCAAAGAGACTGACAGCATTTTGCCCCTGCCCTGGAGATTTGTGGAACTTCGAACTTGAGGGAGATGATTTAGGGTATCTGGCAGAAGAAATTTCTAAGCAGCAAAGCATTCAAGAGGTGAGTTGGGTGCCATTTAAAGCATTCAATTTTGAAAGGGAAATAGAGCATAAAAGTTTGAAAAATTTACAGCTTGACTATGTAATACAAAAGAAAAACCCATTTTCTGAGGAGAAATTCAAGCCAGCTGCAGAAATTTCATAAGTAACCAGGAGCCAAATATTAAACCCCAAGACAATGGGGAAAATGTCTCCTGGAGACATGTCAGAGGGCATGTCAGAGATCTTTGCAGCAGTTTTTCCCATCACAGGCCCAGAGCCTAGGAGGAAAAAATGGTTTCCTGGGGCAGGCCCAGGACACCCCTGCTGTGTGCAGCCTATGGACTTGGTGCCTTGCATCTCAGCTGCTCCAGGAGCCAAGCTAAAGGCTAAAAGGGGTATCAGGAGTGCAAAGGTGAAAAGATTGGCTTAGAATTCACAGCCAAATACCATGGCTAAAAGGGGCTGTGGTATAGCTCAGATCATGGCTTCAGAGGGTGCAAGCATCAAGCCTTGGCAGCTTCCACTTAGTGTTGAGCCTGTGGGTACAGAGAAGTCAAGAATTGAGATTTGGGAACCTCCACCTAGATTTCAGAGGCTGTATGGAAACAACTGGATGTCCAGGCAGAAGTTTGCTACAGGGGTGTAGCCCTCATGGAGAACCTCTGCTAGGGCAGCATGGAAGGGAAATGTGGGGTCGAAGCCCCCTCAAAGAATCCTTACTGGGGGACTGCTTAGTGGAGCTATGAGAAGAGTGCCATTGTCCTCCAAACCCTGGAATGGTAGATTCACCGAGCACTTGCACTATGTGGCTTTCCACAGACACTCAACACCAGCCTGTGAAAGCAGCCAGGAGGGAGGCTATACCCTGCAAAGCCACAGAAGAAGAGCTGTCCAAAACCACAGGAACCCAAATCTTGCATCAGCATGACCTGAATGTGAGACATGGAGTCAAAAGAGATAATTATGGAACTTTAAGATTTGAATGCCCTGCTGGATTTTGAATTTGCATGGGTCCTGTAGCCCTTTTGTTTGAACCAATTTCTCCCATTTGGAATAGCTGCATTTATCCAATGCCTGTACCCCCCATTGTATCTAGGAAGTAACTAACTTGCTTTTGATTTTGCAGGCTCATAGGCCAAAGGGACTTGCCTTGTCTCAGATGAGACTTTGGAGTGTGGACTTTTGAGTTAATGCTGAAATGAGTTAAGACTTCAGTGGGCTATTGGGAAGGCATGATTGATATGGAAATGTGAGGACATGAGATTTGGGAAGGGTCAGGGCAAAATGATATGGTTTGGCTGTGTCCCTACCCAAATCTCATCTTGAATTGTAGCTCCCATAAATCCCACATGTTGTGAGAGAGAAACCGTGGGAGATAATTGAATCATGGGAATGGTTTCCCCCATACTGTTCTCATGGTAGAGAATAAGTCTCACAAGAGCTGATGGTTTTATATCAGATTTCTCCTTTTGCTTGATCATCATTCTCTCTCACCTGCTACCATGTAAGATGTGTCTTTCACCTTCTACCATGATTGTGAGTTCTCTCAAGCCACGTGGAACTGTGAGTTCAATAAACCTCTTTTTCTTTATAAACTATCCAGTCTTGGGTATGTCTTTTTCAGCAGCATGAAAACAAACTAATACAGATGTTCATCAGACATACAACTTGAGATGCCAGGTAGGCAAATGTGTATATAAATCTGGTATTCTAGAGTGAAATTTGGCCTGGAGATAAAAATGTAGGGGTTTTCAGCATACAGATGGTATTTTTTAACAGGACTGGATAATACTACATAGAAAATCAATGTAAATGGAGAAAAGAAGAGGACCAAAGAGATACACTGAAGTGATCCAGCACTAAGCAATAGGAAGAAGAGGAAAAATTGCGATGGAATCGTTGAAGGAGCAATCAGTGACATAGAAAAAAATCTAAGACTATGTTGGGAACTGGAAGCTAAGTGAAGAAAGCATATTAAGAAGGAGTGATCTGTAATCCCAGCACTTTGGGAGGCCAAGGCAGGCAGATCATGAGGTCAGGAGATCGAGACCATCCTGGCTAACACGGTGAAACCCTGTCTCTACTAAATATACAAAAAATTAGCCAGACATGGTGGCTGGCACCTGTAGTCCCAGCTACTTGGGAGGCTGAGGCAGGAGAATGGCATGAACCCAGGAGGCAGACGTTGCAGTGAGCCGAGATCACGCCAGTGCACTCCAGCCTGGGTGACAGTACGAGGCTCCATCTCAAAAGGAAAAAAAAAAAAAAGGGAGTGATGAGTGATCACTGTGATAGGTTACATAAGATAAGAACTGGAAGTTGACCTCATCATTTAACAGTCAGAGATCATTGGTGATGTTGGCAAGAGCAATTTTAGAGGATTAGCGGCAGTGTAAGTTTGACTGGAATGAGTTTAAGAGAGAACGAAGAGGTGGAAATTTGAAGACATTGGAGACACTGAAAATCAAAGAATCTTTCAAAAAGTTTGCTGCAAAGGGGAGATAAAAAGTGGGAGAATATCTAATGAGGGGAATAGGAGGAAACAACTGAGCAAATAAGTGGCAGAGCTTCAGTATCCCCTAAAAGAAAATGGCAGAAAATGCTTCTCACTATATTATATTGACTTTATATGGATACATTATTTTTAAAAAAGAGCTTCAAAGATCACTTACTATAATCAGGTTTTAAATCAGTCCATACATGCAGTGAGAATCATACAATTTCATAGCAGTAAACAATATTCAAAATTCTATATTCCAAACTCCTTATTTCATAAACAATAACTCTGACAACAGAAAGGCTAGTCTCTTGCTCCAGTGTACAGTTACAACCCACAAACCACAATCTAAATATCTTGGTTTCCAGTAGAGTATTTATTGTTCATGGCGGTAGTAGTCTATTTAAACAAAAATGCAATAATTTTTGTGAATGCATTCCTTCCAAGGGTTGTATAATGTACATATATTATCATATTCTAAATCCCTCCTCTTTTAAAACCATAAATTTTTCCTGATACATCTATAAAGAATTGTGGTCTCTTAATTTATTGCTCCCCCTTCTCCATCCTCTTCAGCCGTTCTAATAATCAACTCTATGTTACTCTAAATTATTTCTGAAACTAGGTACTATATAAACCCTAAAATTAAATAAAGCCATTTGGCACTATTAAACTCTCCCTCTTTCCTCCCTTTTTCCCATTTTTTATGTTCCACCAATGTTTGTCAAGGTTTTATTACTGTTCTGGTTTTCATGTTTTTGTTAAGGAGGAGACAATTATAGGTTCACTAGTGTCATTTCACTAGAGTACAGCAAAAGTTAAGCACAGCGAGAGAAGATACTAAGAACTAGGCACAGGAAGAAATGAGCACAGGATGCTATTGGAACTTAATTAATCCCCTGTTTTCCTAGTTTCTTACATCTGAAACACAGACATTCTATCCTTATTTCATTTTCTGAGACTACAACTTCCTTCTTTTCTTTCTCTTATTAGTATCATGTACTTCTCCATATCATCTACTAACCTGTGAGTGTGTATTCTAACATAAATTTTTAATGATGACTCTCTTTTTTATCAATTCTTTTATTTCAATAGTTTTTGGGGGAACAGGTGGTGTTTGGTTACATTAATAAGTTCTTTAGCGGTGATTGGTAAGATTTTGGTGCACCCATCAACCGAGCAGTATGTTGTACCCAATATGTAGTTTTTTATCCCTCACCCTCTCCCACCCTTTCCCCTGAGTCTCCAAAGCCCACTGTATCATTCTTATGCCTTTGCATCCTCATAGCTTAGCTCCCAATTATGAATGACAACATATGATGTTTGGTTTTTCATTCCTGAATTACTTCACTTAGAATAATGGTCTCAAATTCCATTCAGGTTGCTGTGCATGCCATTATTTCATTCCTTTGCATGGCTGAGTAGTAGTCCATGGTGTGTATATACATATATATCACATTTTCTTTATCCACTTGGTGATTAATGGACATTTGGGCTGGTTTCATATTTCTGCAATTGTGAATTGTGCTGCCATAAACATGTGTGTGCATGTATCTTTTTCATATAATGACTTCTTTTCCTCTGAGTTGATACCCAGGAGTGGGATTGCTGTATCAAATGATAGATCTACTCTTAGTTCTTTAAGGAATCACCACACTGATTTCCACAGTGCTTATACTACTTTACATTCCTATCAACAGCAAAAAAGCATTCCCTTTTTACCACATCCACAACAATATCTTTTTTTATTATTATTATGGCCATTCTTTCAGGAATAAGGTGTTATTGCATTGTGGTTTTGATTTTGCATTTCCCTGATAACTAGTGATGTTGAGCATTTTTTCAGATATTTGTTGACATTTGTATATCTTCTTTAAGAATTGTCTATTCATATCCTTAACCTACTTTTTGTTTTATTTTATTTTAAGTTCCAGGGTACATGTGCAGGATGTGCAGGTTTGTTACATAAGCAACTATGCACCATAGTGGTTTGCTGCACCTATCAACCCATCACCTAAGTATTAAGCCCAGCATGCATTAGCCATTTTTGCTGAAGCTCTCCCTCCCTCGGAGGGTTTCTCCAATGCTTTCTTGTAGTAGTTTCATAATTTGAGGTCTTACATTTAGGTCTTTAATCCATTTTGATTTTATTTTTTATATGTTGAGAGATAGGGCTCTAGTTTCATTCCTCTACACATGAATATCCGATTTTCCCAGCACAATTTGTTGAGGAGACTGTCTTTTCCGCAGTGTAAGTTCTTGATGCCTCTGTCAAAAATGCATTTACTATAGCTGTATGGATTTGTTTCTGTGTTCTCTGTTCTGTTCCATTGGTCTTTGTGTCTGTTTTTATGCCAGTACTGCAGTGTTTTGGTTACTAAAGCTCTGTAGTATAAATTAAAGTCAGGTAATGTGATTCCTCCAAGTTCTTTTATTGTTTTTGCTTGGGATAGTTTTGCCCATTCTGGGTCTTTTGTGGTTCCATATAAATTTTATAATTTCTTTTCTTCTCTTTATTAATTTCATTGATATTTTGAGAGGGACTGCATTGAATCTGTAGATTGTTTTGGGTAGTATAAACATTTTAACAATATTGACTCTTCCAATCCATAAACATGGAATATGTGCCTTCTTTTTGTTTTTTCTGGGGTCCTCTTCAATTTCATTCATCAGTGTTTTATAAATTTCATTATAGAGATCTTTCACTTCTTTGGGTAAGTTAATTCCTAGGTATTTAATTTTATTTGTGACTCCTGTAAATAGGATCACTTTTTTATTTCTTTTTCACATTGTTCACTGTTTACATATAGAAATGCTACTGCTTTTGTATCTAGATTTCGTATCCTGCAACTCTACTGAATTTGTTTCTCACTTCTAATAGTTTTCTTGTGGAGTATTTAGGTTTTTTCAAATATAAGATCATATCTGCAAATAAGAAAAACTTCACTTCTTCCTCTCCAATTTAGATGCTCTTTATATCTTTCTCTTCTCTTATTGCTCTAGCTAGGACTTCCGGTACTATGCTGACTAACAGTGGCAACAGTGGGCATCCTTGTTGTGTTCTCAATGTTAGAGGAAAGGTTTTCAGTTTTTTTTCCAATCAGTATGATACTAGCTGTGGGTGTGTCATATATGGTTTTTATTACATTGAGGTATGTTTCTTCTATCTCCAGTTTTTTTAGAGTTACTATCATAAAACGATGTTGAATTTTTAAAAATGCTTTTTCAGCATCAATTGAAATGATTATATAGCTTTCATCCTTCATTCTGTTGTTGTGATGTATCACATTGATTAATTTGAGTATATTGACCCATTTTTGCATCCTAGGGATAAGTCCTATTTGATCATAATGAATGATTTTTCATATATATTGTTCAATTCTGTTTGCTATTATTTTGTTGAGAATTTTTGCATTAATATTCATCAGAGATATTAGCCTGTAGGGTTTTTTTTTTTCTGTTTTTGTCTGATTTGGGTATCAGGGTAATACTGGCCTTGTAAAATAAGTGTGGATGTATTCACTTCTCTATTTTTTGGAATAGATTGTGTAAGATTGGCATTAGTTCTTCTTTAAATGTTTGGTAGAATTCAGCAGTGAAGCCATCAGGTCCCAGGCTTTTCTTTACTGGGAGAATTTTTACTATGGCTTCAATCTTGTTACTTGTTATTGGTCTGTTCAGGCTTTGGATTTCTTCCTGGTTCAATACTGGTATGTTGTATGTATCTAGGAATTTGTCCATTTCTTCTAGATTTTCCAATTTATTGGCAGATGGTTGCTCAAGTAGCCACTAATGATCCTTTGAGTTTCTGTAGTATCAGTTGTAATGCCTCCCCTTTCTCATTTCTGATTGTATTTATTTTTATCTTCTCTCTTTTATTCTTAGTCTGGCATTGAGGAGTTAGGCATTTAGTGCAGTCTTCACTGTCTGGGCTAATTTGTAGCCGTCCTTCTTGGAAAGGCTTTCCAGACATTTGAAAGGACTTGGGTCCTGATCTAAGCTGTTTCGGCTTTAGGGGTCACCCCACCCACAGTAACACTGGTTCTTGCAGACTTGTAGATGTACCACCTTGATGGCCTTGGAATAAAATCCAGGAGAATTCTCTGGATTACCAGGCAGAGAATCTTGTTCTCTTCTTTTACTTTCTCCCAAACATACAGAGTCTCTCTTTCTCTGTTCTGAGCCACCTAAAGCTGGGGGTGGAGTGACACAATTATCCCTGTGGCCACCACCACTAAGACCTTGTTGGGTCAGACCTTTCTGGTCAAGGCCCTGAGGCTCTACCACTAGCCACTAGATGTGCAGCCTGGGGTTACGGGGGGATGATGCCAGCACTCCCTTGGCTTCCCCAGCTGATGTCTCAGTGTGTTGCATGCTTCCCCAGTCCACTGTCTCTGGGCCTTGTTCAGCCCTAGGACTCTCCTAGACTGCCTGTTAAGTTTACTTAGAGACCCAAAGCACTTGGCTACGGGTGAGGAGATTTGCAGGCACTCATGTCCAGACCACTGGGATTGGCAATTCCCCTTTGGCTAGGGCTGGTTTAAATGCTCCCTCTGTGGGCGGGCATCCACTGAGTTTGGTCTGGTTTTCCTTCCTGCTCTAACAAGACAGCACTGAGCTCAGTGCCTCACAGTTGCTGTGTTCTCCTCAGGCAGTCCCCAGAGATGCTCTCAGGACCACACTGTTGCTGCTGGAGACAAGTGAGACCAGCAGCAGTGATTCAGGATTGTGTTTTCTATGTCTTCAGTTCCTCTTTCAGTGATATGACGTTAAAATCACGTACTATGAGTGTTTACTTGATTTCCTGTTGTTATGAAGCTGTGTTTTTCTGGGTAGATAGTTGTTGACTTGGTGTCAAAAACTCCCTGCAGGGGAGAGGAGGAGGGGTGAGTGGTGGAGCTTTCTAGTCCACCATCTTGCTCCACCTCCACAGATGCCAGCCCCTAAAACATAAATTTTAAAATGTACTTAATGTCTTCATTTTCCATGGTTGATAATTCTTTCTCTGCAGCACTTCAAAATTTGACCCTTTTTTTCACCACCCATAGGCCTAACTTCATCAGTCCATGCCTAAATTGGTGAATAATCTCTTTACTAGTTCTCTCTTTTTTTTTTTTTTTTTGGGAGACAAGTCTCGCTCTGACGCCCAGGCTGGAGTGCAGTGGCGCTATCTCGGCTCACTGCAAGCTCCACCTCTCGGGTTCACACCATTCTCCTGCCTCAGCCTCCCGAGAAGCTGGGACTACATGCGCCCGCCACCACCCCCGGCTAATTTTTTTGTATGTTTAGTAGAGACGGGGTTTCACTGTGTTAGCTAGGATGGTCTCGATCTCCTGTGATCCACCCGCCTCGGCCTCCCGAAGTGCTGGGATTGCAGGCGTGAGCCACTGCGCCCGGCCTGTGTCTCATTTGTTTTCTTTTTTGTCTGGACCCGTATCTTACTAAGACCATCCGTCACTTCCTGAATTAAAAAAGATATATAATGAAATTTGGGTGAAGACTATGAGTGGAACATTCACAGAAGAGGAAATCTAAATGGCAATAAATATTTGAAAAAAATGTTAATTTCTATTATAATTAGGGAAATGCAAACTAAAAGAAGCAATGTTTTTTTTATGATAGCATTGGCAAAATTTTAAAAGTCTGACAATACTGTATTGGGGAAAATATTGAGAATATGATACACTTATATACCACTGGTGAGAGGGCACATTTTTATTATCATTTGGAGAGAACCATTCATGATAAAATTACAAGTGTGCATATTTTACAATCCAGATGTACTACTTCAAGGTGTATGCCCTAGAAAAGCTACACATATCTGCGCAAGGAGACACATATAAGAATATTAATTGTACTTGTGTTATAACAATAAAAAATTAAAACAGACTTATCGTAAGTTAGAGAAAAATATATTTTATCAATATAGTGAAATCACATAAAAAACTTAAAGGTATTGATTCTGATAAGAATCAGTAAGGATAAATCTTAGAGACACAGATGCAAATCAACAGTGTAGTACTATTTAAGCACATTTAAAAACAGAATGTAAAACTGTTTATGAATGCATATACATATGGAATGGATGGGCACACACAAAGACGTGAGAGTGGCTATATTTAGAGCAAAAGAAAATACATAAACCTGGGGTCATAGTTTAAGCAAATATTAGCTTCATCTGTAGTACTTACTTTTAAAATTGGGAGAAAATATGATAACATTTAGGGGTTAAGTCATTAGTGAAATTTAATTTTGTTTCGCCACATGTTTAAACTTTAACCGAATAACTGATAATAAATGAAATTTAATTTAAGATGTAAGCTAATGCTTTATAAAATCCTATTATTCTAAATACATTAAGTGAGATATTTTTAAAATATGTATTGGTTTATTTAAAATATATACCTATACATCTCACATATATATGTAACTGTATACTTGCATATATATACAGTGTTTTATATATGCGTATTTTTAATATTATATGTGTGTATATATACATAAACATCTCTACTGATCAGAAACAGAAACCCCTGTAAAGCAGAGAGGGGTTCAAGCCAAAGGCCTGTTGGATTTGGTGATGGAAGTAAGCTCTGGGAATGAAGCATCTGGCCCTGCAAGATACAGAAACAAAATGTGTTGCACACAAAATTGTAGAGAACCTGAGCCAGGTTTACTACTTGAAGCCAAGAACTAGGGAGGGGCTGCTGTATTTGTAAAAGGAGGCTGAAAATAAAGTTGTTCAAAGGCAGCGTAAGGCTGCAACTTAAATGAAGTTTCAGGTCTATGGATTACTGAGGTCATAGACACAAAACAAAATTGTAAATTATATTCCAATTCTAACCACAGAAAACGAACTCCAAAGTGCCATTATAAGACTTAGTTCTGAACAAATGGTCCAAAACTCCAGGTGGAGAAAATTACAAACTATTAGAAAGAGCAAAAAGGAAAATGTCTCATGCAAAAAGGGCCTGCAAAGTGAAACACTTGAACAATTTTAATGCAAAGAAAGATAGGCAAAAAAAATTAATATAAATTCCCTTTGGATAAAATAATGTTACTAAGCAATCTGACCAAAACTAAGGAGTTTGGAAAAGATAAACTAGACACCTTTAAAATAAAATTTTAAAATATTTAGTTTTTAATTTCAGTAAATATGGTAGAATGTAGACTGAATACAGTCAAAGTGAAAATTAGAAAAATGATAGCTTGCTCTGAGGAATTCATTCAGCGTGTTCTACAGAAAGAAAACTTAAAAATATGAAAGAGTTGTTAAAATATGTAAACAGAGATTGAAAGACTTGAGCACATTCCTAATTGAACCTCCAGAAATATGGTATTTAGATTGATACAAGCTTCAATTGTACCTTCAATTGTGAGGGCAAAACAAAGACAACTTCAGAAATACAAAGAGTAACAGTGTTTATTCCTACTCTGCTCCTAACTGAATTAGGATATTACATTAGGACATAATTAAACAATCAGAAAATTAAATCTGTAAGGAAAGCAAAGGTTAAAATAAACAGTGGGGAGCACAGACAATAATAAAATATTCTGATAAACTTAATAAACTAATACATATAATATTAACTTTTTTGGTTTAAAAATAAGTTAAAGCCTACATCCTAAAGAAAAATCTAGAGGCATAGCATATAATAGGTAGTAAAGGATGAATAAGATTGTCGTATTCAGGAAGAGGATATGAATGTTAAATAACTATAGATTTACTTTTCAGCATTCTAGTTAAACATGAAAGTTTAAAATATAAGGCTAACCATTAAAAATATAGAAAGATATCACTTGAAAACAAAAAACAGCAAAGAAAATATTTAATGTTATCAATTCATAACAAATTAGGAAAAGAGTTAACAAAGAAGGAGAAAATGTAGAGAGACAAAATGAAGATTTTTTAAAACAAAAGTGAAAATAAAATTAGATTTAAAATAGTCTAAAATATTAATAGTAATAAATGTAAATGAAATAATCCCATCTATTAAATAACAGAGATGATCTGATTGGGATCTAAGAAAAAATAATACTGCTGCAAGCTACTAAAAGTGACACATGATAAAGTCACACAGAAAATAAAAGTACAAAAAAGATATTTCAGATACTTATTGACCAAAATAAAGCTGGTATAACAAGTCATCATCAAATATAATTGAATTAAATGCACAAACATCACGGGAAATTAAGATAAGTACTATATAATGAAAGGAATAATCTAACAGGAAGATAAAACAAGCATTTAATATTGATGTGGTTTTTCTGTGTATCTCCACCCAAATCCCATGTTGACTTGTAATTACCAATGTTGAGGGAGAAACCTGGTTGGAGGTGGTTGGATCATGGGGGCTATTTTCCCCATGCTGTTCTGGTGATAGTGAGTTCTCAGGAGGTCTGATGGTTTAAAAGTGTGTAGTACTTCCCCCCTCACTCGTGCTCTCTCCTGATGCCATGTGAAGAAGGTTCTTCCTTCTCCTTCACCTTCCACCATGATTGTAAGTTTCCTGAGGCCTCTAGTCATACTTCCTGTTAAGCCTGTGAAACTGAGTCAATTAAACCTCTTTTTTTCATAAATTACCCAGTCTAAGGTAATTATTTTTAGCAGTATGAGAATGAACTAATACAAATATTAACCTAAAAAAGGCCTGAAATTTCATTAAACGAAAACTCAGAATTAAAATAAATCTTATGAATCCCAATTCATGGTGGCATATTTTGAACACTTGTCAGAAATTAATATACCAAGCACATTAAAAATTAGTAAAATTACAGAATTTTTGAATGTCAAATATAATTGATCAACTAAAAAACTCTGCATCTAACAGGGAATATGCAGTCTTTTCAACACTGAATGTTTTCTAAAATTGTCTAGGACAACAAGAATCAACACCTATCAAAGAAATGATATTATATGAACAACGTTCTCTAAACCCAGTTGAAAGATGTTCTTAATTATTTGTAGGATCTAAAAATCAAAACAGGTCTGGGTGTGGTGGCTCATATCTGTAGACCCAGCACTTTGGGATGCCGAGGTGGATGGATTGCTTGAGCCAAGGAGTTAGAGACTAGCCTGGGCAACATGGTGAAACCCCATCTATATTTTTAAAAAATTAAATTAAAATTAAAAAATTAATATAAAAACAATTGAACTCATAGAGATAAAGAATAAATAGGAGAATGGTTACCAGAGCTTAGGAAAGGTAATGAGGGGCTGTGGGGGAGTGGGAAGAATTAATGGGTACAAAAAAGTAAAAAGAATGCATAAGACCTAGTATTTGATATAACAACAGAGACTATAATAATAGTCAATATTAATTTAATTGTACATTTTAAAATAAACAGTAAAATTGGTTTGTAACACAAAGAAAAAATGCTTGAGGGAATGGATACCCAATTTTCCATGATGTAATTATTATACACTAAATGCCTGTAGCAAAATATTTCATGTAGCCCATAAATATATACACCTACTAGGTACCACAAAAGTTACAAATTAAAACATTGTTAAAAGTAAAAATAAAACAGTTCCCAATGATTTTAAAATAGTTTTTTAAATTTATGTTTGTGCATTAAGAACTATAGTTTTAAGTAATTAATGGGATAAAGAGGAAATCACATTGGAAGTGACAAAATATTTAGGCTTGGAAAATAAAAGCACGACATTTAAAAGTTTTAGAATGTTGCTAAACCAGTACATGTAGATAAACCTTAAGCCTTGAAATATTTCTACCATAAAACAAGAGTGTTTGAAAATAATGGGTTAGATATTCAAATTAAGAGACTGAAATAAAAACATAGAGTACTTAAAGGAAGTGTAATGAAAGAAATTATATAACTAAGTGTAGAGAATAATAAAATAGAAAACAAAGGCCCAAGAGAGAAGATGTATAAACCAAGAATGTGTTACCCAATAAAAAATAGACAAATAAAATATAAGGAATATTGGCTGAGCTCACACCTATAATCCCAGCATTTTGGGAGGCCAAGGAGGGTGGACCACTTGAGGTCAGGAGTTTGAGACCAGCCCAGCCAACATGGTGAAACCCCATCTCTACCAAAAATATAAAAAAATTAGCCAGGCATGGTGGTGGGCGCCTGTAATCCTAGCTACTTGGGAGGCAGGAGAATCGCTTGAACCCAGGAGGTGGAGAATTCAGTGAGCTGAGATCATGCCACTGCACTCCAGCCTGGGAAGTAGAGTGAGACTCTGTCTCAAAAAATATATATATATATTAGGAATATTAAAACAGACATTAAAGCTATACGCAGAGAATAATATAAACCTTACAGAAATGTTTTATAAATAAAATTGGTACTATTATGAAAATATGAAATTGACTGAAGAAGATACAGAGAACTTGAAAAGTATATAGCACTAAAGAAAATAATCGTTAATTAGTCAAAAGTCTTCTCAACAACCTATAGAATGGAGGAAGATATTTGCAAGTCGTGTATCTGATAATGGTTTGATATCCGGAATATATAAAGAACTCTTATAACTCAACAACAAAGACAAACAACCTAATTTTAAAATGGACTAAAGATTCCTTTAATATTTACCCAAAAATGATATACAAATAGCTAACAAGAACATGAAAAGGTGTTCAGCATCATCCTCCATTAAAGAAATGCAAATCAAAACCAAGATGTGATACTACTTCACACTCACTAGGATGGCTTTAATCAAGAAAAAGGAAAATAACAAGTGTTGGCAAGGATTTGGAAAAATTGAAACCTTTATACTTTGCTGATAGTAACATATAATATAAGGATGTCATTGCTGTGGATAACATATTGGCTGTTCCTGAAAAAGTAAAACATACAATTACCATACGACCCAGCAATTCTACTCCTAAGTATATACACAAGAGAAATGAAAATATATGTACACGCAGTATGCAGTCATAGTCCTAACTACTCAAGAGGCTGAGGCAGGAGGATCACTTGAGGCCAGAAGTTTGAAGCTGTAGTGACTTATGTTCATGCCACTGTGCTCCAGCTTGGGTGACAGAACAAGACCCTGTCACTCTTTAAAAAAGAAAAAGAAACAAAGAAAATATATGTCCATACAGAAACTTGTAACAGCATTATCCATAATAGCCTGAAAATAGCAAAGCCCAAATGCCCATCAATGAATAAATGGCTAAACAAATAATTGGGGTATATCACAAAGAATGAAACATTACTTAATCATAAAAAGGAATAAAGTACACTCACATGCTACAACTTGGATAAACTTCTGAAACATTATGCTAAGTGAAAAAATCCAGACACAAAAGGTCACATACTATATGATTCCTTTTATATGATCTATCCATTATAGGGAAATCCATAAAAACAGAAAGCATATTAGAGGTTACCAGGGGATTTAGGGAGAGGGAAATGGGGAATAATTACTTAATGGATATGGGGTTTTTTGGGGGGGGGACAATAAAAAGGTTTTAAGCTAAAGAGAACTAGTTGTTGTTCTAGTTCTCTTTAGAGAACTAGAATTGTACCCTGAATTGTACCCTAAATACTACTAAATTGTACTTTAAAATGGTTAGTTGTATGTTATATGGCTTTCACCTCAAAAAAAAGGAATCTTCCCCATAGAAACACCAGAAAAAGTTAACTTTATATGAAACATTTAAAAAATATATACAATAAGTAATCTCAGTATAATAAAAACTAATTCATTAAATAAGAAGGAAAACCCACAAATGTATTTTATGAGGCTAGAAGACTTTAATGTCAACACCCAGTACAATAAAAAGTACAATAAAAGAAAGTCATAGAGTAATCTCATTTTTAATATATCAGTAGAGAAAATATTACATTCAATGCAGCTGTTTATTAAACATCTGCATTATCACTATAAGAATGCCTTCAAAAGGTTCATCAATCAACTTGACACAACTACAGAATCAGTGATCTTGACAGATCAATAAAATTTACCCAAACTAAACACAATTTTAAAAGAGAATTTTTAAGAAAGGTAGGGGAGTGACAGAACATCTTGGTGTTATGGTACAAGCAAAAAGGTCTAACCAAGTGTAATTGAAATTTCACAAAAGAGGAGTCTACCCTGTGAGCTTCTCATATCTACTTTTTCTTGCATGTTCTTGAAGCAGCTTTTTCAAGATATCAGTAGAGCTCTCTTCCTGGGGCAAACCTAGAAGATTACTTAAATAAATGACAGCCTCTACACTACTGCTGGTCTCCAGGTTGCAAATGGCATGTCTTATCTCATGCTTCACTATCAATTCTCAATTCTCCTTACCTTCAGCTAGCACCTATCCTGTTTTTGATAGCTTGACCCATGACATGATCCAGACTTCAGCCCTAAGAGATCTGAGTCCATGGCCTTCATGTCCTTCTAAGACTAGGGTGCGGCATTCATTCATTTAACCTTCAATTGTTGGCAAGGGACTACCAACAGGTAGCCAAGTAGTTCACCTCTGTACCAAACATATTGACAACTATGATCTCTTTCTACCCATAGAACACTTCTTTTTTTAGATATGAGATCTCCCAGGCTGAAGTTGGAATGCAGTGATGCGATCACAGCTCCCTGCAGCCTTGAACTCCTGGGCTCAAGCTGTCCTCCCACCTCAGCCTCCTGAGGAGACAGGATAACAGGTTCATGCCACCATGCCCAGCTAATTAAAAAATATATATTTTTTAGAAATAGAGTCTTGCTATATTACCCAGGCTTTTCTCAAACTCCTGGCCTTGAGTGATTCCCCTGCCTCAGCCTCTCAAAGCACTGAGATTATGGACGTGAGCTACCACATCTGGCCTACTTCTGACACCAAGTCGGCAAGGAGGTTTTCCTCCCACAATCAATTCTCCAACTCTCTGTACACTAGCTGGGTGTCCTACAATTTAATTCAATTCTGATGCTAACTTCCTAAAGACACAGAATTTTTTATTGTTTTGATTCTGTTTCACCCATATTCCTCAAATGCCTGATATATGGAACCAACTAGTGGATTCCCTTATGCTGCTATACCATCCCGATGTACCACCAGCAAAACCTTTGACAACTGGATGGTTGTACCAGGGCTCTCTGTGCTTCATCTACTACCAGGAATGGTGTCTTCATTGTTGGCCAAGTGGCAGGTAATCTGACTCCAGAACTCCATTTTAGCACTTGTTTTCTTAAACCACTCTTGGTATCAACTTTACAGGTTGGGTTTTCTGGAAAACAGATCCTAAGACAGGGTTTAGATGTTTACTAAAGTGTATGCTTGAAATCAGTACTTGTAGAAAGCAGAAGTGAGAAGAGGGAGAAATAGGACCAACAACAGTGTTGGCTAAGCCATGAGGAGCTCTGGAACTAGTACACCTTTAAGACTGTCTGTTGGAACAAGATGGCCAGGCCTTTATCAGTCATTGGACTTGCCCATTTGCCACCCCTGGAGGCAGCATGACATTGTGTGAAGTGGCTTGCTGAGGGCATTGCTGGTGGGGTTGACAGCTGAAGCCTGTCTGCTGACAGCACTCTCATAGCTAGGGCAATAAGTTCTGCATGTCTGACATCTTCCTTGAGGAGTCAGGTTCATAGGTAAGTATAACCTACATTTCTGTGACTTCTGTTATCTGGGCAATACTCACAGATCTGCCTGGAGAGTCTCAGTATCCACTACATGTCCCAAACCAAACTCTTAAAATTAACCAACACCCTCCTCCCCTAAATATGACCCTTCTCCAGTCTTTTCCATTTCAGGAATCTACCCACCAGTTTTAAAATTAGAAACCTAGAAGTCCTTCCTAATATCTCTTTTTTATTTTAACCAGGCACTCACAATATAGACAAGTGTTAAGTCCAGCCACTTTTTCTCCAACTTATATTTCATAGTTTGCCTATTTGTCACCACAGCCACCCACCACCCCTGTCTAAGCTACAATTATCTCACCTGGAAAACTCCATAGTCTCCTTGCTCGTCACTCTGTTCTCTCTCTTGCCTTTTTCCAATCTATTTTCCGTACCAGTCATTATAAAACTTGTGAAATATAAATTAAATCTCCTCAACCCTCCCAGCTTCAAACCCTTAAGGGATTCTCACTAGATTTCAAATTAAATACAAACACCTCCACATCTCCTACAAGGCTTTGAATAATTGGTGCTATCTCCAGTCTCAGCACAGGCTCTCTCTCTATCACTCATCACTCCTTAGCCATGGTGGAATGTTTTCAGATCCTGGAAGCTGCTAAGCATTTCCCTGCCATAAATAAAACATTCACCATTTTTGTTAAACCATTAGTTTTTGCCTGGCAAGTTCTTTATCATCCTTCAGATATCAATGTTGATGTTACCTTCTCAGAGAGCTTCTTCATAAGCTACAGTGACCTTCTTTTGTGGCTGGCTAGCATCTCTTTAATATTCTTTTATACTAATAGAAATTCCAAGAATGTAGTAATTCTTGCATTGTGAATCCTGCTTCCCCAGAGTAAATACCAGAACTCAACTTCCCAGCTCCATTGCTCCACTGCAGCTGGAGTACAGGTCTGTGATCCATGATCTGCCAGTCAGCTGCACCAGAGTTAGCCTTCCACTGAGAAGGGGCTAACAGGAGGAGGGAGTCTTACTAGTACTCACTTTTCAGAAAGCAGGTGGTGGAGATGACAAGCTATTCTGGGCAGTAAGGGTGGAGATTCTGACAGCCCACCCTGAGCCTCACTAGTGGGGTTGGGGATTTGTGGAAGTTCTAGTTTCAGAGCCAAGTGGTGGTGGCTATGCTGCTTTTGTTGGAGCAGACCCTGAATTATGTGTGGACATTGTTCCTGGTTCCCCAGTCTTCTCAGAGACCCTGTGAGTCACCTTTTATATGTTGATAAATTAATTTTCTGCTAGAACAAACCACAGTGGATTCCATTGTTTGGAACTACAACCTAACATTTATAATCTCCCATCTAAGGCATATTTAGTCTATTATTCTCTATCACAAAACACTTTTTGTTTCCTTTATTGTATTAGCAAAACTTATATTGGGTGGGGGAGATCAGGGAGGGTTGTGTGTGTGTGCGTGTGTGGCGTCTGTCTGTCTGCCAGACTGTACACTTCTTGAGGGAAGGGACTCTGTATTATACATTCAGCACTGGATATCAGGCCCCTAGTCCATTCATTCAGTCAAGTTTATGGAACTATTTCTGTATGGTAGACACTAACACAGGCACTAAGAATACAGCCTCAATAAGATACAATTCCTCCTCTCAAAGTGCTCACATCATAGTTGGAGGAATAAATCATTAAAATCTAATATGGTAAATACATTGATAAAAATTGCAAAGCGTTCTTATAAGCTCACAGAGGAGGAGCATCTAATATAATCTGCAGGGAAAGGGAGGTGAGGCTTTAAAACAAGTAGAAAAACAGGTGAGTGGAGGAGTAGGAAACATACTAGGAAGAATTCTTGGAAAATGCAATGCCAGTGCTTCGAAGTGTGAACAGAAGTCTGATAGGTGAAAGGAGGAGTGATGAGGGACCGTGTTGAAAAAGATGATTCCAGGCGAAGGAGAAAGGTCCCACAGCGATAAGCAGCCTGGTGGAGGGAGGGGGAGCTTTCACAAGAGGGAAGCAGGAGAGATGGAGCAGGCATGGGGGAGCTGGGAAGGAAGGCAAAGGACTGGACTCATGCTCCATTAGAGATTCCTAAAATTATGCCTGCATACAGAAAAGGCTTAGAAGGGAATGTGGGGAAAAAAATCAAGCTAAGAGATTAGTTTGAGGTATTTTATTTTTTATTTCCTTCATAGCTATTTAAATATCCCTTGTAACATTATTTCATCAATTAACTGAGGCTTGTAAAATTCCTACCCTAACTGTCTTCACCACACACAGTGGCCATGCTTGTACTGTGTATTTCTCGGCACTGTGATATCGTTTATGTAATATTAATTACACGTATACTTGTTTTTGTATTTATCTTATTTCTCTTTATAGAATGCATTTCTCAAATAGATCCTGTGTATTCTGTCAATTCAGATCCCGATGATTTTAAACATCTCGGTAAGCCTGCAGTAGCATTTTATAAATGGATGTGGAAGGAAAATGCAAAGTCATACTTAGGAAACTGAACTGTAAAGGAAACCTATCCCTTTTCTATGATTGCTAATGTATAGTATCCACATAAAAGGTTCAAAATATTTCACTGCAATCTGTGCTATTTCATGGCCTATCCCTGCAGAGAATTTTTTAATACATTAATTAGTTAGATAATAATACATATCAACTTACATTTAGCTTTTGTAAATGACAAAGCAAGACCCAAAGACTGTGATTATCAAATCAAATGAGATTCATAATTCTACCTAGATTCAGACAGATTTCATCTCCAGAACCCAGACAAACTGCTTGTCTAAGCAACCTTTTAACGTCTTGATTCCCAATAAAAAAAATGTCTTGAAGGTCTTAATTATATGACCCCTGCTTCACACTCCAGGGGAAGGGACGTTTCTCACAAGACCCTCACCAGTAGCGTGCAAACAGAGAGTGAAGTGAAAACAGTAAAATGAAAAAATACCATTGGCTGGTTAAGAAAACAAATAACTTCTTACCACCCTCTATTTACTTTTCACTCTGTGAAGACTCTGGATTTAAAATGCTGACATACAGACTTGTGAACAAGCTTTTATAAATGTATCACTAACAATGCCATCTGTAGGATGAATCTTCAGTAACTTCAGCTGTCTAACTCCTCTCTATCTCTATTTCTTAGAGCCACACAGGCCTATTCTGCTTTCAGTGGGTTAATTACCAAGGAAACATTTTTCCTCTGTGGTCTAGACATAGAAATATCCAGATATTGTTTCCCTTGAAAGGCAGCCATCCTGCTGAATGTACTTGATCACCAATTCTTATGTTTTCCTAAGGCCAAATGGGGCTACACACAATTTCTAAAGACTCCCCCACCCCCCACCCCTTTTTAACCCATTCACAGCTTGTTTGATTTTCGTTGAGGATATTGCCAAACGGAGGGAAGGAGAAGAAAACCCCTTAGTTTTTAAGGTAGAGAAACTAGAGAACGATGAATTTGCTATTGCCAAAAGGAAACAATCCTTGGACCTAACAAATAAGTGTGGAAAAAAAGGCTACTCAATATTATATAACTTCAGAAGTATGAGTACACAATGGAGATTTTAAGAAAAACGATTTTCTTAAACAGAAAGGTGTATGTGAGGGTGTGTAATTATAGCTAGGTAGAAAGTGAAAAGAAAGACAAGAATCTCAACCTTTGAAAAACAAAGTCTTAATCTTGACCTTGCTATCTATATATCTATGACCTTGGATAAGTCACTTGACTTGTTTGAAGCTTTGTTTCTTCATATGTAAACCAAAGGATTTAGATAAGTTTACATCCAAGGTCTCTCTCCATCTCTAAAATTCTTTGACCGCCCGTGTTTCTCTGCCAAGAATATTCTACCTGGAAATAGCTCTATTTCTCTTATGTTCTCTCCCCACTTCCTCACACCCTCTATCTTCTTAGATAGAAACTATCTTCTTGCTTCTGTGAGAGTTACATAAGTGGGAAGTGAAGACAGCTGAGCCTGCTCTGGAACCATGAGAAATAGCCCCGATGTCCTGAATGTGCCTTCCCTGTGGAGGCCAAGGGACTCCATACAGACTCAGGAAGGATTATCTGGTACTCCAGCCGAGTGCAGACTGGCACAGAGCCCAGGCACATGTAGGCCACATGAGGTTACTCTGAGGCTTCTCCTTTCTGGGAGGACTTGGACTTCCCTTCTTCCATCACAGGCTCAGATTCCTGAGTCCTGGAGGCCCACGGCGCAGCCACAACGATCAATGTTGCCAGGAACAGTGGTGAGTAGCAAGAGCAGAACCCTGACTGTATCCGGACTCCCTCCAACTCTTAATGATTTGGGCAACTCACTTGGCCACCAGCTCTGTTTTCTCCCAGCTTTGCTTAAATAGCCAAGTCTGTGATGGCTGATGCCCAGTAGGGACATTTCCATTTCAGTCCAGGGAATGTAAAAATAAAATTAAAAATAATATAAAAGAGTTAATATGATTAATGTTCTTGAAAATTGGTTTTTTTTTTTTTCTTTTAGTACCAAAACATCATTAAAGTGACTAGAGGAACTGATCACTTTTAGTCACTCTGTGACTTGAGGGACGTACTGCCTAAGTGCCCAGCTGACAGGAGGCCAAACTCTCCTCGGCTATTGGTGAGCCACATGGGAATAACAAAGGCCAAATTGGCAAATGATAGGAACATTGCCTCTCACAGGCCAAACCCTCAACAGAGGAGCTCGGCACCCTCCATGGAGTTACTGAGACTGGGCCTCTCATTTCTTTCTGAAACGCCTGTTCCAGCGGTATTAGACACACTCTGGAAGCAGCTACACATTTCTGAATGATGAGTTCTGAAGTAAAGACTTGTCAGTAGTATAGTAATATGGATTAAAAAAATATATTTTATTTGGGGGTAGAATTGCCTGGCTCTTAAAAAGACACTGCAAAACTTAGTTTGACTGCAAATGAATTTAACTATCAAGGGTCTCTGTCTTATTCATTGTCAGGAAAAGACAACCAACCTTCCACTTGTTTTTTCTTCTCACTGCACATTAGATGTCATATGAAAACATACCAGAATAGCAAGTTCAGCCTCAGGGACAGATTTGTAATGCAAGACTCCTCACATGAGAGTACTTTTGTCAAACACCTGTGGGTGTATTTTCCAGCTCTATCTCCCCGTCAAAAAACAACCAGCAAAAAAAGAAGATGACTTTCAAGATCTAAACATACTTTAGCTCTATCCCACTGGGCAAATGCCATTAAAGTGGTTGAAAGGACTGATCACTTTTAGTCACGCTATCACTGTGCATCCTAAGGGATGCCTTCACGAACTCAGGCTGCTCAGATACCGCTGAGCCACATGCTCAGTGAATCTGAAACGAGGGCTGAATCGCAAATGATAGAAACGTTGCCTCTCATAGGCCAAACCTCTCACCAGAGGCTCACGGAGCCCTCCATGCAGTTAACCCCATTGGGCCTCTTGTTTCATTCTGAAATGTCTGTTCCCATAATATTAGACACACTCTGGAAGCAGCTATGCAGTTCTGAATGATGAGTTCTGAGGAAAATATTTGTCCACAGTATGGAGCTATACAGTGTTTCACTTTGTGATGATGCCACAATTCATTAATCCATTCTACCCTTGACAGGCACTCAAGCAATTTTCAGTTTTGTATTTTATAAATAGTCCTACTAAGATCTACTAGGACGTATCTTTTGATAAACCTATGCTCACATTTCTGTCGAGTTATATACCTGGGCATCATATTGCTTAGAAGATAGTGTCAAACTGTTTGCCAATGTAGTTGTACCAATTTAGACTCCTACCAGCAGTGATTCAGCCAACAATTTCTGTGGCTTCACATCCTTACTAACACTCAGGATTCTCTGCCCTTTCTGTTTTAGCCATTCTAGTGAATGTACAGTATTGTTGTATACTGGGGTTTTTTTGTTTGTCTTTTCCTGATAACTAATGTGATTGAATATTCTCTATTACACTGTCTACTTCAGCCTTGTTTATTTCTCTACTGGTTATATGCCTTTTTCTTATTGATTTTTAGTTCTTTATGTATTCTGGATACATGTACCTTGGGGTTCTTAAAGCAGTTATTAATTTTGATATAAACTGAATTATCTTTCTTTTGTTTTAGAAATAGTTCTTTTGGTGTCTCATTTTAAAGTCTTTGCCTGCTCCAAGATCATAAAGATGATCATCAAACTTTTCCTCTAAAAGTTTTATCATTTTGCCTTTTACATTTGAATCTATAATCCATCTGAATTTGACTATTTTCTATTTAGTAGGACTCAGCATCATTTATTGAAAAGACTGTTATCTCTTTGCTGTACTGCATTGCAACTTCTTCTACTGTGTGTCACAAATCCAGTGACTATGTTAGTCTGGCTCTGGACTCTGTCCCAATGGTCAGTTTTTCTGTCC
The DNA here is from genome assembly GCF_001698545.2 of Rhinopithecus bieti. Lineage (NCBI taxonomy): Eukaryota > Metazoa > Chordata > Mammalia > Primates > Cercopithecidae > Rhinopithecus > Rhinopithecus bieti. Next base: position 136,407 of record NW_016810413.1, read on the forward strand.
TACAAACACTATACTGTCTTGACTACTATAATTTTATAATAAATTTTGATATCTATCTTGACTACTATAATTTTATAATAAATTTTGATATCTGGTCAAAAAAGCCCTCTAGCTATGTTCTTCTCCAATAACACCTTGGATATCCTTGGCCTTTTGCCGTTCCAATTTTCATTTAATAAAAGTATGCTGGCTTTAAAATTAGAATTACACTAAAGATGTAGACTCATTTAGGCAGAATTAATATCTTAACAGCATTGAGTCTTCCATCTATGAATATGGAATATTTCACCATTTGTTTAGATCCTCTTTCATTTTTCTCAATAATGTTTTGTAATTTGACTGCAGAGGTGTTTGCCCATGTTTCATTGTATTAGTTCCTATGTGCTATGATTGAAATCTTGTTTGTCCACCAAAACTCATGTTGAGGTTTCATCCCCAGTGTCGCAGTATTGGGAGATGGGGCCTAGTGGGAGAAGTGTTGGGTAATCGCAGCAGTTTCCTCGTGAATGGCCTGGTACCTTTCTCATGGTAATAAGTTCTTGCTTTACTGAGACTAGATTTATTCCTCAGGAATGGATTTGTTTCTGCAAGAAGGGGTTGCTATAAAGCGAGATTCCTCCTTACTGTTGGTATCTCTTGCCATGTGTTTACATCCCCTTTGACCCTCTCTGTCATAGTTTGACTTAGCATGTGGCCCTCAGCAGAAGCTATGATGCCAGTGCTATGCTTCCCATACTTGCCATCTGGCATAACTATAGCTAAATAAACTCTGGTCTTTATAATTTACCCAGTCTCAAATATCCTGTTATAGCGACACAAAATGGACTAACATACTAGGTATATAATTTTTGATACTTTGGTAAGTGATAATGTTTTAAATTTATTTTTTTCAACTGTTTCTGACTTATTAGATTATGCAGATTATTAGATTATTATTAGATTATTAGAAAGACTTACTAAATTATGCAGATTAACCTTGTATTCAGTGATGTTGCTAAATCTATTTATAAATTCTTATTCCTTTCCTATAATCAGTTAGTGTAATGAATTACATTGACTGATTTCTGATGTTAAACTACTTTTGCATACTCAAACTCCTCTTAATGATGATGTATCATCATTTTTTATGTATTGCTCACTTGAGTTTGTTAATGTTTTCTTAAGAATTTTGCGTCAATGTTCATCAGAAAACTTGGTGTATAATGTCCCTTTGTTATTCTGTCAATTTTATAATCCATATTATGGTACCTCTTTAAAAGAATTAGAAAGTGTTTCCTCTTTTTCCTTTTTCTGGAGGAATTTGTATAATATTGCTATTATGTCTTTCTTAAATGTTTGAAATAATCACCAGTGAAATTACGGGCGCCTAAGAATTTGAATATGAAAAAATTTTGATTAAGAATCCATTTTTTAAACACATATGTCTGATTGTTTACATTTTCTATTTCTTCTCATGGCAAAATTAGTAAGTTGTTGAGTTTTTTGAGTCATGAATCCATTTCCCCCAAATCAGTAATTTTATTGGAGAAAGTGTTCATAATATTATCTCACTGAATGTATTGTGATCTGTAACTTTTCAATTCTGAAAACTTATGGATTCTTTATTTTTTCTTGATCAATCCTATTAAAACTTTATCAACTTTACCTAAGTCTCAAGCCTCAGTTTTGTTAATTTTTCTCCTTTTCATTGTTTATTTCTGCTCTTTTTATTTCTTTCCTTAGGTTTTCTTTAGTTTTGATGTGCTTTTTACTGTCTAGCTTCTTGAGTTGTAAGTTTAAATAATTGATTTTCAGTTTTTCTTCTTGTCTAATATATGTAGCATATTCTCTGACCACAATAGAATTAAGCTAGTAATTAGAAAACATTTTGAACTAAAATAAAATAGAAACATGCCAAATCAAAATTGTAGTGCTACAGTTTCTCTCTAAGCACTGCATTACCTGCAGCAATATAATAATATGTTTCCATTGTAATTCAGCTTTTTTCATATATAATATATACTATATGCAAATATATATGACATTACAATTCTTGTTTCATACATACAGCCACTAGTCATTTGTATTTATCCACATATTTACTCTCCTGAAGTTTGAAATTTTCTCCTATATTCTCATGTTGCATCTGGAATCATTTTCTTTTTTTTTTTACTTTTATTTTCATTTATTTATTTTTACTATACTTTAATTTCTGGGATACATGTGCAGAATGTGGAGGTTTGTTATATAGGTATACACATGCCATGGTGGTTTGCTGCACCCATCAACCCATCATCTACATTAGGTATTTCTCCTAATGCTATCCCTCCCCTAGTTCCCCACCCCCCAACAGGCCCCAGTTTGTGATGTTCCCTCCCTGTGTTCATGTATTCTCACTGTTCAACTCGCACTTAAGAGTGAGAGCATACAATGTTTGTTTTTCTCTTCCTGTGTTAGTTTGCTGAGAATGATAGTTTCCAGCTTCACCCATGTCCCTGCAAAGCACGTGAACTTATCCTTTTTTTGGCTGCATAGTATTCCATGGTGTATATGTGCCACATTTTCTTTATCCAGTCTATCATTGATGGACATTTGCGTTGGTTCCATGTCTTTGCTATTGTGAATAGTGTGGCAATAAACATACATGTGCATGTGTCTTTATAGTAGAATGATTTATAATCCTTTGGGTATATACNGAGAGCATACAATGTTTGTTTTCTCTTCCTGTGTTAGTTTGCTGAGAATGATAGTTTCCAGCTTCACCCATGTCCCTGCAAAGCACGTGAACTTATCCTTTTTTTGGCTGCATAGTATTCCATGGTGTATATGTGCCACATTTTCTTTATCCAGTCTATCATTGATGGACATTTGCGTTGGTTCCATGTCTTTGCTATTGTGAATAGTGTGGCAATAAACATACATGTGCATGTGTCTTTATAGTAGAATGATTTATAATCCTTTGGGTATATACACAGTAATAGCAAAGCCTAGCTCGGTCAAATGGTATTTCTGGTTCTAGATCCTTGAGGAATATCCACACTGTCTTCTACAATGGTTGAACTAATTTACACTCCCACCAACAGTGTAAAAGCGTTCCTATTTCTCCACATCCTCTCCAGCATCTGTTGTTTCCTGACTTTTTAATGACTGCCATTCTAACTGGTATGAGATGGTATCTCATTGTGGTTTTGATTTGCATTTCTCTAATGACCAGTGTCAATGAGCTTTTTTTCACATTTTTGTTGGCCACATAAACATCTTATTTTGAGAAGTGTCTGTTCATATCCTTCACTTACTTTTGGATGGGGTTGTTTGTTTTTTATGGTAAATTTATTTAAGTTCCTTATAGATTCTGGATATTAGCCCTTTGTCAGATGGATAGATTGCAAAAATTTTCTCTCATTTTGTAGGTTGTCTGGAATCGTTTTTCTACTTGAGAGAAGTTCATTTAATTTTACAATAGTGGGCCCTCTAGTGACAAAGTCTCTTATCTCTTATTTGACTAAAACTATGTTTATCTTCATTTTTTGAAGGATATAAAAATATTGTGTATGAAATTATAGGTTGGCAGTTATTTTAACATTTTAAGATGTCATTTCATTGTTTTCTAGTTTCCATCATTTCGGTTAAGAAGTTAGATTTTAGTCTTTGTGTTTCTCTTTTTAAAGCAAAAACTTTAAGCTTTTCTCTTTATATTTGGTTTTCAGAAGATTCTTTGATACACTGTGGTGTAGTTTGCTTTGTTTATCTTCAAGTTGGGGTTCTCAAAGCTTTTTGAATCTCTCAGTTGTAATCTTTCATCAGTTTGGAAAATATAAATAGTGATTCCACCCATTTTCTCTTCTTACTTCTGTGATACCTAGTATGTTAGACCTTTGGATCATCCTATAAATCTCTATCCATTTTTTCTTCTGATTTTTTCCATGTTCTTAATTGTGTGTGTTTTTATTGACTTATCTTTTAATTCACTTGTCCTGTATACTTCTGTTTCTAATCTACTGTTAAATCCATCTACTGAGTTCTTAATTGTAGAGATTGTATTTTTCAATTGTATATTATCTATTTCTTTTTATTTAACAGAATATAATTCTCTGGAGAAAATCTCCACACTTTCATCCATTCTTTTTATCTTTTTTCTAATTTATTTAATATATTAATTATTGTTATTACAAAGGTCTTGATTGGTAACTCTGATATCTGGATCACTTACTAATTGCTACTATTTCTATCTTTTCTTCTTCATTATTAATAAAATTTACCTGTCTTTTGCATGTATAGTAATATTTTATTGTATGTCAGACATTAAGTATAAAAGAAATAAAGAGGGTCCAAATAATGTTATCTTTCACCAGACAGGGTTTCCTGTTTCTTCTGTTAAGCCACTCAGTTAAGCAGCTGATCATTTTGCAGAGTCAGGAATTGATATAGGTTAGAGCTGGACTATAGATTGTGTAAGTCCCAGTATACATCTGTTTCAGTCATCTTGTTGAAAATGACCATCTCAAGCTTTTAATTAAAAGCCTACTCGGTTTCTTTCTCTGCAGTTCTGAAAGACTTCGGAATTTCCAGCTCTATCATTCATAAGTTTCCAGCCCAGCTCTTTAGCCGGTCACTTCAGACACCTTAATAGTCTAGCACATGTCTTATTTAGAGACTAATGGAGTGTCTAAGGTACTCCCCCAGTATGTCTTTTTGAAGCTTTTAGATGACTTTCTCAACCTCCAGTGTGGTTGCAGGTATCCATAATTTTGCCAAGGTCATATAGGATAAATTAGCATTTGAAGAAGCCCCTAAAATTTCTAGTTTCCCTCACCAGCCTCCTACAATGGCTAAAACAAAGAAACCAACAAAAACTTTGCTGGTTTTTCTTTCTCCCTGGAAATGGCTCAATGGCTAAACCAAGCGCAATCTGCAGGCTGTCCCTTTAATTAGCTATATTTTCCAAAGGACGAATATCCAGGATTCAGCAAATGTCCTCAGGAAACATTTCTCCTCACCTCAGAAGAGTTATTCCCCATCTTAGAGCCTTCATCTATTTTCCCTATGGCTGGCAGGGAGGAGGGGGGCACAAGGAACGCCACTAGTGAACTGACTAGCTAAGTATTTTTCCAATCTACTATGTAAACCAGAATTCCAGCCCTTAGAATTTTAAGTGCTGACAATTAACCATTTTGCATTTTAGCTGTGGCCAAGAGACCAATATTTAATATGAACAGGGTAAGGGTGAAGTAAACAAAGGCCTTACAGAGATAAGAAAAAGTTAGGTTAAGCTTATGTCTTCCTTGTACAGCATTATGATCTGCTTCTGCCTATATTCAACTAAACTTTACTTTCAAGTGTTCTTTCTCTACTCACTAAATCAGATTTTGCTTTTTATATACCGTTCCACAGAACTAGGTATAGTGTCCTGGTGATGTCAGAATCCAAGGACAATCATTTGATGTTTTGCTCAGAAAATATTACCCATCTTATTGATCTTATCCATTTTTAATTTAAACATAGAGTGCATGTTACAATCGTAGTCATACAGATAATCAAGATTTTTGGTTGCATACTCAAACAAAATACCCCAGTACCATAGCTTATATTCAATTTAAATCTACTACAAGCATTTTCTAATCTATAAGTCTGATATGAATGTGTAAATGTTACACTTACAGAAAAGAGAACATGTATTGCTGTGTTTTCCTTTAAGGCATCCAGCTACAATGACCAAAATGTTTCCAGCTTGCTAATGTATCTGAATCATGGTCATTAGTTTATGCTTACTTTTGTCCAAAGTTCTTTATTGTCACAACATGCAACAAAGTTAACTCACTGTGAAAAATTAAGTAGAACTATTACTTTTGGTTATTTGACTATCAAAAATTAGCTTGTTAAGCACTTAGGGTTGTTGGCACAACTGAGATGGCATGAGAAAGAGAAAGAAATTGCATGCCAGCTTTATTTGTTTGAAAGCTTTAGGACTGAGTTACACAATGGAAAAATCTCAAGGACATTCCCTGTGTCTGTGTTTGTAATGATTACACTAAAGTCAAGCACAACTCCAATAAACGAATCACATTCAAATGCTTTGGAATTAAAATACTGGATATGTAGATTAGTTTCCCTAAAAGAGACCAATGTTTTTAATGAAATTATTTGAAGGAGATCAGGACAGGATATTTCCTGCTTTATGAAGGTAATCTTGACAATGTTGTTGAGCCAAAGTAAAAGGTTATTTTAGATATCAACACTTAGATTAATATAGTAATTCACAAATGTATAAACTTGAGAGTAAACAGTATTTTTCCCACTTGTGGGTAATGTGGGAGTTTTTAGTAAATAACAATGTTTGTCTTCTTTCTAAAATCTGCCTATTTAAAGTCCACTTAGAACACCCCACAAACTCCTTGGCTATTGCCTGTAAAGACCACCATGGTCAGGCTCTTGCCTATCTATGTAATCTCTCCTTGCCACAAATATCCTCTGTATGAGCTACTTTGAATCATTTGAGGTTCAAGATGCATGAGGCTATTTCTCGTCTTCGCGCTTTAGCACAAGCTATTTTCTCTACACAGAAGTTCTTACCCTACCTTTCACACACAGTAAACTCAACTCAAATGCCACCTTTTCTGTGAATCCTTTCCTGACCTCGCTAAGCACAGTTACTTTATTTTTCTTGCTCCTGTAACATCCTGTTTATACATCTATTACAGCCTCTACTTCATTACCATCTCTAGCTTCTGCATCCTTCTAGGGCAGGGAAAATACTCTAAGCATATTGATATCCCTAAGAGCAGCACTCCACACGACACAAAGCAGCTCTATAGTTAATACATGTACAAATAACTAAGAGGAGGAGGGAGAGAAAGGGGGAAGGAAAGAAAGGGAGACTTGAGGCTTTTAAAATGACCAAAAATATTTCCAAAACCTAAATTTACAATTGCTAAGCTCACAATAATATTTACTGAATGATCTAAGAGCTCCTGAATACTCAAAATGTGTGATATAATAAAGGGAGGTAGTTGCACATAATGTATAGGCTTCCAGTGTTATAACATCAGGCATAAAGATAAAGATATAACAACTTACATTTTAGTCTCTCTTCTTTGTCTTTTGCCTTCCTTCATGGAGACTTCATTTTCTGTGTCCAGGAAATTCGTTTTCTGTTCTGTTCTGTTATCACTCACCAAGTTTCTTAGGGTCTTTTTCTCTGTTTGATGATGGCAGTTGATATGGGTTTTGGGTGTTGTGGTATGAAATAATTCTGGAAAGTATTATAAAATATCATTTTATTAGTAATACATTTTGTACTTTTAAAGTTAGAGTTGCTGACTTATAGAAAAATGAAATAGAGGCTGGGCACGCCTGTAATCCGAGCACTTTGGGAGGCCAAGGCGGGCAGATCATGAGGTCAGGAGATTGAGACCATCCTGGCTAATATGGTGAAACCCCATCTCTACTAAAAATACAAAAAATTAGCCGAGCATGGTGACATGTGCCTGTAGTCCCAGCTACTCGGGAGGCTGAGGCAAGAAAATTGCTTGAACCCAGGAGGCGGAGATTGCAGTGAGTTGAGATTGCACCACTGCACTCCAGCCTGGGTGACGGAGTGAGACTCTCTCTCAACAAAAAGAAAGAAAGGAGTGGTACCATGCCAAATAGTAATTCTATTTTCTGAGATAGAATCAGGGATTCATTAAAATCTGTGCACAGTTCAGACAAGTCGAGGGTTCAGAATAATGTATTCTTCCTTTCTGTGATGGTTACATAGTGCTTATGAGTCACAAAATATTTTGCATGTAATATCCATTTGATTCTTTATCTTTCATGTGGGGACACTCCTAGAGGACAAACAATGGACACAAAATCACTCATGCAGTAAATTGCAAAGTTAGAGACCAAAACTGGTCTTCTGACTTCAACTCCTGTCTTATTTTTTACTATACTAGGGTGTTTTCTTGTACTTGCTCATTCCTTGGCCCCTTGTATGCACGACCCACAAAAGATGATACTCTACAACCGATGGCTTAGATATGGTGGCATACTCCTAGCTAACTACTCACCTGCTCCTTTAAGCTTTGCTGCTACATTGAAGCTCATTTCCATGGCTATGAAGAGGACAGTTTACCAGAAGTACAGGTGTAAGACTAGCTTCCTCTAGCTGTCTTTGTGAGACACAGGGACTTGACAGATAAACTCTTAATTAAATACACGTAAGCATTTAGTGGGGTTCACATGAATTAAAGTTCATCTGGTAGTCATTAATATTGTTCAACAAAGTACTTCGTTTTCTTTCTTAGAAATTGACACGGTTACACTTCCCTGCCCCTTGAAGTTAGGTGTGGCCATATAAATATCTTTGGCCAATGATATGTGAGCAGAAGTGATGTGTGTCACTTCTGAGAGGAAGCTTTATGGATCATTATGTCATTTGCTTTCTTCCCGTCTGCTCTGCATCATTTCCTCCGACCCTGATTTTTTTTTTTTTTTTTGACTTGACATTCTGGCAGTGCGGACATTTAGTTTCTCCTATCAGGGTTCTTGACAAAAGACAATGTAGAATACATCCTTCTTTCCCACCGTCCCACCCCCACAAGCCAACCCACCAGGGACATGAAGTACTAGCAAATGTTTTAAACCTTTACAATTTTACGTGTTTGTTTGTTTGTTTGTTTGTTTTACCAAGCATTACTTAGACTATCTTAACTGGTGCACTTACCTTAATATATTATTTCAATCCAGGAGTAATGCCCAAGGGAATAGGTCAGTGGAAACATTTTGGAATCTATAAAACGTTAGTGCAGTCTGCTCTTAATTAAGAATTCTCTTTAAGAATATTGATGGGTTTTAGGACATACTATCCCAAAATGTGGCACCTTGCTTTTTGAGAAAACAGCTGAAGCTGGAAAGTTTCTCTCACATGCTCCTACCCTTTTCCCCTAAAGAAGGTCATGAAAGAGTTCTTCAACCTTCCTCTAAAAATAGAAGAAAGTTTCATGCACCTTATTTGAAAGTTGCCCAGTCAATACTTGGAAGATAGGAATGTTTTTATCTTTGAAGACACAGGATCACAAAGAAGATTATGAACATGCCTTGCTAAGTTCCCCAACCCATTTATTACCACTAGGTCATAAACCCTCTGTTCAATCAGACTTCCCCATGACTGTCCACTCTTCATCAAACCTAAGCATAAAAATACACAGGTTTCTTGGTTTCTCTGGGTCTTCATTTCTAAAGGCTCCATGTCACATAAAACTTACATTAAGTAAATTTGTATACTTTTCTTTTGTTAATCTGTATTTTATTCACCCATGAACCTTGTGATGTGTGAAAAAAAAGATGTTGCTTTTTCTTCCTTACACTATTGTTTAAACATTCAGAGGCCCATTGGCAGCTAATCGCTAAAAGCTTTTGAACAAGTGTTTTAGTCTATGACACTGAAAAATAAACCAGTGGAAGAAACAATTTCATGGATAGCCATCTGTGTATGGGGATCTAAGAAGACTAGGAATGGCTGTGTTTATGAGAAGCTCATTTTTTTCTCCTCTCCCAGCCTCAATTGCCTTCAAAGGTCATAGTTTCAGGAACAATTCTTTTTATTTAGACAAATCTGACAATCCTTCCTTTAGAGACTTCAGACAAGTGCTAATCTTAGCAGACTCTAAGAATAGACATAGGTTGAGACACACCCTTTTTTTGCAACTAGATTCGCATCCAACTTAAGAAGTTTGATGCTTCTCCTGAAGCTTAAAATCATTTAACAGATTACAGAGTCCCTTTTGACTTTTTTAGTCTCAGCTGGCAGCTCCAGCAAAAAGATGCCCACAATGAATAATTTGAGAACTCATAATGAACCCAACAATTTCTAATTCTGTGTACGACAGCCATTCAGATCTCGCCACTCCAGGCCAAATCTTATCGACAGGTGTGCCTGCAAGGTTCCCTATCAAGGCCATAAGGGCTGTATGAGTATAGCTAAGGATAGGGTTTGCCCAAAATCTGCGTTTTAACTTGATATCTGTGTTATGATTTTCATCTGGAATTGACCCTAAAGGGTCAGAAATGAGTATCCCAAGATGAGATCTGAGTAAACAAAAGCTGAACACAGAGATGTGCATTTATCTCTCTCAGTTCAACAGAAAACAAGATCTGCCCAAATCCTACCACAGTGGTTATGCTTCTCACCACAATCAATGCTGGGTTATCACATGTAACAGAAAACTTAATTGGACTCAATTTGAGTTTAGAATGTTCCCATCCTTTGACTTCTAGTTAGATTTTCTCCCCCTAGTTCAGAAATGTGAAGTTAGGATTTTGTACTAGAAATTAAGAAGTGTGATTTAGTTAATAGGAGGGAAGAAAACTCTTTAAACTTTGTTAAACGGAGTGAGTTCAAATAAAACAAAGCTAACCAAATTTTTTCATCTGTTGAATTAATAAAAATCACAAAATTGAAAGTGATTTCAATAGGTCCTGTTTACTTCCTGATGGTATTAAACTAATAAAATGATCATCGATACTTCTTAACAGCCAACAGTTTAGATACAGTGGCATACTCCAAGATTTCTTGTCATTATCCCTATTGCACAGTTAAAACAAAAGGAATAAAGGGCCAGAACGTTCCTAGGAAGGTATTTTTTGGTAGTATATTGTAAAAGTTCCATTTTTTGATTTGGACATATTTGTTTTAAATACTAACAACTTTTAATCAGTGTGCAAAACGTAACCATTACATTTTACAGTATTTTTTAAGTGTGGCAATAGTTTAGTAAATACCATGGAAAATTATATGAATCTATGTTTACATCTAATTAAATAAAAATGAAAATAATGTGCATATGGATTTTGCGATGCAAATTCCAAAAGCTTCAGGAATAAAGTATACTTGGAAAAAACTGTAGAATGAAGACATGATGGCACACAAGCCCACAAGAATAATTTAAAGTACATTTCGGACACACTTCCTTTCTAAGTCACTTGAGATATACTGTTTTCATACCCTTGGGGCCCCGGGGGAGCTCGAGGGAACACCAAACCACATTCATTATTTCTTGCCAGGAAATAGTTCTGCAGATTTTTTGTTTGTGGCTGCATCCCTTCCTTCCTCAACAGCTGGATTTGTGGGTGGCACACATCAGGTCTGTTTGTTTCAAAGAGGAACCTGGACCCCCTAAAGTGTCACAATGCCTCCTGCCTCTGTGGGGGGGTCCCTGGCTCCTGTGGATGCCACTTTCTCTTATTCCACTTTCTACTCAGAGAATTGAAGCATTGGGATAAAGTTGGGATTGGCCGTATGTGGAATGGGAGAAGTACCTGAGAACACAGACCTGGCATCTGTGGAGACCACCAGTTTGACAAGACTAATTTTGAAGAGAAAAGGAGCAACCATTTCCTCCCTTCAGTTCCAATAGCTGAAATCCTTCACACATCTGTTATTCTGGGTTTTGGATAGAGTAAGAACAAAAGAGAAGTGGGAAACTCTGCAGTGGTTTGGCTGCTTAGATGTAGGCAAAGCACAAGGAAAACCACCAAGAGAACAGCAAAAGTCTCATCTCCATGTATCTGTAATGTTCAGCTTGGGCTGATTTATGCTGTTGTACTACCCCACCCAGTACCGTAAAGGTTTGCTTCTCATTCACACAAATATCCTCTGCAGTTCAGGATACTTTCCAGGGCAACCGTCCCTAAACCCAGTCCCAAACCCAGGCTTGCAGAGGTTGCCTCGACCTCTACTCCTGTCCCCACCACCCAACACACTGCACGATCTGAAGCACATGGCCCCTTTGGAAAGTGTGGCAGTGGGAGAGAGAGCAGGAAATTCCATGCCAGTGATGAGGACTAATGGGTATATGTCGTTCCTGCTTGCATTTCACTGGCCATCTCTATTCACTTCTCAGCAATGCCTGACCTCAAGGAACAGAGGAATCACAGTCCCTGTATATCTGGAAGTGGAGGAGAACTAGATATTTACAGTCCTTATCCTCTGAACCCCTAAAATTAAGTTCTAGCTCTATGTAGCCTCAGCTTTCTAGTTTTCCAACAGCTAAGGAAGCCAGGTGATAGATTACAGGACTTGGATATAGCACAGAAATAACAAAAGCATTGAAAACAGTAGAAAGGAAAGTTTTGCATTATCTATGTCAACCCTCCCATAGAGCAGAGAAAGATACCCTTGAATCGGGGGGAGAAGAGTGATGTGAGCATGGAACATTGCCTCAGACTCCAGCAAGGGGCACACCCCAGTAGGACCCAGCACCAGTCAGGACACCACAACCTGTCTCCAGGCCAGTCCCACTCCCGGCCAGTGGGCTCCAGTCTCCAGCCCACAGACTCAGTCTGAAGCCCACTCCAGTACCAGTTCAGCCCCCTCAGACTCATTCTCAGAGCCTGACCCACCATTAGGCTAGTCCCAGTGGCACCAGGTCCTAGGCCAGCTCCTGAAAATTCAGGCTATAGACCTGCTCAGGACTGCAGGCCCACCCTACCAAAAGGCTGGCTCCAACAGCCCCAGGCTCCAAACCACCCCCCCCAGCACCAGGTCAGCCCCTATCTACCCAGCTGTAGACTTCCCCCTTAGCTTCAGACTCCAGGCAAGGACTCACCAACTCAGTTTTTAGACCCTTCCCAACATTATGCTAGTACCCATAACCCTAGCTCCACACTAGCCCCTACTGACAAAGAACCCAGTCCACCTGAATATCAGGCCAGCCTCCATAGCCCAGGCCAACACCACTGTGAACCCAGGACTTAGGCTCTTCCCCACAGATTCGGGCTCCAGACCCACTCCCCACTCCCCCACCCAACAGGCCATCCCCCATGGACTCAGGCTTCACGCCAATCTCACCGCCAGCCCAGCCCCTGAAGATTCAGGCTCCAGGTTAGTTCCTGCTGATACAAGATCCAGGCCCACTGCTGTGGACCCAAGATCTAGGGCTCTCCTGGGACCCAGTTAACAGGTCCACTCCAATGGACTCTAGTGTCACACTGTCCCGTGAAGACCCAGGGCCCAAGCTTGCCCCTATAGACTCAGGCTTCAAGATCACCTTCATGGACCTAGACTCTAGGCTCAACCCTGTGAACCCAGTCAACAAGTTCACCCTGGTGGATTATTCTCAAGCCAGACCCCTGTGGACCCAGAATCCAGGTTTAATCCCACATATCCAGGGGCCAGGACCACCTACCTGCTGACACAGGCATCAGGACAGCCTGGCCAAGAACTACAACAGAAAGCCCTCCTGGGGACCATGCTAGAAAGCCTGCCCAGAATCTCTGGATAGACTGTTTAGTGAAGAGCTTTTTCTGCCAAATCCAGTCTTTAAAGACTGCAATAAATTCCTAATTCTTCAAATGCACAGACAGCAATGCAGGGCCACAAGGATTATGAACAATCAGGGAAATATGACACCATCAAAGAAATAAAGCACCAGTGGCCAGCCCTAATTAAATCAATATTAACTGTCTGACAAAGAATTCAAAATAATCATTTTAAAGAAGTTCAATGAGCTACAAGAGGACAATTAATTGAAATCATGGACAATACACAAATAAACTGAAAAGTTCAACAAATAGATAGAAAACATTAAAAAAAACAAGAAGGAATTCTGGTTTGAGCTAAAGAACACAATGACTAGCTTTAAAAACTTCATAGAGAGATTCAACAGCAGACTCAATCAAGCAGAAGAAATAGTCAATGAGCTTAAGACAGGCCATTCAAAATTACCCACTGACAGGAACAATAAGAAAAAACAATGTAAATGAGTAAATAAAGTTTATAAGAACTATGGGACACCATCAGATTAACCAATTTATGCAACATGAGAATCCAAGAAGAAACAGATAAAGGAAGAAACAGGAGCAGAAAGTTTATTTAAAGACGTAATCAGAGAAAGCTTTCCAAACCTGGAGAAGAAAATGAACACTCAAATTCATAAGCTCTCAGAGCACCAAATAGATTAAATATAAAGAAATCTTGACCAAGACACATTATAATAAAATTTTTGAAGATCAAAGACAAAAAAAAAATTGTGAAAGCAACAAGGAAAAGCAGCTTGAAACATAAAATAGAACCACTTGAAGACAAATAGCAGATTTTTCAGCAGCAATCTTGCAGTACAGGAGAGAGTGGGATAATAAATTTAAAATTCTGAAGGAGAAATCTGCCGATCAAGAATAATATGCCTGGCAAGAGCATCCTTCAGAAATGAAGGAAAGATAAGGACTTTCCCAGACAAACAAAAGCTGTGGAAGTATATCACTGCTAAAACTGTCTTACAAGAATGCTAAAGGAAGTTCTTTGAGTTGACATGAAAGTATGCTGACTAGAAACATGAAAACATATGAAACTAGAAAACTCATTGTAAAGGCAAGAATATGGTAAAATTCAGAATACTTTAATGATGGTGCATAAATCACTTCTGACTCTAGAATAAAAGTTAAAAGACAGCATTAAAATAATAGTGATGATGATACTTTCTTAATGGATACACAATATATAAAATATGTACATGCTGACATTAATAACATAAAATGTGGGGATAAGAAGTAAAAGTGCAGTGTTTTGTATGGGATAAAAGTTAAGTTATTATCAGCTTAAAATTGGATGTTATAAAATGTTAGCCTCATGGTAACCACAAAGAAAAGTTCTGTACTAGGTTCACAAGATATCAAAGCTCCCTACTTCAGAAAATCATTAAATCACAAAAGAAGACAGCAAGAAAGGAAAAACAATAAAATCAGAAAACAATCAGAAAACATCAAAATGGCATACTAAGTCCTTAGCTATCAATGATCACACTAATTGTAAATGTATTAAATTTTCCAATCAAAAGACATACCATGATTGAATGGATACAGAAAGAAGATCTAACTATATGCTATGTACAAGAGGCTCACTTCAGCTTTCACACATCTACTAAAAGGTAAGAGATGGAAAATAATAATCCATGAAAATGGAAACTTAAAAAGAGCAAAGGTAGCTATTCTCATACCAGAAAAAAATAGACATTAAGTCAAAAAGTATAAAACAAAACAAAGAAGGTTATCATATAATGATAAAAGGGTCAATTCATCAAGAGGATATAACAAATGTAAATATATATGCACTCAACATTAGAGCCTCTAAATATATAAAGTAAATATTGACAGAATTAAAAGAAGGAATAGACAAAAATACAATAATGGTAGGGAGCTTTGATATCCCACATTCAACAATGGATAGATCATCCAGACAGAAAATCAATAAGGAAACAACAAACTTGAATAACGGATGATCAATGGACATATAAGACATACACAGGAAGAGATGCAGAGCAAGATGGTGGAATAGAAAGCTCCAGTGATTGCCCCTTCCATCTCCCACCTGCCCTGCAAGGACACAAAGTTAACAACAATCTACACAAAAAAAACAGCTTCATAAGAACCAAAAGTCAAGTGAGCACTCATAGCACCTGGTTTGAACTTCATATTGCCGAAAGAGGCACTGTGAAGACAGAAAAAACTATCCTGAATCACCAGTACCACCCCTCCCTAACCCCCAACAGTGGTGGTGTGGTTCAGAGAGTATCTCTGGGTTCTGAGGAGGAAGAACAGAGCAACTGTGAGGCATGGACCTCAGTGCCATTCTGTTAGAACAGAAAAGAAAGCCAGACCAAATTCAGCTGTACTTATACCAGAGGAAATAGATTTCAAGACAAAAACTATAGGAAGAGACAAAAAGTGTTGCTATATAATAATAAAGGGGTCAATTCAGCAAGGAGATATAACAATGTTAAATATAAATGCACCCAACACTGGAGCACCCAGATGTATAAAGGAAATATTAGAACTAAAGAGAGAGATAGACCTCAACTCTATAATAGCTGGAGACTTCAATACTCTACTTTCAGCATTGGACAGATCTTCTAGATAGAAAACCAACAAAGGAACATCAGGCTTAATCTGCACTTTAGACCAAATGAATCTAATAGATGTTTACAGAATATTTCATCCAAGACCTGCAGAATACATTATTTTCCCTAGCGTATGGAAAGATCACACATTAGGTCATAAAACAAGTTTGAAAACATTGAAAAAATTGACATAATATCAAGCATCTTATCTGACCAAAATGAAATAAAACTAATAATTAATAACAACAATTTTGGAAGCTATACAAATACATGGAAATTAAACAATATGCTTCTGAATGACCAGTGAGTCAATAAAAAAATTAAGAAGGAAATGGAAAAATATTTTTAAACATATGATAATGGAAACACAACATACCAAAACCTATGGGATAGAGCAAAAACAGTACTAATAGGAAATATTATAGCTATAAGTATTTACATAAAAAAGAAGAAACATTTCAAATAAACAATCTAACAACATATCATATAAAACTAGAAAAGAAAAGCAAACCACACCTAAAATTAGTAGAAGAAAATAATAATAATAAAGCAGAAATAAATGAAACTGAAATTAAAATACAAAAGATAAATGAAACAAAAGTCGGATTTTGAAAAGGTAAACATAATTGACAAACTTTAGCCAGACTAAGAAAAAAGGGAGAAGATCCAAATAAATAAAATCACAGATGTAAAAGGAAACATTACAACAGATACTACAGTAATTCAAATGATCATTAGTGATGGCTATGAGCAACTATATGTCAACAAATTGGGAAATCTAGAAAAAAAAGTTTGAATTCCTAGATATATGCAATATAACAAGCTTGAACCAGGAAAAAAATCCAAAACCTGAACAGACCAATGACAAGTAATGAGATTGAAGCTGTAATAAAAAGTCTTCTAGTAAAGAAAAATCCAGGACCTGATGACTTCACTGATGAATTCTACTAAACATTTAAAGAAGAACTCATACCAATCATACTCAAACTATTGTGAAAAACAGAGGAGGAGGGATACTTCTGAACTCATCCTATGATGGCAGTTTTACCCTGATACCAAAACAAGACAAAGACACATCAAAAAGGACAACTATGGGTCAATATTTCTGATTAATATTGATGCAAAAAATCCTCAACAAAATACTAGCAAACTGAATTGAACAATACGTTAGAAAGAGTATTCATCACAACCAAGTGAGATATATCCCTGGGATGTAAGGATGATTCAACACAAGCAAATCAATCAATGTGATGACTCATATCCACAGAAAGAATAAAAACCGTATGATCATTTCAGTTGATGCTAAAAAGCATTTGATAAGATTTAACATCCCTTCATTTTAAAAACCCTAAAAAAACTTGGAATCAAATAACATACATCAACATAATAAAGGCCATATATGACAGACCCATAGCTAGTATCATACTGAATGGAGAAAAACTGAAAGCTTTTTCTCTAACATCAGGAACATGACAAGGTTGCCCATTGTCACCACTGTTATTTAGCATAGTACTGGAAGCCCTAGATAGGGCAATCAGAGTAGAGAAAAATATAAAGACGTTCAAATTGGAAAGGAATGATTCATATTATCCTTGTTTGCCAATGATATAATCTTATATTTGGAAAAACCTAAATCTCCACAAGGAAACCATTTGAACAGATAACTAAATTCAGTAAAGTTGCAGGATACAAATCAACATAAAAATCAGTAGCATTTCTAATGCCTACAGTCAACAATGTGAAAAGACATAAAATGTAATTCCATTTACAATAGCCACAAATGAAATGAAATACCTAGAAATTAACCTAACCAAAGAAATAAAAGATATCTATAATGAAAACTATAAAACACTATTGAAAGAAATTGAAGAGGACCCAAAAATGGGAAAGTATTCCATAGTCATGGATTGGAAGAATCAATATTGTTACAATGCCCATACTATCCTAAGGAATCTCTATCAAAATACCAATGACATTCTTCATAGAAATAAAAAAAAAAAAAAAAACCTAAAATTTATATGGTACCACAAAAGACCCAGAATAGCCAGGGCTATCCTAAGCAAGAAGAACGAAACTGGAGGAAACACATTACCTGACTGTAACAATCCATGCTCACACTGCTAATAAAGACATATTCAAGACTGGGTAATTTATAAAGGAAAGAGGTTTAATCGACTCACAGTTCACCATGGCTGGGGAGGCCCCATGTGCATGCTAGGGACGCCTGCAATGATTCTACAATCATTGCAGAAGGGGAAGTAAACATGGCCTTCTTCACATGGCAGCAGCAAGGAGAATTATAAGCCAAGAGGGGAAATGTCCCTTATAAAACCATCAGATCTCATGAGAACTCACTCAGTGTCACAAGAACAGCATGAGGGTAACTGCCCCCATGATTCAATTACCTCCACCAGGTCCCTCCCATGACACATGGGGATTATGGGAACTACAATTTAAGATGAGATTTGGGTGGGGACACAGGCAAACTATATCACTGACTTCAATTTATACTACAGAGCTATAATAACTCAACAGCATGGTACTGGCACAAAAACAGACACATAGACCAATGGAACAGAACAGAGAAACCAGAATCAAATCCACACACCTACAGTGAACTCATTTTTGACAAAGGTATCAAGAACATATACTGGGGAAAAGAAAACATATTCAAAAAATGATGCTGGGAAAACTGAATATCCATATGCAGAAGAATAAAACCAGAGCACTATCTCTTGCCATATACAAAAATCAAATCAAAATGGACTAAAGATTTAAGTCTAAGGCATCAAACCATGAAATTCCTACAAGAAACTGATGGAGAAAAATCTCCAGGACATTGGTCTGGGTGAAAATTTCTTGAGCAATACTCCACAAGCACAGGAAACCAAAGCAAATGTGGACAAATGGGATGACGTCAAATTAAAAAGCTGCTGCACAGCAAAGGATACAATCAACAAAGTGAAGAAGCAATCTAAGATTTGGAGAAAATATTTGGAAACTACTCATCTGATAAGGGATTAATAACCAGAATATATAAGGAGATCAAACATCTCTGCAGGAAAATATCTAATAATTCGATCAAAAAATGGAAAAAACTGAACAGACATTTTTCAAAAAAAAAATGGAAAACACGCTTATGAAAAGGTGCTCAACATCACTGACCATCAGAGAAATGAAAATCAAAGCTACAATGGGATATCATCTCAGCCAGTTAAAATAGCTTATATTCAAAACACAGGCAATAACAAATGCTGGGGAGGATGTGGAGAAGAGGGAAACCTTGTACACTGTTGGTGGGAATGTAAATTAGTACAACGATTGTGGAGAAGAGTTTGGAGGCTTCTTAAAACACTGAAAAGTGAGCTACCATATGATTCAACAATCATGCTGCTGGGTGTATAACCAAAAGATAAGAAATCAATATATCAAAGAGATGTCTGCATTCCTATGTTTGTTTACAATAGCTAAGATTTGGAAGCAACCTAAGTGTCCGTTAACAGGTAAATAGATAAAGAAAATGTGGTACATATATACAATGAAGTACTATTCAGCCACATGAAAGAATGAGATGCAGTCATTTGCAACAAAGATGGAAATGGAGCTCATTATGTTTAGAGAAATAAGCCAAGCACAGAAAGACAAACATTGCATGTTCTCACTTATTTGTGGGATCTAAAAATCAAAAAAATTGAACTCATGAACACGTAGAGTAGAAGGATGGTTACTAAAGGCTATGAAAGGTTTTGGGGGCTGCAGAAGAGGTAGGGATGGTTAATGGGTACAAAAAAGTAGAAAGAATGAATGAGACTGAATAAGAATGAATGAATTTGATAGCACAACAGAGTGACTATAGTCAATAATAACTATACATTTTAAAATAACTTGAAGTGACTAATTGGATTGTTTGCAACTCAGTGGATAAATGCTTAAGGGAATGGATAACCATTCTTCATGATGTGCTTATTTCATATTACTTGCCGGTATCAAAACATCTCATGTACCCTGTAAATACATATACCTACTATGTACCTATAAAAATTTTAAAAATTTAAAAAAGAAAGACATATACAGAACATTCCTTTTAAGAGCAGTACAATATACATTCTTTACAAGTGCACTCAGAACATTCTCTAGCATAGATTATTTTAGGCCACGAAAGAAGTCTTCACAAATTCAAGAAGATTCCAATCATAGCAAGTATCTTTTCTGACCACAATGCTATTAAATTAGAAATAAGTAACAGAAAGAAAATTAGAAATTCACAAATATGTGGAAATTAAACAACACACTTTGAAACATCCAATGGGTTAAAGAAGAAATCAAAATGGAAATCAAGAGATATGGTGAGACAAAGAAAAATGGAAACACAATATGCCAAGACTTCGGAGATACAACAAAAATCACTTTTAAGAGGGAAATGTATAGCCATAAGTTCCTACATTAAGAAAGAATAAAGATCTCAAATAAACAACCTAACTTTATACCTCAAGGAACTAGAAAAGAAAACAATCTAAGCCCAAGGTCATCAGAAAGACGGAAATAATAAAAATTAAAGCAAAAGCAGAGACTAGGAAAACAATAAAAAATATCAATGAAACTGAAGAGTTAATATTTTGGCAAAATAAACAAAACTGACAAACCTAAGAAAAAAGAGAGAAGACACATATAATTAAAATTATGTATAAATTAGGATACATTACAACTGATGCTACAAAAAAAAAACATTTTAAGAGACTACTCTGAAAAATTATACATCAACAAATTGGAGAACCCAGAAAAATGAGTAAATTCCTAGAAATATACAACCCACTAAGACTGAGTCATAAAGAAATAGAAAATCTGAACTGACCAATGACAAGTAAAGAGACTAAATCAGTAATCAAAAACCTTCTAACGAAAAGTTCAGTGATTGATGGGTTCCCTGGTAATTTCTACCAAACATTTTAAAAAGAATTCATCCCAATCCTTCTCAAACTCTTCTAAAATATTAAGAAGTGGTGAGAACACTTCCAAACTCATCTTACAAGTCGAGCATTACTCTGATATCAAAGCCAGACAAATACATTATAAGAAAAGAAAATTACAGGTCAATGTTTCAGATAAAGATATATGCAAAATTCCTTAAAAAACACTAGCAAACTGAATTTAATAGCTCATAAAAAGATTACATACCATGATTAAATGAGATTTATATTTTATCTGGGGGGGATGGAAAGATAGCTCAACATATGCAACTCAATAAATGTAATACACTACATTGATAAAATGAATGACAAAAATCATATGATCATCCCAAGAGATGTAGAAAAAGCATTTGATAAAATTCAACATCTTTTCACAATAAAACTCTTCAACAAATTAGGTATAGAAGGAACATACCTCCACATAATAAGAGCCATTTATAACAAGCCCACAGTTAACATTACACTAAGTGGTAAAAAGCAGAAAACTTTTATTCTAAAATCAGGAACAAGATGAATGCCCACTCTCAGCACTTCTATTCAATATAGTATGGTAGTGCTAGTTACCCAATTACATTAAAAAAATAAATACAAGGCATCCAAACTGGACAAGAAAAAGTAAAATTGCCTGTGTTTGCAGATGATGTAATCTTATATATGGAAAATTCCAAAGACTCCATCCAAAACTTTCAGAACTGATAAATTCAGTAAAGGTGAAGGATACTAAATCAACATACAAAATGACTTTTGTCATTTTGTCATTTTGTATGTTGTACTTTTGTACATACAAAAGTAGTATTTGTATACATTAACAAGAAACAATTTGCAAAAAATTTAAGAAAACAATCCCATTTGCAATAGCTTTAAAATATGTGTAAAATATATAGAAATAGAGGTAAAATACCTGTACACTGAAGACCACAAAACACTGATAAACAAAATTGAAGACAAAAAGAAATGGAAAGGTATCCCAAATTCATGAATTGGAGGAATTTATATTGTTCAAATGTTCATACTACCCAAAGTGATCCAGATTCAATGCAATCAAAATTCCAATGACATTTTTCACAGAAATAGAAAACAATCCTTTGTATGGAATCACAAGAGATTCTGCATAACCAAGGCAGTCTGGAGCAAAAAGCAAAACTGGAGACATCACACTAACTGATTTTTTAAAATACTACAAAGCTATAATAATCAAAATAGCATGGTACTGGAATAAAAACAGGTATGTGAAACAATTTAATTAAATGACAAAGCCCAAAATAAATCTACACAGTTACAGTAACTGATCTTTGACAAGGTGCCAAGAACATACAATGAAGAAAGAACAATCTCTTCAATAAATGGTGTTGGGAACACTAAATATCCACAAGCAAAAAAAAATTGAAATTGGACCCTCATCTCATGTCATGTACAAAAATCAACTCAAAATGGACTAAAGACTTAAATATAAGACCTGAAACTGTGAAACTATTAGAAGACAACATAGGGAAAAATCACCATGACATTGGTCTGGGCAATGATATTTTTGGGTATGACTTCAAAAGCTCAGGCAGCAAAAGCAAAATAGACAAATGGGATTTTATTCAACTAAAAATCTTCTTTACAGCAAAGGAGACAATCTACAGAGTGAAAAAGCAGCCCATAGAATGGGCGAAAATATTTGCACAGCATTCTTCTGATCAGGAATTAATTTCCAAGATATGTAAGTAACTCAAACAATTCAATAGCAAGAAAAAGGTAAGGTTAAGGCAAAGGACTTGAATAGGCAAAGGACTTGAATAAACATCCCTCAAAAGAAGACATAGAAATGGCCAACAATTATATTTTAAAAATCCTCAACATCACTAATCAAAAGTACAGTGAGATATCACTTCATGCCTATTAGAATGTCTGCTACCAAAAAAGACAAAATATAAACATTAACAAGGATGTGAAGATAGGGGAACCCTTGTGCACTGTTGGTGGGAATGTAAATTAAGTCATTACCGAAAACAGTATTAACATTCCTCAAAAAAATAAAAACTGAACTACCATGTGATTCAGCAACCCCACTATTGGGTACATGTACATATTTTCCCAATAACGAACACATGGAATCAACCTATGTGTGTTAATCTACAGATGAATGGATAAAAAAAAAATGTGATACACAAACACACACACACACACACAAAGGCCAAGAAATAGAATCGACCCATGCGTGTTAATCTGCAGATGAATGGATAAAGAAAATGTGATACACACACACACACACACACACACACACACACAATTGCCAAGACATGGAATCAACCCATATGTGTTAATCTACAGATGAATGGAGAAAGAAAATGTGATGCACACACACACACACAAACACACATACACAATGGAATACCATTGAGCCTTTAAAAAGCAGGAAATACACAGATAAACTTAAAGGCATTATGCTAAATAGAATAAGCCAGGAACAGAAAGACAAATACTGCATGAGCTCACTTACACATAGAATCTAAAAAAAGTTGTAAACTTATTAATGCAGACAGTAGAATGGTGATTTTTCAGAGGGAAGAAGGTAGAGGGATGGAGAGATGTTGGTCAAAGAATACAGAGCTTCAGTTAAGCAGGATAAATAATTTCTAGAGATGTATTATAGAGCATGATGACTGTAGTTGATAGTAATGCATTGTAGACTTGAATATTGCCAAGAGAGTAGATAAATGTTCTCACAACAAAAATGATAAGCATAGGAGGTTACAGATATGTTAATAAGCTAATCATTTCACAATGTATACATAGATCAAAACATCATGATGTATATTGTAAATATATACAATTTTTATTTGTCAACTATACCTTAATAAAATCATTAAGAATTATAAAAGAAATAAAAAATTTAACTAGTGAGGAATAATACAGATTATAAAGTTCTTTTGAAGATGTCGATTTATGTAAGTTTCAAAACAATCCTGTGAGAAGAACTTATATACTTCACCTAAGTTACCAGTGAAGAAACCAAGACTTGGAAGGTCACATAAAGAAAGTTTAAGGCAAAGGCAGGAATGAGTGTTAGTTAGGGGCAGTTTTACTTATTTCAGGGCCTTTGAAAACCCAGACAAGACCATACTTTAACACACACCTTGTGTCTTCTAAATGTCAGCTGCCACTTGCCTTTTATACCAATGGTTATTTTCACTGGTGACATCTGAATTCACTTTCTCTAAGTGTTTGCTTATAGTTCCTGGTCTCCTCACCTGCCTGGAATTCACCAAAACTAAACCTGGGAACTCACACTGTGCTTGTCCTTACTTTGGATCACATCTACGGCATTCTCATGGGTCCCCTGAGGCTTTTTTTCCAGCCCTCAATGCCAGCTCACAACCTATAGACGCCCAGCTGATCCTGTCTTGCCTCCCCACAAATGAGGCTCTCATTCAAACCAGCTCATTCTGTGGTTGGTTGTTTTGCACCCTGAGCCACACCTCAGTGATTACAGGTAGGCATGGGAGGAAGAGATGGAAGGTCTGTGTGTTTGTGGGCACAAAGCTAAATGTTCCCTTCAGCCCAACAATTAAAAGCCAAGCTCAAAACAGAGAGGCAAAGGCTCCTATCTGCCAAGCTACTTAGAAGAAAAATGGAAATGCCAGCAGCCCAGACCGCCAGCAGGACTGCTGGAAGGTATGGGGACTTGCAGAATGAGGCTGCAGCATCATGATCTCCTGGAGACAGGACCGAGGCAGGCCAGGAGGGAGGGAAGGAGGGAGAGGAATGTGTCTCCCAACAGCATGTTTGAGAACAAGCAGTTATTTTCCCCAAAGCCATCTGTGAGACTCTCAACTTGTGCCTGAAAAAGAAAAGGGCGAGACAGAGAGAGAGAGAGAGAAAAAAAAGTGAATTACTGGAAAAAACAGGTATCTCTTCGGGAGTTTGTGAGGGCAGCGAAAAGACTGTCTACCAGTCTGTTAGTCTTGGCAGCTGCATATCTATGAATCTGGCCACGGTCAGGGTTTCCAAGGCCCTACTTCTGGAAAATGCAGGAAGGGTTTAACCTGAAACGTGGACTGTGGTTGGCTCTGGCATAATCTAAGTCAGAAGGAACTGTGAGGTCCCTCGGCACAAGGGGTCACTCAGGTGATATTGTGACTAATTGCATTAAAGATTGTACAGGAACATGTCTACAATTAGACAGAAGTCTCTCAGGAGGCAGGTTCATAGAAGTTTGTTTGTTTGTTTGTTTGTTTTGTCTCTATCGATTGCAGCCTGAGAAGTGTTTTAAACTGTACACAATGGATAAGAAATTCCTCATTGCCAAAGGAGAGGGCATTTGTCCAGCACTCTGCATCCACCAGAGGGCAGATGTTCTGGCTAAAGTAGCTGCTTCCTCCAAGCTACTTTGTATTATACAAGAAATAGGACTTTTTCTTCTTTAAGGCTGTAGACACGTAGGGATGTCTTTGATTGCAAGCAGCAGAAAACTTGCTTCACAGCCGCTCAAACAAATACAAGTGTATTTTTCTCACATAACAAGATTTTGAATCTAGATAGCAGCTGGCATTGGTTCAGTTGTTCAGTGGCATCAGGGCTAGTATCTCTGGAATTCTCTCACACTTTCCCTCAGACTTGTCTCTCTCATAGTCACAAGATGGCTGCTGTATCATTGGGCATTATGTTCACGTTCAAGATAGGAAAAAAGTAGAAGGGCAGAGTCCCCTGCGTTAATCCCAAATTATCAGGACTACAACTCCATCAGAATCTCCATCAGACCTCTGCATGTGCTCTACTGGTCAGATCTCCATCATACAGCCACACCTAGCATAAAGGGAGCCTAGGGATATGAGAACCTAACTGGACACCCTGTCAGTCAGAACAAAATCAGAGTTCTATCAACTACAAAGAAGACAGAACTACTACTGGGGAGGAAACCAACAGTGTCTGCCACACCCTGTGCATAGCACTGATCAAATTGCATTGAAATATTCTGTTTCTTTGTCTCTCTTCTCTTTCACCAGAATTAACAGCACTTGGCAGACAGAGACGCCCAGTCATTCTTGTATTCCCAACACATGGCACACACTGCCTGGCACAAAATAGACTTAATAAGCATAACTTAAGTTCAAAAAATATTGGCAGAACTAAACTCCAAATAATAGTGAGGCAAAACAATTGCATTTAGGTTCATTTTTGCCTGCACATCTCCCTAAAGATAATAGGAGATATTGATGGAAAAGAAACATAAGTTAATCAAAAGATAGGCACTCAGAGAATGAGTAGATGATGCTCTTTGGATGCACAAAGTTTCTAACACATACACTGAAATAAGTAATGATAATAATAGCTACTGCTTATTAAGTGCCTAAGAAATGTTCAATGTTCTATATATACTACCTCTGCGATATTCTATATATACTACCTCTGATCCTAATATCTTTATAAGTTACATATTATTTGCCTAATTTTAGAGAAACTGGGAAAGTGGCCCGAGGTCTAAGAGCTGGAAACAAACAGTAGAACCAGAATGTGAACCCAAGTGAGTCTATCTTTCTCCACTCTCCATCCTGCCTCCTGCATGAGGGTGTCCAATACTCTCATTTTACTCAAGAGGAACTCCAGTGCTGGGAGGTCACATGAGGACTCGCTCCAACTACATAGTAAGTTTCCTGTCTCCAAGGACACGTTTCTATCTTTATTCTCTGCCGCCCTCAACACCTCACTAAGCAGAGAAACAGTGTGCTGTGCTGTTGAAGCTACACTGGTGGTGTTAGCTGTGCTGTGCTGTGTTAGCTATGCTGCGCTGTTAGCTACAATGGTGTTGCTGAGTCTGAAGAAAGGCTTACTGACAGCTGGCTTTCTTATCCAGATCTATGATAAAACTATAGAGAAGAAGATGGAGCCAGAAGTGTGCAAGTCCCTCCCTTCTCTGAATTCCATCCCATCCAGCAGAAAAGGCAAGTGTATGTGGTTTCGGAGCATGAATCATCTTACGAATTTCCCATAAACGTGTATGATAAAATGTGAACAAAGACAAAATGGCTGCATTTTTATTCCTGGCTTCATGTTGCCCACAATGGTCCACAAGTGATTGGACGTCCCTGATCACCATCTTTCTCTCTAATTGATAAGTTGAGCTCTGTGCCAAGAGCTCAGAGTCAGGTATGCCTTGGTGGGAAAATGTAACATTTCAATTCTGACTTACCTAAAGGCCAATATCACATGGCCTACAGTCTGTGGATATGTCCAAAGGGTATCAATTGCATTGCTTATGGCAAATACAATACAGATGAGGTCCTTCATCAAGAAATCAGAACCTAATTCAATAAAACCTGCTCACGCAAGCAAAAACAGTCTTGAGTATTTCAGGATGCCCAGGGCTGAGAGACAACCCCATCCAAGTAGTGTTCATGGCATTTGCACTCTTCTAAAGCATTCACTTCTGAGAATATGTACAAAATAAGGGTAGAGTTGGACGTAGTGAAAAACCTCAGATATGTCGCAGCAAACCAAAACTAGCTTTTAAGGATCTTGAGCTCAGCAGCAAGATACACACTGAGGTCTTATAATCCTTTGAATGGAATAAGGGAATTCTCCTTTATACGAAAAAAATATTCTGAGCTATTCAGGCACAAACAGAGACTGTACGTTTTGGCAGGAAACTCATCTGGAATTTTAAAGCCAGAATTATAAGCTTGAAATGAGAGAAAAGAGAACCAGAACCAGGGTTGTCATAAATAGAATAATTTTATTTTTCATGTTTTCACCAAAATAACAATCATACATTTCAACAGTGGGTTTTTTTTTTTTTCCCATTGGTACCAAATGGATTATTCAGAACATCTCATTTTGATTTGCTGAGAGCAAACATAACAACTGTTCAAATTAGAGTACAGAGTTTAAAATTAGGTAAACACTGGGAAAGAATCAAACAAAAACCTATTTTGCGCTAAGCTGGGAGTCTCTTGTGTGTTGAGGAGTGGTGTCACATGCAGTCCCAGGGCCCTCAGCTCCAAGTCCACATAGCCAGGCACTCCTGGGGCTGCGCCCAAGGCCTTCAGGGCAATGGTGTCTGGTTGCTGTCTCCCAGCTTCGTTGCTGGCTTGCGTAACTCTCGCAACCAACTCTAAACCAGAGGTATATCCTGAATTGGACCTCCTGGGAAATGAAGTGATTACTTCCAAATTCACCAGTCAGAATCTCTGTAATCTGGAGCTCTTGGCTGTGACCAGAAAAGAGCAGGGTGGATGGAAGGTGGAGAGTCCTCCCCTGAGCTCTGCTACTGGTTGCAAGTTATAGAATCAACATCATACAGAAGCAAAATGACCAGGTCAGAGTTTCACCAGCCACCCTTTCGTGGGCTACTAAGAGCACCCTTATTATTCCAAAAAACGTGGTGGGTTGTGGAAATAGAGGATAGATGCTGGCCAAGCTACACCTGCAGATGGGGAACTTCTAGTCTACCCTTTGGGAGGCAACCTCATTCTTGATGAAGCCATTACAAATGCAACGACAGAAGATATTATGGTCACTGCAGTGACAACAGAGATCTTATGGGGAAAAATCAACATCTTAATTTCTTTTGGATTTTTTAATAGAAAAGTATTTTCTTTTCCAATTATTAAACATGAGCATCAGGAGGAGTAACTAGACTAAAGTTTTTGGTCAGTACATGTAATAGAGGAACATTCTTGTTTGTAATAAGCTTGTTTCTTCCTTGTGTATTTATTTTCAAAGTAAGGGCTAAATTCTCCCCTCTCCAAAACCTGACAGGAGAAAACTACATAAATACAGTTGACAATTATAATAAAATGTATACTTTTATATACTTTTGTATATCAAAACCTGTTAAAATTTAAGGATAAAGGCATATTAAATGCTATGAAAAAAGTATACCTATTACTTTCATATGACACACTCTACACCTAACCTTGTGTGCACTAAACGTTCCAGTGTGGCATCCTTTATTCTGAGAAGTCTACTTCCTGACCTGATACATTCACCTTCCTGGCAAGGTATCAGTAGAGGAACTGGAGTATTAGAAATAGAAATACAAACTTCCATGCAGTTGAAAGCTGAGAAAGAGAAACTGTGATACGTACTTTACAGGCCAGCTTTCTCTCCCCTAACTCAAAATTAGAGCAAAGGGAATGAAATCTGAGCAATCATAACTCACATTTCTATAGCTCCTGCCGTGTACAAAGAGACTTTACACATGTGATCTCATTGAAACAGCAAAACATTCCACCTTCTGAACAATTTCTAGGGTGAGAAAGTGCGTGTGTAAAACAGAATGTGGCCTGTTCTTAAATAAGGATCTTCTTTATTCATAGTAGGTCAACACAAACATAGCTAAGTCCCTTAGGTTTGGATTCCAGAAGCAGACTCAGACTGACTGAACAAAAAAAAAAATAAATAAAGAGATAAAATGTGAACAAATGTGGGAGAGATTCACTCCCAACCAGGAAATTGGGACAGGGAGGGAAAAGTAGCCAAGCAAAGGTGGGATTGCAGGCAAAGTCCTAGCTCCAGCCTGATCCCCAAAAGGGGTCTGGAATATAAGCCACACTTCAGAGTTTGTCCTGACCAGTAGCACAGGGGCCGGGCTTTCATATTCCTGAAGACACACTCATGGGCTCAGGGCTTAGGGGAGTGGAGTGGAGTGATCGGGGAACACAAAATCCCGGACTCTTCTGGCTGTCTGCACAACTCCAGAAGAGTTGCAAGTGAGGACTGTCAGGAGAAAATCAAACAAACAAAAGACGGGAAGCTCACAGACATAAACAGTAAAAGGGATTTGAGGGAATCTGGGCAGAGTAATAGCACAGTCCACTGTGGGTTTAGCTTTACAGACAACAGACTTTGAAAAACAGAATATTAAGGCTATCAATTCAAAGCCCAATACCAAAACTACTGAAACGTTTGCAAAAAGAATGTCATGCTGTAAGTGTGAAAAGTAGTTGAAGGAGAAAGTTCAAGTGGAGCCTTACTATATGGTTGTTCAAAGGTGGCTTAAAATATAAAATTCTATTGAGCGAATCACATAGTTCAATTAAGGCCAACACTAAATTAATTCTGACTTTTACTGACTAGCCACACAAGACATAAGACAAATCTTTTCACAATACTGAGTCCCAAGCTGCTTTTTAAATGGAGGGATAGGAGATAAGGTTATAATAACAATTAACATGTATTTGTATATTTATACTGTGCCAGGTGCTAAGTGGTTAGCCCAAATGATCTCATTACATGTTAGTGTTATAAATCTCCCCATTTCATAGGTCACACAAGCTACTAAAGCCATGGTTTAAACCCAAACATGTCAGTTTCAAAAACTGGGTGTTAAACTGTTCCAACACTGCTTCCCAGAGGGAATCCACATCATTTATAGCTCTGGAATTCAATTGTTTGAACTTATGCCCTATGAGTTCACTTGCGGCAGATGTAAGAAAAGAGGGACACAGAGTAAACCAAGACATTCATAGACAGGATACTGTCTCCACGTTGCACAACTCCTAAGGACACTGGTTACCACCTGCATCCGCCATCTGTGGTTTTGCATTTCTGGGATATTCAACAAGGCCCTGATGAAGCAAGTTCAGATGATTCCTGCCATCTCAATTCTTGATGATGTGCCTAATCAATATGTTGTAAACTTAGTTGTATGGATTAGCTTTAGAAAAAGCTAATTGAGATGTCAGGGCCTAATGACCACATTTTCCTTTTTTTTTTTTTTAAGCCTTTCTTTCCTATTGCTAGTTATTAAGGAAGTTGCTGGCTGTCCAAGTAATTCTTAACATCTTTTAAATCCACGGTTTTCCCTAACTTAGTGTGCTGCCTCTCTCCAGTAACAAAAGCCTTCAGACCACACTAAACACAAACGTCACCTTAAAAGCGTGTACCATTTATGATGGCAGTGTGGGGAGTAGGGTAAGGGTGGAAAGGTTTTCACCTCACACACACATCATACAGGAAACTTACCTATGTTTTAAGTACTACCCATGACTTTGGTCTAGATTTGAGGCCTGAAAAATAGCATAAAATTTGTGTTCTATTAAAGTACTTTTCAGACAGAATTGACTCTGTCAAAGAACTCAAAACATTTTGACATGAAGATTTATTCCCACATTCCTGGGATAGATCTCCATTATAGAAATTATCAAATTATTATTATCTGTTTATATAAATTTGTGAATGCTTCCTCTTGAAGGTAATCTCTTTGAGGACAAAAGCCATGACTTAGGTGTCTCTCTTTCCTCAGGTCTGGAATATGACAGCTATTCACTGTCAAGGACTTAATGAGTGTATAGTACTATGCAGCACTGAGCATGTTCTCCTATCTCCTTAAAGAAGAGAGAGAACCCTGACATTTACTTATCCGAGAACTGAGAAAATGAAACCACATTCTTCATGTGTGATGAATCAAGTCACATTGTACCCTAAGGACTCAATAAGGCTACTTCATCTTGCAAAAAAAAAATCTCACTAGAAATATTAAAATAAAATGTCAAGACGTGTATTAAATTGGGTTGGACCAGAAATGTATATTTTTTATTCAAACATGAAATGGACATGTACCTATCCAATGTGGTTTTCAGAGTCCATGACCCCATGTAGGGGAAAAAATTCTCCCTCAATCACTTGCCTCGAGACCCACCCTTAGAGCTGTACTTTTTTAGCACGGTGTTTAGGGTGGAATGGAAATCTCTGTGGGATAGGAAACACTTTAACTGTAGTTATCAATCACTTATAATTTAATATGAATAAAAGCTCTCAGAGCAGAATTTTTATCAAAAGCACTGAGGATCTGAAGGTGTAGTTACACGTATATCAAGGATTATAAAGTAAAATGAAAAGAGAGCAGAGTTTTTCTGAAGTCACATTTCACCTCTTCACTGACTTGCCTTGGGCTGACCTTGACTGCAACCAGGCAGTCATTTGTCTGCGGGCATCAGGACCAACTCTCCCCTCCAAAGCAGAAACTCAAAATACACTGCAATCTTCAACCATTCTTTCTGTGGGTCCAATGCACAGCTGCTATTGCTTCCTCCTCAGTCTGGGGAATCACCCGAAGATCATTAGATTCAGAATGACTTGGCAAAGCAAAAGCTTAGTGCAGTCGCGTGGCCCAGTCACTACTCCACAAGTACTCGGTTGTGAGTCACAGTCAGAGTACTTCACAGACCTTAGCAAGTGATGCAATAATCTGGAGCCTGAGAATTGTGAAATTGAGGATTTGTCACCATTAACCCTGTAACTGTAAGGCTTTGGTTTCCTTAAAAAAAAAAAAAAAAAAAAAAAAAAAAAAAGGAGGGGAGGGGAGATATTGCATAATCAAATAAAAGTAGGAAATGCTGCATTAAAAGAAACCTAATGCTTTTTTTTTTTCATTTTGGGACTCCTCAAGCCTATAATATGTTAATATGAACTGCATATCTCCAGGAGGGGAAACAGTGTCCTGTGTTTCCCAACCCCATTTGATTTTGGAACCCTAGTTTCTTTTTTTTTTTTTTGAGATGACCTCACTCTGTCACCCAGGCTGGAGTGCAGTGGCAGGATCTCACTGCAACCTCAGCCTCCCAGGTTCCAGCGATTCTCCTGCTTCAGCCTCCTGAGTAGCTGGAACTACAGGCGCGTGCCACCATGCCCAGCTAATTTTTGTATTTTTAGTAGAGACGGGGTTTCACCATGTTGGCCAGGCTGATCTTGAACTCCTGACCTCGTTATCCACCCACGTTGGCCTCCCAAAGTCCAAAGTGCTAGGATTACAGGCGTGAGCCACCACGCCCAGCTGGAGCTCTATTTTCAAATATCATTTTTTAGAACTCGTATTCCAGTAGAATGCTAGTCTAAATGATTCCCAAAGGCCTCCCAAGCAGAAATATTCTAAAATTTTACTCTATGATTCTTTTTTCCCCACTCTAATCCTAAAAAGGAGCTCCACTTGAGATTCTGCATATCCAAACTCTTTGCAAACTTCAAAATACCAAATAACTGTTAGCTGTTATAACATGGGGGCAGGACGAGGGAGATGAAGCATATCCTCCTGTCAACACCCTGAGAACATGGGTAACAGTCTCCACTAGAAAATCTCTGACCAGCAATTATGTCTTTTTTTTTTTAATGTGCTTAATTACATACTTATAAAATAAATTCTAGAATTCCAGCACAATTTTTGTTTAAGGAAATAAGAAAACCCTTTGTTTTGCATAAACGGTGTTGTAACTAATTAAGGGAGAAATTAGCTGCCAGGTTACATGAAAAGACAAGACCTGATTCCATGACATCTTTGCATTCATGAGAAGCGAGCTGATGGTCTGCTGCCTGTGTGGTGTTTAACTCAGCCTCCACCGACTGGGACTCATTAACCGAGGGTTACAAAAAATGTAACCAATGCTTTTTCCAGATATTCCACCGCAAACCAAGCAAGACGGTGTCTGTCCCTTGCCTTGAAGGCCTGGGTCTGAGCCACTCACGATGCTCCCTCCAGCTCAGCCTGCAGCATGGGATTTTCATTAGATGGTGTTCCTTGTATTCAAGCGAGTCCTGCTGGGGTATAAATACTGCTCCTTTCTTTTTGGAGAAGTGAAGAGGGAGGTAGGCATGTTAATAAACAGCTATTCATTAACTTTTTAAATAATTTTCATGTTTAATAAACAACCTATTGTTCTACTCTTGTTTTTCCCAAGGATAAATCAACATATATTCCAAGTGGTTTTGGGAATTGGCTAAATACTGCCCATGCTTTTTCCCTTAATGAAAGTTTATCCCATTTTGTGACTTGAGAGGCTTATTCACAAGCAGCATTCACCAGAAGAGCCACAGAACTGCTGATGCTTGTAAGGCTCAGGATAACGGCATGTGAAATACAGACATTAGAGGCCCGAGTGAACACAAAAAGCCACACGCAGCCCAAGAGCAGGTCTAAATGTCACTGCTCTGGAACTGCTATGGGTAGTCCCAAGGCCAGAGTGGGCAAAGGAGGCTCCCTCGATGTGGGATGCCCTCCCCAGCTCTCCCCACTTTCCTCTTGGAGATACTCTGCTAGTTTAGAGAGCGCTAGCAGATTCTCTGTCTCTGGATGGCTGCTGTTAAAAATCTACAAGAGTTTCTTACCTTACATTTACTTATCGGATTTAACTGTCCTTTCAGAAGAACTAAGAAAATGAGACCACATCTAAGGAGCGTTATTATGGGGCATGAGATTGGATCCTGACAGGACCTGGGTGGCAGAGAGTGGCAAGGACCAGACACAAGGACAGCCCACAGGATATTCACATTTCATGGGGCTTTGCCAACCAGAGAAGGAGTGAAGAAGTTAGAGGAGTATGTCAAAGAAAATCCCAAAAGGCAACTCTGAAAAGAAGGTGGCCAGCTTCACAGGGAAATAAGTGCTTCCCCAGCAAGTCCTGCCCAGCCCCAAATCAAGCTCTAATGAGTTTTTCTAGTCCAAACAATATTCACACACTCAAGCAAGAAAACAAAAAGGGAAAACAGCAAACCTAAGTGACTTTAACAATTTAGCTCTTCCGTGTACCCTGGACACAAGAAGGACAAGATTTTAGAGAGAGTGACACAAAAGCACACATTTTCTCAACAACCAGAGGTTCCATACACCTGAACTGTTGCCAATTCAATTCAAGGAGAAATGTATGGCCCAGAGATAGTGACTTTGCTGGTGCCCAGAAGAGAGTGGAAGGGCTCTGGTAAGAGAGAGGTGAAAATTAAAAGTGACAGTATCATGCTTTGGAAATATAATTGTAAGGAAAATAATCAACAGGACAAATAAACTGAGGATCCAGACGCTTCTCCCAGTAAATTGGTTGAAAGAAAGAGAAATAAACAACTGAGCTGGGTAGCCTTGTTTTCCTCCCACTGAGACTATCTCCTCAAATGTCACCTATCCATCCTCAGCAGTGAGAACTTCAAACCTTGGTGGTTCTGTACTTTTGCCACGAACTTTATTCTTAAGAAGCCAAGAGCACCAGAAAACCTAACTTTATGTTTTCCTTTTTGAGAGAGCCTTGGACTTCCTTCTCAGAAATTTACTAAACAATGTAGAGCAGGCTTGGAGGTAGGTGGTTTAAAAAAAAAAAAAGAAAGAAAGAAAGAACAGACTTCTGAGCATCCAGGATGATATTCAGCCTGAACTGCAGTTAAATTTCAATAAATAAATACATAAAATATATCATCTAAAGTCCTTACTATTAGACCACCAGAAACCTTAAAGGAACCCAAAATGTATAACCTTAGAGGAAACCCAAGGGCCACTTAAAGAAGCCTCAT
Organism: Rhinopithecus bieti; assembly: GCF_001698545.2. Classification (NCBI taxonomy): domain Eukaryota; kingdom Metazoa; phylum Chordata; class Mammalia; order Primates; family Cercopithecidae; genus Rhinopithecus; species Rhinopithecus bieti. Next base: position 171,481 of record NW_016810413.1, read on the forward strand.
TTTACCAAACCACAGCATACCTGATCGCTGATGCACCCTCAGAATTGCATATTTATACTCTTGTCTGCTAGTAGAATAGGTGGCTGGGCTTTTGTTTTGTTTTGCTTTATCCAAGTGGAATGCATTTCTCTAGGAGCACAGCATATCTTGGACCTGGGTCTGGATGGAGCCCAAGGAATGCAAGATCAGAGAGTGCCTGAAGTTACCAGATAATGGCCAAAAGGCAATGAAGCTTTTGATTCTGTAAAATAGAGAATTGGACGAGATGAACTCTAAGAGTCTTCCAGCTTGAACATTCTGTGATTCTATGCTTCCACTCCACATTCCACATTCATTGACAAACAAGGAAAATCTGATCTGGACTGGTGGTGGTTTTTAAAACCTCACGATTCTATAAAGCACCAGGAAAATGTGGTCATACCAGACATATTTAATTTGTGTGTATTTCATCATTGCAGAGCCCTTCTCAAATGTTAAACTGGGGCTAGGGTTCAAGGGTATTTAAAAAAAAAATTTTTTTTTAATCTGGCCTTTAGGTTTGTGCTATATTAATCTATGGGAAAAACAGCAAAGATTCTTAGGGGGCTGTGATCCTGAGGGCTATAATCAGATATACACTAAAGAACTCTATGATGAGAAAAAAAATCCTTGAGGGAAGGGTTTGGAAAGGGAGATCTGAATGGTCAGTGTTTGCAATGAACTAAATGTGTATTCACGGGCCCCCATTCATATGTTGAAATCCTAACCACCAAGGTGATGGTAGGAGGTGAGGCCTTTGGAAGATGATTAGGTTATGAGGACAGATACCTTATGAATGGGATTAGTCCTCTTATAAAAGAGACCTCAGAGAGGTTCCTCACTCCTTCCACTATGTGAAGTTACACGGAGAAGGCACATCTATGGAGAAGCAAGAATCTGTCAGCACCTTGGTCTTAGACTTCCCAGCCTCCAGAACTGGGAGAAATAAATTCCTATTGTTTATAAGCCACCAATTATAGGAGTATTTTGCTATGGCAGCCTGAACAGACCAAGACAGGCTTGAAGTTATGTCCAGCTATTATTAAAGATCTTTTGACTGAGCTAACAATACGTTAGAAAAACTAAAATGGTTTTGTTTGCAAAAACAAAATACTTAGATAACAAGAACAAAAAACTACATACTCATTTTTTAATTTGAGGTTTAGCTTAGATCCAGCAAAATTCACCCTTCTTAGTATACAGTTCTATGGGTTGACAAACACATATGATCATGTGTAACTAGCACCAAGATCAAGACAAAGAACAGTTCCACCATCCAAAAAAGCTCCCCATGCCGGCCCCTGGCAGCCACCTACCTGTTCTATGTCCCATAGTTTTCCTTTGAAAGAATGTCATTTACATGGGATAGTATCCAGCCTTTTAGGCCTGGTGTGTTCATTAGCATAATACATCTGAGATTCATCCATGTTGTTGCATAAATCAATAGTTTGTCCTTTTTGTAGCTCTGTATTATCCTATTGTATGACTTTATCACATTTGGGAAACATCTGGGCTATTTCCTGTTGTTGACAATTACAAATAAAGCCACTGTGAACATCCCCACACAGGTTTTTATGGGAATGTAAGTTTTCATTTGTCTATGGTAAATACTTCGGGAGTGAGATTTCTAGGTTTGTATGCTAAGTGTATGTTTAACTTTATAAGAAACTGCCAAATTATTTCCTAAAGTGACCAAACCATTCGCATTCCCACCCACAATGTAAGAGGTCAAGTTCTTCTCCATCCTCACCCACACTTGGTATGAACAGGTTTCTCTTTAAGCTTTTCTAATAAGTATGCATTGACATCTCATGTGGCTCTAATTTGCCTTTCCTTGCTAATTAATGATGTCGAGCATCATTTCATACGCTTATTTCCATCCATTTATTTCTTTGGTAAAGTGTCTACTCAGATCTTTTGCCTACTTTTTACTGGGTTATTTGACTATTGCCTTTCAAATGTTCTTTTGTATTCTGGACATAAGTCTCTTATCAGATATGTGATTTGAAAGTATTTTCTCCAGCGTATCTTTTTATTCCTCTAACAATGAATGTTTAAGACCTATAGGCCACTTTGAAACCCACTTTGGAGAGTTGATAGAAAATGGAGAGACAGTGAAAGCCTATATCTCTCATTTGATCTCCATCTTCTCTGTGGAGAATGTTCTTCAGAACGGATATTGTGCTACAAACACAGCAGGATCGGATTAAGTTTATTAAATGTATTAAAATTTACATAAGTGCCAAGAGAACATCTACATTCTCTAAACAAACTCTATATTTCTATCAGGGAGAATTTTAACCCCTGTGGCTGAAAGAAATGCAAACGTGATGTGTGCCCATGAGGAAATGGGAAAACCAATAGAGGATCAGGAATGTTGCAGACCCACTAAATGGTTTCTTATTCCAAAACAGAGAGATAGATGGAAATTGCACACACCAAAGGACAGTGAGCTATCCTCACTCAGAAGAAGGAAACTTGGTGAAAACACAATTAACAGTTTCTACTAGTAGTTAGCATGAGTTCATTAATAGACCACATGGGATTAACCTGATTTTCCTATTAGGCAGGCCAAAAGGCCACATGTAATAGCTATGGAACATGTGACGTCTGCATTTTACAAAGTCTCTCTAAATAGTTTAGTTGATAATATGGGAAAACAAGGGAGATGACCATTTGACTAGTTGCATTTGTAATTTTTGAATAACTGTACACTATGCAATAGTCATTCATCTGTGTATCAGTGGCAACCTAGAGAGAATTTTTCTTAATTATATCATAACACATAATTTTATCAATAATTCATATAAAAATGTGAAAGATAGGTATCCTAAATTTGTAGATGGTAGAAAGCCGGAAATTATTATGAATGATTTAGGACCAAATAAAGACCAAAAACATCTTCTCAAGCCAGGCTGAATACAATGAGATGAAATTTAAAGGAGACGAATTTAAAATACTTCACTGAAGTCTAAAAACAGTTTGAGTTCTGGGTGGTGAAGAACACAGGGCTCAGCATGACAGGTGAAAACATGAGTTATGGTTTAAATCAACAGCAAGCCTGAGGTAAGTCAACAGTGAAATATAATGTCCAAAATTCCTAATATGCAATTTTGGGATATGTTGATGAATGTTTATCATTTTAGAGTGAAGAAGGATGATAGTTCTATTTGGCCAAACCCAGAGTTTTGTGTCCAATTTAGGGCACTACACTCTAGGAAGCCTATAAACTGAACATGTCCTGAGAACAACAGTCTGCCAAATGATGTAAGCAGTGATCAAGGAAACAGGAAATGATAGACATGTGAGGAAAGAGAAAAAGACTTTGGGACTCATAGTTGTTGACATACAACAGTTTAAGGTTTGCATGGGATTGAAGAATCAGACTTGTTCAAGATAACTCCAAAAAGGTTATAACTCCAAGAGAACTCTAGAACTAAGGCTAGGAGCAGAAATGTCCTGAAAGGAGAATATTTCTGACATACTTGTTCAAATATAAGCTACATTGTTTTGAAAGTTAATAATTCTCTTAAGAGGAATTCAAGAATAAGCCAGATTATCTCTCAGAGGGGATGTCTGTATATAAAGGAGATTTAAAAACACAATGAATAGATGAATAAAATAACCATGAAAGTCTTATATAACCTAATCACTATGTGATTCCATGATCATATGGTACTTGTTTGAACTCTTATTTCTCTGAAACTTGGGATGGGGGAGGAAAATTAACAAATATGTAGAGGGAAATAAGACCCATAGCTACAAAAGAATATTTGGAATCAATTTGGAAGTACTTCCAAGAATTTACATTTGAACAATTTGGGTTGTTTTTTAATTTTGCATCAAACCGAAGATTAGATTTTATGATTTTATAAGTTGCAGGGATATTACATTTTTTACATTGTTTCTTCCACTTGACATTCATAAGAAATGATAAGCAATTGAAATGAAAGTAATAAACAAATACAATGTTAAATACAGTGAGAATTTCTCATTAGACATAGTGGGAGCTTTAGAATTTTGTTGAAATTTAGGAAGAGAAAATAAATTAAAATTTGGAAGGGGGAAAAAAGAGAGTGTACTGGTAGTTGGGCTCAATACTGATCAACATATTGACAATTCTCCAGAATAATTAGTGGAAAATCAATGAGAATTCTTCACTGATTATTTTGGAAAATTAAGATGGAGAAAATCACCTTAAATAGTGTAATAGCATATAAAACAAGATAATAAACTAAAATAACAAAGGAAATGTACATTGATACAAAAATGTGTCTAGAACTACATGGTAAGGAAACTGAAAACCATCAAAATCTTGTCAATAACAATGGATTGCATGCCTTCTCTAAAAAGGATCAGCACTCAGTATTGCCAGGAAATCATCCCAGAATCAGATTGCTCTGGACTGATAGAGCCCAACTGGTTAAACAGCTAAAAATAAGAAATCAATTCATAAGCTGAAAAGTTCACTTGCCCTGCAGGTGGCAAATGAGAATGCCAGACACAAAAAGAACTGAATTATAATTTCCCAGATCTTGTGATTCTTGGTGCCACAATCAACATCATGTAATGCAATGACATGCTGTGTGATATATCATGCACGTATACATAATACACATACACACACATAAATACATACACATACATATATATATAGGGCTCTATGTAAACACATACACATACTTTTTTTCTGCCAATTCTTTTTTCTTTACGCACACCACTCAAGTCTACACTGGGAATAAAAATGTAGATCTTGCATACATGTAAGTAAGCCTCAAGTCACGGAATTCATTCATGAGTTTGTAAAGTGTAAATATATCATAACTACATTAGGAGTTTACAGTCTTATGGGCTCTGTCATTATAGCTTAACTAAACCTAAAAATCCTTCAGGGGAATACTAGGGGAGGGCTGTAAATCAAGGTAGTCACCTAAGCAAAGGAGGAAGCATTTCTTCCAGGGATTTGGAAGGACTCTTGGTAAAAGTATATTCTCTACCATCTAAATGTCTTCATATCAGAAATTTTATCATTCTTTTTAAACTAAGCATTGTCTTCCTCCTATAAATCTCTTTGAAAATCAAAGTTCCTACAGTAGGGTTAACTCATTAAGTTCTAAAAGTTAAATGCCAATTCAATCATCAATTTCTTTCCTAACCAGCAAAGAGAGAGAAGAAGAATGGGTGAACCCCAGTTTTACATCACAACTGTCAAGGGAAACAAGAGAAGGGTCCAAGAGAAAAAGGATGAGAGAAGATGAAGTAAGTAGAAAATATTGCTGACAAACCTCACTTCCCTTCAAACCTTTGCTCCAGCAGATTCTGACCTTCGTAATGGTCATTCCCCAAGTCATCAAGCACAATGCAACATGATAGAGCTGCTTTTACCTTAGCAATAATCAAAATAAACCAAGCTATGAAAAATGGCTTAATCTTTTCATTTCAGGTTAACTTTAAAAAGCATTCTAAAGACAATTCCTCCTGTTGATCAATTCACTTTTATTCTCACTCTTTTTTTTTTTTTTTTAGACAGGGTCTCACTCTGTCATTTAGGCTCACTGCAGCCTTGACCTTCCAGGCTCTAGTACTTTTCTTACCTCAGACTCCCAAGCAGCTGGGACTACAGGTGCATGCCAGTGCAGCCAGCCAGCTATTTTTTTTTCTTAATTTTTGTAAAGACAAGGTCTCACTATGTTGCCCAAGCTAGTCTTGAACTCCTGACCTCAAGCAATCCTCCCTCATTGGCCTCTCAAACTGTTAGGATTACAGGAGCAAGCCACCACACCCAGGCTCACTTGTTTTTTAAGAACAATACCAAAATGGCATATTCATCAATGCACCTGTTGTATTATAGAGGTGATTTCATGTGGCAATCTATAAAAAATTCTCACAAATGTCACCTCCTTCACGAAGCTTTCTCTGATTCCCTAATCCAGATCCCCAGTCATCACTCTTCATGCTACTTGAGGGCTCTGCTAGCCCTTCCCTTCTAACTTTTTTCAACGTATTGAATCATTTAAACTTACCACTCCAGTTAGATAATAATCTCTTTGATGTACCCAGAACCTAGCCCAGAACCTGGCACAAGGATGGTGTTTAACAACAGTGTGACACATGAATGATCAACTACCAAAATACTTGTTACACTGTAAATGTGTGTTGACTATCTCCTTGACTATGAGCTCCTTGGCATATACCCTTAATTATAGGACAGGCCTGTTCAGCAGTGATGCTTCCTCCAAAGTATCTCTTTTGGGTCAGATGTAATTACCTAATCTTTGATAAATAGTAGGTAGTGATCCTGTACCACCAGGAAAATGAATTAGATGATTTCTTTGGGATTTTCCTTCACAGAACCATTTCAGAAGCATTAGCAAGGAGATATTACACTAACTGGAAATTCAGGCATCAATTAAAATGTCTTCTTTGCCATCACTGCCTTCATTTAATTCTTACAAAATCATCAATGTGTTTGGGGAGGTCCCAAACCTAGTTAGTCAGAACAACTCAATCCTCCTTTCTTTTGAGTCTATATCCTCTTAGTTGACAGACCAATGTAAAAATCATTTCCCTCCTGCAAAAGAGTCTGCTTCTGCCAAGACAAACAGCAGGCTCAAAAGTAAATTGAGCTGGGGCCTTGGCTCTGCCTACAGCCCTACCTTTGGCAATAAGCATTTTCTACCTCTCCACCCTGCGCCTTCCACAGGATGCTCAGTAACCTCTCATGGAGCTTCCAAGTTCTTTGGCAAATGCTCATCATGGCCAACTGGATTTCTCTTAAAGGGTTTAAATTTCTTCACCCTACCACCTAGTCATGAAGAAATTCAGAAATCATTAAGCTTCTGGAATCAATGACTTCTTTTTTATATAAAAAAGAATATCTTACTATGCAATCTCTGACTAAAATACTATATACGTTAAGTGTCAGCAAATGTCAGTGTTCACTTTGGGATGGTACTAGATACTTTAAGGACTAGTAGTAGGACTGAAATGTAGTAGGACTGAAACTTGTAGTATATACAACAATTCAGATATATCCTACACTTGTTTTTGCCATTGTCTATAACTTTTCTTTCTCCAGAACGTCTTTTTAGGCAGGAGGGAAAACAAAACCCTTCTTTTTCTAATTAGAATTACTTCCTTTGAGTTAATCCAGTCAATTATAAGTGTCTCACTTATTTAGGGGTTTCTCCCTTCTGCTCCATCTTCCAAAGATGGCATCTACATAGTGGGAAGACTCTGCATATCCTCCATGGCTGTTTTCTTCCCTGTCTACCACATAGTAGTCAATCTGGTCTTGCCCTTAGGAATCCTTCCTTGGTATTTGTTGAAATGAAACCAGTGCCTGGCATAGATCAGTTTAATACCTTCTACCATTTCCTTGTCCTGAGTTTTTAGTGCTTAGGTGTCTACTTGCCAAGAGATACAGAAATATTTAGAACCCCTAAAGGCCACACTCAGACTACAGGTTACCAGCACATCACGTGTGGCCTATCTAACCTGGCTGCCATCAAAAGACTCCAACACATATGGAAAGAAACAAATTCTGTAAAGGGCTGACTTCAATATTCCCTGTTTGAAAAGTGAGGAGCAAGCCTCCCTATGCTGGTAGTTTCCCAAAACTATCTGGGTATTTCTGCCTTTCACTCCCACTCCTTAGGGTTTTGGCCAAGGGAGGAAAAGTAGGACAATAACATCTGATTTCTTGTTTCTCTTCCTCTTGCCTTTTCTCTTTATGGGAAAAAAAAAAAATAAAT
>NW_016810413.1:179357-245233 GCF_001698545.2 Rhinopithecus bieti
AAAAAAAATAAAATAAAACAAAACGTAAGTACCTTGATGAGAATGTTGCTTAAAACAGACTCCAATATTTCTATACAATGGCTTATAACAAAACTTTCTGAAGGAAGTCTGCCAGGCTTGGTTTTTGATATTTATTGTGGGAGAGAGTTAGAAAGTTAATAAATTCTTTTCTTTGTCAAAGATACCAAAACCACTCTAATACTATGGACTCAGAAACTCATCTTTGAGACTCATTTTCAAGGCAAAAACCTTCTTGTCTTTTTTTTGTTTTTTAAACAGAGTCTCATTCTGTTGCCCAAGCCGGAGTGCAGTGGCACGATCTCGACTCACTGCAACCTCTGTCCCCAGGTTCAAGCAATCCTCTCACCTCCGCCTCCCCAAGTAGCTAGGACTACAGGTGCATGCCGCTATGCTCGGCTAATTTTTGCATTTTTTGATAGAGATGGGGTTTCACCATGTTGGCCAGGCTGGTCTCCAACTCCTGACCTTAAGTGATCTGCCTGCCTCAGCATTCCAAAGTGCTAGGATTACAGGTGTGAGCCGCCATGCCTTGGCTTAGTCTTAACGACAGGAAGCATAAAGGAAAAGATGATTTAAGAGAGAATGAGATCAGGCACAGTGGCTCACTCCTGTAATCCCTGCACTTTGGGAGGACAAGGCAGGTGGATCACTTGAGGTCAGGGGTTCGAGACGAACCTGGCCAACATGCAGAAGTCCTATCTCTACTAAAAATATAAAAAAATTAGCCAAGTGTGGTGGTGGGTACCTGTAATCCCAGCTACTCGGGAGGTTGAGGCAGGAGAATCACTTGAATCCGGGAGGCAGAGGTTGAAGTGAGCCGAGATAGCATCACTGCACTCTAGCCTGGGCAACAAGAGCAAAACGCTGTCTCAAAAAAAAAAAAAGAGAGAATGAAAAATGTAACTGATAAGTATTTTTTAAATTGATACCCTTTTAGATATCTGATAATATTAAAAAATAGCAGAAATTTTGTATTAAACCACGCCTTTATTTTCTACCATGTAGCCTACTATAAAGAGTTAATAAAGAGAAATAAAATGGAAAAAGGCTTGACAAACTATAAATACATAGAAATAATTTCCCTAAAAACATCTGGATATGATGTTTTAAGGTAAAACTTGCTATTTAGCAATAAATAAACTCAACCAAAATGTCTTGGGCCTATCATATGCCAGGCACTGAGGATAAAGAAATAAATAAAAATCAAAGTCATGATCCTAGCTGTTTTCATGCTTGTTCCTGATTATATTATTCTGTTATTCCTCTAAAAATCTATCAAATACAGACACATACTTATACATAGATATATATTTACATCTATATTATATACTAACAACAAGGGAATGATAGTACCTTTCTCTTCTTCAAATACTGTGACAAGAAGGAAAAAGTATTTATAACCTTATACACAGACAGTAAATTAACATTGAAATTTTGGGTAACCTGCCCAAGGTCACTGAAGTTCTAAGTTGAGACTTAAACCCAGCTCACTTAACAATCAGTCTGCTACTTCTTCCAGTGCATCATTCTGCATCTCCTTGTAACCAAATATATTCATGAACTAGTTTAATTTTCCCCAAGGAGCCAGGAAACATATGATTCAGAACTCTATATATTGTAAACTGGTTCTAGGATAGTTATGGGACCGAAAGGGACAAAGACAGACTCCCTGTCCCAGTGTATTCTGCGTACTGCTGCCTGCCAGGTTAATTATGTTTGACCCTTGTTTCTTAGTATTTTTATACGAATAGAACCTCTGTATTTTAGCTAGACACCTGCCCTCTCCATCCTGCTTTCCTGTAGCAGTCATATGGAAACAGAAGCAAGCGGTCATGGACCATGTGAACAAGAATGAGCCCTAGGGATGGTGAAGCAATAAGATGGAAAGATACCGAAGCCCTGACTCTGTGGAGCCAATCTGCCAGCCTGGACTGCTTAAGCCTAGACAGTTAATAAACTGAAAAATAAACTTTTATCTTGTTTAAGCCACTCTTACTGATGGTTTCTGTTAGACCAGCTGAACCTTTAATTAATACGTTTATCTTCCCTAATCACTCTTTAACATATGTTGACATTTAGATACCATTGACAGTTCTCTGTTGCCTACAGAATGAAATACAAACAGCTTTCAAGGGCTTTTATAATCTGGCCAGCACTTACCTTCCTCTCATTACTTCCTCTACTTCTTTTCTCCCCAGTCAGACATGGATTCATTGTTTCTTGAACATTCCTCCACTATCCATCCTCCCCAAAGACTCTCCACAATGAACTCTGATTTCTGAAACCCCCTTTATTCTTTCAGTGAACTCTTTACAGCCCACCTTTGAGCCCACAGTATCCTATGCCCAGAAAATGCTTAACAAAGATTCTTTTGTTGAAAAGGGGAAGGCAGAGGAGGAGGGTAGAAGAAAGAGGAGGGAAAGGAGGAGGGGTATGGGGGGGATATAAGAAGAAAGAGTAGGAGAAGGGGAAAACAATTGGAAATGGGTGACTATTGTGTTTTGTTAATGTTGATAATGTTAAGCAGCAATGTACGCAATGGGTTCAAAAATAAAACGTAAAGCTATGAAAGCATGAGAGGAAGTCTGTGGCCATAAGCATGTTTTGTATACTTTTATGGACTTTCTATTTGAGCGTTTTGTATTTATTTCTTTGGAAAACAATTGGGCAAGTGAGAAACATTAAGAAATGGGTTTCCACTCATTTACTGAGCTATTTTCAACTCATGTAGCATAATTTGAATAAACCACAGATTAATTTTCTATTGATGGTACCAAAATGTCTGTGCATTCTCAGAGTGGCTATTTGAAACTTTATTTTTCAGTATATTGCTGAAATAAAAATAAAAATCTCAACATATTGCTATATTTGAAAGAAGCTGCATTCTGTTTTCATTTAGGACTTTCTGTGTTGTTTTCTCCAAAATAAAACAACAGCTGTGTCTAGGCAACATACAAAATTATCAGAGAGAGTTGATTTGAAATATTGAAAAGATAAGGGAGGAGCATCAGCAAAAGAATCCTATGAAAAAGTGTAAGTTCATAAAAAGGAAAATTTCATGAAGGTTATATAAGTTATATATAGTTTATTATAGGTTAACTAAACATATTAACTTCAATCGTTGTGTAAATAAGGCTGAGTCATCGGAATTTTTCTTCTGGCTTTAAGTTTCCATGTTTTGTCCCCAAATATACATTCCTAACTATTCCCAATACTCTTGAAGAGTACAACCTTATGAGTGAGAAGTTATCTCTAGTTTTCCCAAATAGCAAAGACAACAGGCGTCCCTCATGGTAGCTAACAGAGGTAAGTACTATATGTCTCTACATACAAAGAATGGAGCTTCCTTTGTCAAGCAGTGGACCCAAAGCAACTGTATATGCAGTCTCCTTGGTATCAGATTTAGCCTGAGGATGAAGATAATGTGAGCCAGTTTAGGGGAGGGCCAGGATAATCCTCTTGTTCCCTGCAGCCAGGAAAAGGACAAGCCCTGTAGAGAGAAAGACCTAATGTGTATATTTTATTGTGTTGCTATTACAGTCTATTACATAACTTGAGCTGAAATGTTTGCATTCCACCCAAATGTTGGATCATCAAAAGCAGACTCAAGTCTGCTTTCGATTTGTATTTTCCAGGCCCACTACACTTGTACCATGGTTTACTGAAATATGAGTCAAAGATACAAACACCTTACACTCCCTTGTCTACAAGATGGAAATCATGATTATTATTTAATGCCAAGAACTCGTCATGTTACTCAAGCTATTTTTCAAATAACAACAATATCTTACATTTGTATCAAATTTTGTAGCCTCAAGTTCATTATTTCATAATGCAGGTGCAGTTTCTGTGTAATTCTCTTGTTAAATTTTTGAAAACTGTGTCATCTCATGTTGCCAATGATTTTATTTAATACACATCTAATTAAATTAAACCATCATTAATTAAGCACCTACTACCTCTCAAGCGCATGTCACCCTGTAAACATATTTACAAATGTTCTTCCATTGCAGCCTCAGACAAATGGAACATATCGTAAATCCCATGTCTGTCACATGAATAAACTATACTACTCTACATGATGATTCTAGTAGAAGAAAGGAGGTTAAGAACATATCTAATACAATTAAGATTTGGACAACTATCAAAGGTTTTCCTTGAATATGGCTCTATAAGTTGGGGTAAACTTATGAGCTTTTTCTGCTTAAATAGCTTCCCATTTCCAATTACTAAACATGTCATAGGAGAGTTCTGATGTCATGTTGCAAATACATTATCAAAACTGTATAAACAGCATTACTTTCTTTTACATAAGGGAATACTCTCCCCTGATACTTTGGATTTACATTAATCTTCTCATGGTTCCCACAGCGAGAAGCTATCCTTATGTGCCCTCAGTTTTTGTAACTACTTGCTACCCACTCTTCTTGTTCCACAGGCACGCCTTAAGGTCTTTTAGCCAACATTTACTTTTGCCTCCCAGTTGACCCTTTCCCTGGAATACACCCTTGTCTCATCTTTTTCTCCCAGACAATCTGCTCTTCTCCATAGACAGTATGTCCAAACAACTCCAATTTGTATTCCATGACCTTTCCAACAACCCACACACCCTCTTAAATGGATGTTTTACTCATACAATCATGATGCTTTTCTTGTTTCCCTATGATTCTCTGTATTAGATAGTTTAGAGAACAGTGCCCCAGTATTTTAATTATAGAATTAAGAACTAAGATTTATTGGATGCTGCAATGTGCCAGGTACCATGATAAAAATCTCATTTAAACTCCATTACAATGTTTGGTGGTCAGTATTAACCCCACACTACAGATGAGAAAACAGCCTTGGACAGTTTAAATAACTTGTCCAAATGCATTGCTCATGACAGGTCAAACACAGATTTTAACTTGAATCTATCAGTCTGTATCATTCATGGTGAAGCCAAGAACATAATGCCTGTGTTTTTTAACTCAGAAATTCAAGAGGGAGTTTACTATGGGGTATTATTCACGAAGGTGTTAGAAGATCCCAAAGAGCAAACATTGGAAGGGCAAGCAACCAAGAATTTTCAACTGGAGGCTCCTATCATCCCCAGACTTGGATGAACAAAGGAAGCGACAACGTTACTAAAGCTCAGGAGGTAGATGCAGTAGAAGCTGAAACGAAACAGGCTCAGACAGTGGGAGTTGGGGCCATGGAAGAACAAGCTGCCTGGCAGGAGCTGGAGCTTTCCAAGACACACAGTCAGTCACTATGAAAAGCAAAGAGACCTGGAGGCAAGCACCCTAGGTTATCTCTTCCTCCACCCCTCCTATTTCCTACCACTGACCTCCAATGAGACTTCTAGGGAGAAGTTAATTAGCAAGGAAGTCTTGGAACTAATTCACAAGAATAGCTTCTCTCCAATACAGAGAGGGATACAAGGGAAGGAACTTGAGAATAAACAGGCAAAGGCTCACTGGACTCCAAAGCTCACGTTAACCTTATCATTAAGCTATGTCGCCTACACTCCATCATTTAACTGAGTGTAACCTGTAGCTATGTGTTAACTGAGTGTAACCTGTAGCTATGACAAAAACAAGCTATCCATTTGCCAATATCATAATGCCTTTTCTGTATCTTAAGCATTACCAAGCACCTCACATAGTGACTAGAACATTGTGGGCACAGTGACCATTAGTTTGTTTTTTTCCCCTCTCACATGTTGGCTAAGTCAATCAAATCATCTATAGGAAGAGTAAGTATAAGCATAAGGAATGGATCTCAAGTAACTAAATACAAAAAAGATAGAAAATTCTTTTCCATGATACAAGAAAGACAGGAGACCAGCATAATTTTTTTCAATTTTGGCCTTTATGTAACATTGTTTTATGAATTTATTGCTAAATCAGTTTGATGGCTCAGATGACCAGATCACTACGCAAGCTGAAATGCTGTCTAGGTAGCCTAAGAGGCCTTTAGACAGCTGACTGTTCCTTCCTACTCAACTTCTCTTTTCTGAAGAGAAAAGGTCAACACCACTTTAATGCTGTAGAAAAGTCACTTGCTCAGCTTTTTGGTACAACAATTGATATTATTTTTGGAATTCATTACTTCTCAAGTGTCCTTTATTTAATCTATTTCACATTCATAAGGAGTATAAAATCCAAAACCAGCATAGACTCAATTATCCTCATTACTTGATCTTAAATGTAATTCCCTAACATATGGAAGAGGGAACATTTTGAGAAAACGTCAATGGGTCCGAAGCATCAGGGTGACAAAGTTCTCAAAGTTGGATACTCATCCAAACATATTTAATCCCGCTCATTATAAAAATTACACTAGAAATTTCATAAGAACCATCTTACTAGCAGAATTCTAGGTATTTCCTGTTCCCAAGGGCAGAGAAATATTGCAAAATCAACGTTTTTAAAATGACATTTCAGTACTGTCTCTCTTGGCTGAAAACAGAAAAAGCAAGAGACACATAAAATGAAAAGAAAGAAAAGTTAATTAAACATTTTCAACTCTTAAATAGTCGATTTTATGTTAACCTTTAAGCAAATTTGTATTTTATCCAAACAAACTTGCTATCCTTGGTGACAACATCATGAATACATTAAACACATCTGCTTCCTCTAAGTTTAATTCTTCCACGATTACTATAAAGAGAAATGAGTATTACCATTTCAGTGTAAAGACCAAGCATCATTTGATTCAACTGTTTGGCTGTTTCTGCATTATAGAAAAAAAAATTCTATCTTCTATCACTCATTTTGAATACAATCTGAGATAAGCTCATTTGAACTGGTGGCAGAGTCTAATGTTTATTGAAGTCTGTGAAATGAATTCACTTTGAATATGATCTCTTGGTCTGAAAGTTTAGTATCAAGCCTGCATAAACTCTTCTAGCAGTAAAGTTATAAATTTCTCTCAATTCAAGAAATTCCCACCCCACCACCACCACCACTCATAACACATGCACGCACCCACACACACACACACACACACACACCTTCCATCACATTACCTAGAAGCCTCCTCCTATAAAGTAGAGCAGGCTGCTCCTTTGTGTGCTTGTTCTCAAATCTTTTCTTCCCTGGCACCATGTTTTGCTCTGTAACGAGGATGTGCTGACTCCTGCAGGCTGCATTCCCCAAGTTCCCAGTGGGCCTCTGGCATATGCTAAAGAGAGGCAACTTGTGGGAAAATTGGAGAGCAGGAAAAAAGGAAATACTCGATATTTCTACCTCTGTTTTCTTCTGGCTGTGTCTCCAGCATGGTTTCATGGCAGGAAAGGCCAGCCATAGTTTCAAATTCCACTGGATGACCCTCAGTCCCTAGGATCCCATAAAAATGCCCCTCCCTTAGTCTCTCTTGGCATGGCTTTCTTTGTTGCCAATCTCTGGGTTGCCTCTCTATCTTCTGTTTCGTTTCTCAGATCTCTCATCATGCATATAATCAAGTCCTTCTATTAAGCTTCCATTATTTTACATACTTAGGGTGTTTCCTGTGTTCCTCCTTGGAAACTGACTAATACAGTTTCAATAAAAGCTGACAAGGATTATAACTCACTGTTTTCTGTTACTCTTAACATTTGCTTCTTAGAAACATAAACTGTGAGAGAAAGTAGGAAAAGAAAGGAGAGAAGAGGCGAAGAAGAGAAAAGAGGAGAGGAGAGAATGGAAGAGAAAAAGGAAGGGTGGGGAGAAGAGGGAAGGAGGAAAGGGAAGGGGAAAGAACTCTCTTCCCACTTGCCTACAAAGGTTCAGTGTGGTTCTCTGTGGAGATTACTACCTGGGTCTTTTTGTTTCTTCCCCATTTACCTAGAAATGGAATGGATTTGGACAATATTGGCTATAACATTCTCCACCCCTCTGCAGAGTCTCTTCGCTCTTCTTGTAATCAGAACAATCCAACAGTCAACACAATCCCCACCAGAATCCACTTCTCACAGCAAAGATGGGAACAGTCCATGGCTGACTGATCCATCTGAGGTCCTAAGTCAGAAGACATCTCTGCTCTCCACCCATTTCATGGAGAAGCAAGAGCCTGGAGTGGCTAAGGACTCCTCAAAAAAATTCAAGAAGTTCAGTTGCTTAAAGCAGCAGCATGATATCCTATGACACACAGACTCGGGCCTGAGAAGCCTCACTTCTGGCACTGCTGGCCCTGAGAACTCCAACACGCCTGCCAAGGTAGTTGCCTCCAGAAGCTCCCAAAACTTACGGTCTGCAGAAGGCATGAGCATTTCTCCCTGACTCCGCACTTCACTTTCCACCCGGTCTCCAAAGAATCTCTGCCGGCCAGAATCTCCAACACTCTCTTGAATAGCCAGTTCTTTGACACTCACTTCTCTACCAATAGGAATTGAAAACAGTCCACTTAAGCAAATGAGAGTGGCCATCCTCATCTTCTTGCTTCCCCCTTCCTTTGTTCAATCCTACATCTGCTTTCCCCCAACACCAAAACAAAACAAATATGACAGGGGATATCAAGAAATGTAAAAAGTTCCTTAGCAGTAATGAATAAAGCAACTATAAAGAAGAACAGACCTTCTTTAGGAAGTTATATAAGATTCAACCTCAGACCTCCATGTATTTCTGCATTCTGAGAAACATTAGTCCGTACATATGAGTGATATCGCTCTATGTACAAAGTGCCATGGGACAACATGGAAGAGAGAAGCCAAGCCTGCCTTGGAGGCATTAAAGACAGGCCTCTGTCCACACTCCTGCTGCAGCCAACAGATCAAGAACACAGGGGTCAAAAATCACATTCACTTTGGCTGTAGTACCTTAGTCAGCTGAGGTTGCCATTACACAGTATCATACACTGGGTGGCTTATAAGTAAGAAAATTTTATTTCTCACAGTTTTGGAGACTAGAAGTATGAGATCAAGTTGCCAGCATGGTCATTGCCAGTAAGAACCCTTTCTTGACTGCACACTGCCAGCTTCTCCTTGTGTCCTCACATGGCAGAGAGAGGACTAGAAAGCTCTCTGAAGTCCCTTTTATAAAGGCACTAATTTCATTCATGAGGGCTCCACCCTCGTGACCTAATCATCTTCCGAAGTCCTCACCTCCTACTCCTAATACCCTCACATTGGAGGTTAGAATTTCAACATATGAATTCAGGGAGGACACAGAGATTATAGGGATTAAAGGAATTCAATTACTCTTTTATTCTTCTCGTTTCCCCCTTTGGGCTTTTATTGCTGTTGTTGTTGCTTCTGTTCATTTTTCTTTTTTTTTCTTTTTTTTTTTTTAGACAGAGTCTCGCTCTGTCGCCCAGGCTGGAGTGCAGTGGCCGGATCTCAGCTCACTGCAAGCTCCGCCTCCCGGGTTTACGCCATTCTCCTGCCTCAGCCTCCCGAGTAGCTGGGACTACAGGCGCCTGCCACCTCGCCCGGCTAGTTTTTTGTATTTTTTTAGTAGAGACGGGGTTTCACTGTGTTAGCCAGGATGGTCTCGATCTCCTGACCTCGTGATCCGCCCATCTCGGCCTCCCAAAGTGCTGGGATTACAGGCTTGAGCCACCGCGCCCGGCCGCTTCTGTTCATTTTTCATAAAAATCCAAGTTCTGTGAAAAAATTCTGCTTGCTGTAAATAAATGCTCTTGTTGCCAAAATTTCTTACCATGACAAGTACTACAAAGTAGAAGAAGGAGCTGGGAAAGAGAAGTTAATTCTGAGTTCATGGGCCTAATAATTATTCTTATATTATATTTTACAAAGCTTTTATGAAATACTCTGATTTCTTTTTTTCCTGGTGAGTTTTTTCTCTACTTTTTAAATAAAGGCATCAATATTTATAAATAACCATGGGCTGTGTTGATTAGATAGAGTAGCCTAAACATCCAGGCCTTGTAAAGCAAGTTGATCTTCGTTTTTGACTGCTCGGTTAATCTTGAGACTTAGTACTCACAGACTAGTACCTGCACTTTAATTCATTGTTATCTTTTTGGGTTTTTCTTGTTCTCTCTCTCTCATTGATGCTATAAAATTCCAGTGCATGCCTGATCTTTAACAAATACATAGCTAGAATGCTTTATTCCTTAGCTGCATGTACATTTAGCTTATGAGAACGAACGATACTCACAGTAATGTGAAGAACTTCCGGAGGGGTCTCTATGAGCCGAGATTTCCATATTAGTCCTTTTCAGGGGGGAAAAAACAAGTCTAGGTTGCATACTTGAAATGTTTTCAATCGGCAGCTTCACATGCCAAGCTAAATCCGCTTTCTACTTCCCTGGTCAAATCTCTGAGATTTGTAAGGACTGTGGACTTTTTCAACTGGTCAGCCCCTTTTTGGAGTCAGATGTTCCCATTCTAAGCTGTAAGTTCAGCTGTACAAAATTAACTGCCTACACTATGGGCAGCTTTCTGTCAGCCAGGTTTATGTGGGCCCAGTCTCTGTCATTCTTCTTGAACTGGGGAGTTTGAAAAATCATCCCAAGGCTACTTTGAATCTCCAAGTTAGCCCATTCTTCACTTTGATTTCTGGAAATTAGCAAGTCATTCTGTTACACTAACCTCCTGGCCATAGACCACAGTATCGCATTAGAAATGTAAAGGAAAGTAATTTCTGTTTCTACTTTTCCCATATAATATAAAACAAGACAAAGCAATTTTTGAAGGCTAGTAACACCAGATACTAGCTACAATATCTTATCTCAAAACCTTAGTTTCTTATCTGTGAAGTGGAGATAGTAAGAACTGTGCTACTGAAATTGTTATGGAAATTAGAGACGACAAACAGGATGTAAAGCAGTTGCTGCTGTTATTAATATTAATAGTGTGTTTTCAGTGAGAAAGACAAACAGACTTCTATTAGATAATGGCACAACTGAGAAAAGAAAATATTCCCATGGGAATATAAAATGGACAAATATCACTGCCCGGGGGCTTCACCCGGGCACAAGCAGAAATTCTACGGCCATGTGTTGAGAAGCCTATAGCCCTTCCTGGAGGGAGGCACACTGTTGAAATGACATGCCAGGAAGTTAGAGAAGGTAACTATCACATAACTGTCAGCTTTAATACAGTTTCACCAAGTGAGTGCCGCAGCAGCCTTTCACTAAATAAAAAAGGGTCTTTCCCGTGTGAGTGACAGAGGCTGTGGTGGCTAGCCAGGCTATGGAGTAAGTCTGTAGTAGGAAACACTCAGCAGCACTCGTACTCCAGGCTACATCCAAAACCATGGGGTCAGGCCCTAGAGAACAACATTATTTTGGGAGTTGTCATTTTGTTATTTAGCCAACTTTTTCTTTTTTAAATTTATCCTGGTTGATTTTTAAAGCAACCCTCTTACGTGATCCTTAATTATTTTTCTTCTTGATCTTAATGGGTAAGTTATTTATAGCTGTCTATATAGTTGTGGGCTGGGTTTATTAGACAGCGATTGTAAAGAGAAAAAACAGTGTAAAAGACTTGAAAATGCTATGATCCCCTTGCTCTTTTGGCTCTTTTAACAACTGAGCATATCTTCAAATAGTTTTCCCAGGCACATGGCTCTGAACTCGGTTTAAACTCAATAAAAGTTTCTGGAACCCCTGCTAAAATTAAGGACCCATTCTGCCTTCCTCTAATTGACAGCATTACTTTTTTAAAAGGAGATTATAGTACTTTGCAGTCATCAAAGCTTCCCATTATTACAGATTGGCATTTCTGGTGTAGATTAACAAATGCCAGAATTATCCTTCAACTCACAGCATAGATTCAGGTTTGAACTCTGTATGTAGAGCAGCTTACAATTTATGGGCAGCAGAAATGACATCATTGAGAAAAGTTAGCATGAACCACAAACAAAAGATTAAATTGTTTTCCCAGATGCAGCTTCTGAATTTTTAAGTTTTAAGTAAATCTTTCGCCCAATTAAAGCTTATTATAACTACAGAGGTTTCATTATTAATACATAGCCAGAAAATTCATTACCTCTATCGAATCTCTAGTTTTCTCCAGATTAACCTGAATCATTGAGTTGTAAGTGTGTTCGGGCTTTCTGCTGCTTGAAACGTGGCATTTACTGGGCTAATCTCTGTCTTATGTTGGGAAAGATAGGAAAATTGAGATAGAGATGAGCAAGTCATCAAATTGTCAAACCTGAAAATACATTGGCCCGAATGAAAAGCATTCAGGTGGAATACATGCGTAGAGCTCTGTTCAATATGTCAGATATCTACTGAGTAGCTCAAAGCTAAAAACTATGGATAGAAGTTCAGAGCAAAGAAGTGCCTGTTTAAATATACTTTAAACACATAAGCCTGAGCATTAATTACATTTAGAAAACTTGAGAACAGCTGGAGAAAGAGTTAGCTCAATCTTGAGTAAAATTGGTCATTTGAGGAAAAAAATGAACAGAATTGTTTCCACCGAGTCAATAGCCATAGACATTTTCAATGACCTTTAAGAAAGTCTGTACATAGCAGTCTTGTAAAACACATAGTGATTTCCCATTTTACATGAAGAATTCAGCAAAATTCCATCTGACATTTATGACTTGTGATTCAAATCTATCTCCTACTAGGTAAGCCCAGAGATCGTGCTTGTATTATATAAATAACCTAAAGCTGAGGTTCTCAAAGTATGATCCATAGTCAAACAGCATCAGTATTATCTGGGAACTTGTAGAAATGCAAATTTTAGCACATTTTTGACTTGTGATTCCAATCTATCTCTTACTAGGTAAGCCTAGAGATGGTGCTGCTATTATACAAATAACCTAAAGCTGGGGTTCTCAAAGTGTGACCCATAGTCAATCAACATCAGCATTACCTGGGAACTTGTAGAAATGCAAATTCTAGGATGCTCCCGGAGACCTGCTTTATCAGAAACTGTTGGGAGTGAACCCAGTAATGTTAGCATTCTGACAGCAACTGGCCTACAGACTTACAGTTACAGATTGCAAAGTAAAGATACTTCTACCTCTATTCTCTTCTCTGAAATTGGCTGAAAATAACAATAAGAAAAAAAACCAAGGAAATTCCATTTTAAATGATATTAGCTACTACAATACCAAACCAAAAACTGCGAGGAATACAGTGAGATTTGGATTCAATTGAGCATAATAGATGCATACCTTAATAGACCTCAGGCAGAGCATGGAATTCTACAAAGGAAAGAGACACAGCCCTGAGGCGCCTGACCAGGGATTTCTTTTTTGAAACAGCAAACTGCAGAGTGACAGGCAATGTGGGGCCAAATGACGAAGGAGGCAGACATCCCGTCTTTGAAACTACTAGGCGGGCAATATGGCAAGGAGAGATGGTGGGTAACCATTGCTGTTTTACAGTTGCTGTTCAAAATTGCTAAAGTAAAATTAATAAATATGAATTCCAATACATTGCTCCATCGCAAGATAAGCAAACTGAAAGGGCACATCTGTGAAAGAAGTGAGCAAAAATCTGTCCCCTGGCAGAAACTTTGGAAAAAGAATTGAAACAGCATAACCATAATAAAGCTATATTCTGCCCCAACTTACTTCCCCAGCCCTTTTTCAGACTATTGTTTAGCAAATAGCCAGCTACCCTATAAACAGTGGCCCCATTTAAAGATGAGAAAAATATCAGAAAGAAGCTGGAATAAAACCGACATATAGAGATACTACAAGAAAAAAATGAAAAAAAATTATACAAAAGAGGCACACAAATTAAATGTAACAATTATAGAAGAAATATATTATTTCCTCAAATAATTTTCAATGATATTGAAAAAAATTTAAATAAAACCTTTTTGAAGAAGTATTTAGAACAAGACAGAATGGCTCAAAGAAGAAAAGAGAACCCAGTAGAAGGATAATAAAAGTAAGCTAGCAGAATTTAGCAAGGAAATAAAAGAAATAAATATGACTCATTCAGAAATAAAATCCACTTTAGAAGCAGACATCTTTTAATGGATATCACCAAAAATACAGAATTGATTATGGAATTTAGACTTGAGAACACTGAGTAAAATGAACAGGAGAAAAATAATTTGAAATCATTGCAAAGAAGAATTAAAGATAAATAAAAATTAATATGGAAGACAATTAAATAGAATCCAATATGCACATCCATGAAGAGAAGTAAATGAATTAGAAACAAATTCAAAGATGTATTAGAAAAAAACATTCCAGGACATTTAAATTAAAAAACAAGTTACAATTTCAAAGCAAAAATTATTAAATTAGTCAAAGAATGAGACTTGATAATGATGAAGTACACACTCTGTAACGAAGACCTAGCTATCCCTAATATCTATGAACCAAATAATATATCAACAAAACGCATAATGCAAAAAACTGGAAGAAGTAGACATAAATGGATAGTAATACAAAACATACACACAGCCTTTGACAAATGATATAGATTTAAAATAAGTACCAATACAGAAAAAAAATAAGTAACATAATAATATGGATGTTATATACATACACACACATATAAAATCAAATGAAGCAACTTTTAAAGACAAATGGAAAATGTGTTAAAGTTGGCAGGTAATAGTCCATAAAGAAAATTTCCATAAATTTTGTATTATAATTAAAGAATGTCATCTATACTATTTTGCACTCGCAAATGTATTAAGGTTTTCCTTAAGAGCTATACATAGATAATAGTTTTTAATTATAATGCCAGACATAAGAAATTTGCAATAACAATTAAGGCCAACAAACCAAGAACTGAAACATTCTCAAACAATTCAAGTCAAACAGGAAATCAAACTGAAATAGCCATATTAGGAGGCTGAAGACTTGAGGGTTCTTGGTTTTAATTTCCAGCCAAGGCCATCAGGTTAAACCTTTCAAAATAACTTCAAAAAGAAAATAAGGGAATACATAAGATTATAAATAATAAAAATCATACATAAAAGTAATTGCTGTCCTATACGCAAGTAAGAACTTTTAAAATACAGGAGCTAGAAACATTTCACTTTCAATAGTGACTCTATCAGTCAGGGCCCAGCTAGCAATACAGAGTCCTGACATATAATAATTAAATAAGAGAATTTAATGTGGGAACTAATTATAAAGGTATTAGAATAGCTGAAAGAGTAAATGAAGGAAGGTGCCATCAAAAAATTATTCACAGTGGAAAGCTGCTAATATACCTAAGCCAGAAGGACAAAAGGAGAGGACGATATTCCTAAGGTCTAGGCACTGGGCCCACCAAAAATGCTAGAACCCTGACAGGACTGCCTCTTGAAAGCTGTGACTAAAGAGGGAGTTAAAGCACAGAGGAGACTGGACCAGAGCTGCCACCAGGAGCAGAGGAGTCAGGAGAACTAGCCTCCCTTCTTCCCAGTTCCTTCCTTTCAGTATCTTCCCAGTGCCCCCTACTGGTTAACTTTTGATGAAAGTCACCAGGCAAGGGAGCCTGGGAATGAGTTCACATGGTGTTCTATCTTGTAACCTACAGGGAAAGGGAAGGAGACGGAATTGAAAGTAAACAGAAAAAAGACCATTGGCACAGCAAGCAAAAGAAAAAGAAGAAAAGAGAGAGAAAATTAGCTCTGTCTCCCATACTTCACCTAAAGGTCCTTGATAGGAAATGTGTTATGGGCAATGCATGTGTTTATTTAATTATTTTAAAATATGAAGGGAAAAACCCACATATATTGTATACAAATTATATACAATAAAAAAACAAGTTTATCTCTCCCTTCATACCCCCAGTCTCTCTACACAGCATAGCCACTGTTACTTATTTTGTGTATTCTTCTTGAAATTTCCCATATACAAACATGAATATTTTTAAATATCCACAAGCATAAAACACATATTATTCTATCTCTGTTGTTTTCCACTTAGGTATATATGTTGGAAAGCTTGTCATAATTTATTTTAAAAGTCTCCATTTGATGCATAAATAGGCCAATTTCAAGGCTTTTTTTTTTTTTTTTTTTTTTTTTTTTTTTTTTTTTTCTATAGAGATATATACAAAAAGTAAGGGAGTACTGATAAAATTATTTGGCTAGTGTCTTTACATGTCTGGTATTTGAAACAATCCAGTTAGCATGTGTTGGGCCAGGGGCGATACAGCTAAAAGTAGAACATAAGTGGGCTATGGGATTTAAAAGTAAGTCACTAAAACATGGAGCTATGTCATATTCATTGTTACTTATAATTCATTCCCATATGTTTGTGAATGTTTGGAAGGACATGCAGATGTAACCAATATGTGTATTTTTATCCCCAAGGCAATTGCACATACCAATGTTTTTATTCCCCAAAACTAAATAAAACCTGATCCCCTCTGTTTTAGCCAGGCCTATTCACTTGCCTCTGAAGTTTTTCAGGTTTTTGAGATTGCTTAATTGTGTAACCTTCGACAAGGCCATAATCTCCGTGGCCTTCAGTTTCCTCATTAAAATGAAAGTGTCATCGTAATCTATCCTGCTCTTACAAATTCAACAATTCTACTTGTCCTAGCTCTGACTATCACATTTTCAAGACAAAAGAAAGAACAGGCTGGGCATGGTGGCTCAGGCTTATAATCCTAGCACTTTAGGAGGCTGAGGCGGACAGATAGCTTGAGCTCAGGAGTTCAAGACCAGCCTGGGTAACATGTTGAAACCCTGTGTCTACAAAAAATGCCAACAAACAAAATAGTCAAGTATGGTGGCATGCACCTGAAGTCCCAATTACTTGGGAGGCTGAGATAGAAGGATAGCTTGAACCCAGGAGGTGGAGGTTGCAGTGAGCCAAGATAGCGCCACTGCACTCCAACCTGTGAGACAGAGCCATACTCTGTCAAAAAAAAAAAAAAAAAAAAAAAAAAGAGTGGACAAAATCTCCTCCCTTTAAAGAGAGGACAGCTTGAAGCCCATTCTCCAATAATTTAAAATTTTCACATTGGGACCGGGTGTAGTGGCTCACACCTGTAATCCCAGCACTTTGGGAGGCTGAGGCGGGCAGATCACCTGAGGTCAGGAGTTCAAGACCAGCCTGGCCAACATGGTGAAACCACATCTCTACTAAAAGCACAAAAATTAGCTGGGTGTAGTGGCAGGCGCCTGTAATCCCAGCTACTCAGGAGGCTGAGGAAGGAGAATTGCGTGAACCCGGGAGGTGGAGGTTGCAGTGAGCAGAGATCGCACCACTGCAATCCAGCCTGGGCAACAAGAGAGAGACTCCGTCTCAAAAAAAAATAAGAAAAAATTCACATTGATCTTTCTCTGTAATCCCTGTATTCTCCCCCTTGATTCTTTTAAAGCTCTGGAGCTTCCACAAGTTTCCTCCAAGGAAGAAAATTAGAAGAATAAAATATTGGAGAGAGTAAGAGAATGAAACTGTTGAACATTCCCATAAATTCAGACTGCTATTGCTTTTACTGTCTTCAAAGAGAATAAATTATGATGCAACCTTAAAATGAAAGTTCTATACTCAGTCAACCACTGTAACATGACAAGTCATAAAATTAAGGCAATAAAAGTTTCCAAATTTGGGGAAAGATCATAGAATTTTTAAAGTTAAAAGAGTTTAGTGGGAATATACAGGTCCTGACAGACTACTACCAGGCAAATTCTAAATACTTGGCCACTTAAAGTTTTTAGAAAATTTGTAAGAAAGTTGTTTAATTTTCAGTAACATGTAATTCAGTTAAGGGGAAAAAAATCAAAAGTTTCATCAAATAGGAAATGAACTTAAAACTCTGCTGTTCTTGAACACATCTTAGAATTATTTTATCAGTTCTAAAAGTGAAACTGCCTAAATCTCCAGCATGGATTATGAAAAACAAAGAGTTCTCGTGTCTTCAAACACCACTGCCAAAGGACGAAGGTCCTGAAAAGTCTTTAGAGGAGCAATATTAAAAATGTACAGACTCAACTTTGGGATGTTGAAAAAAGTGGTAAATCGATTTGCTTTTAACAATAAGCTACCCTTCCTTTAGAAATTATTTATACATTAAATACAACGCTTTGGAAAGTTGATATTAAATGAATAGCTGCATTGAGGAATTATAAAAATTAGCTGAGCTATGTTTCAGTAGCATATTACTGAGCTAGAGAGGTTAAAGAGTACTGTGAGGACACAGAATTGGCAATCCCCAAAAAAGTGATTCATGAAGTCAGCCCAGGAGAGTCAGGAAATATTCTACATAAGAAGCCAAATTTTAAATCAATTTTGAAGGATGAGATGTAGATTACCAGTCTTAGAAGAGGGAAAATGTATTCCAGGAAGAGAAAATAGCAAGTACAAAGGCACTGAGGCATGTTTGGAAAGAAAAGAGAAAAGTTTAGTATGATTTCTGGAACAGAATTGTGTACGCATAATGGGAGGAGATCAGGCAGGAATGTCGGGTGGGGCTGGAATGTGCTGTGGAGTTTGAGGTATGCTCAGACACCCTGGCCTCTTTAACAACAAGAAACTATGCTAAACTATGGAACCATATGTTTTATCACAACATATTAATGACCACATGTTAACAGAGAGGGAACTGGAAAATAACCGCTGGCTATGGCAATGACTCAAACATTCTCCTATTTCAGTCTTCAAAGCACCAGCATGCAAGATGACACTCGAGAGTATACTTTCTTTACATCATATTAAAATAAGCAGAAGTCCAGCAATCCAGCATTTTAAAAAACACTAAATCTTGGATGAAAACTAACTAAATAAAAGTGGTGGAGTTAAATTCACTTCTTGGAGTGTTATATGTCTTTATTATGGTTAATGGAAATACACCCAGGAAATAAGTAAAAAACACAGTGCCAGAGAACCACAGAGCTCTCCAGATTCCAGCGTTTCTCAGCTTCTGAAACCGAAAAGCAGATTTGACTCTTTTAGAACTTATGTAGAAAGTAACTGTGATTTTTTTTTAGAACTTATGTAGAAAGTAACTGTGATTTTCCCAGTTGTATCTCCTATTTTTCCTACCCTGCTGGCATATTTACTCTTGCACATGCATATCTTGGTTTTTGCCACATTCAGTGTTCATGCCATTGTCAACACCCTCTTAATCAAATCTGCCCATTCAAATTCTACCCATTCCTTTTTCTTCCAGTTTGAGCATTACTGAGCACGTATAGGAAGCAAGAAATGTTTTTGGCATATGGTGGTAGTGAAACAAAAGGAATAAAGCAAACATATGTTAAACACCTAGAACATATTCAGCTTGGGTTCAGTTTTAAATGATTAATTTGATGTCATCATGTGTCAAGACCTTTCAGTGCCTTAGAGTCTAGACCCAAATGCCTGCCACTTTTGTCTCCACTGATTACCTTCGCATGCAACCCTGGCCCCTTCCTTCCTTTATCCATTCTACTACTCTTTCACTGGATTTATTAAAATCCTTGTGTTTTCTTATTTTCTTTACAACAACCTTTTCTTCAAATACTTCTTATCCTTCACTAAAACTAAAAGGTCATTTCAAAACCCTAAAATATATTGTAAAGAATTATATTCTAATATAAAAATTTTTAGGCGGGGGCGGTGGCCTCAAACCTTGTAATCGCCGAGCACTTTGGAAGCCGAGAGGCGGTCACGGAGCGTCAGGAGATCGAGACCATCCTGGCCTAACACGGTGAAACCCGCGTCTCTACTAAAAAATACAAAAATTCTAGCCGCGCGACGTGTTGGTGGAGGCGGGGGCGGCGCGTGGGAGTCCTATGTACTGCGTGAGGCTGAGGCGAGGAGAACATGGCTAATATACGTCCGGAGGGCAGATGTTGCAGTAGCTGAGAATTCAGCCACCTGCACTCCAGGCGGACCAACAGAGCGAGACTCGCATCTCAAAAAAATAAAGAAATAAAGAATAAAATATCAAATAAAAAAAAAAATTTAAAAACATCATTGTGACCATCATAAAAGCCCTTCTGAATCAGTTTTCTCACCTATCAAAAGGGGAAATTTTCAAGATCATTTCTCTAGTTCTTTCCAGGTATTTGGTAATAAATTTTAAGAATTTCCCTAATTTAGTTATTAATGTATTATAGTCCTGATTTCTTAGAAGTGACAGCTCAATCATTTCTTACTTCAGCCAAATCATTTCTCTTCAGGGAAAGAATATAAGGTACCCAAGAGATGACGACACCCAAATCATGATATTGCTCTCTCATGACTAAGACTTATTAGTTCAAGTCCTTCAGTCTCCAAGCTGCTCCCTTCTGGGTAAGCCGACAAGCCACAAGGATTCATTCAAATGGTGAGTGGGACACAAAAATATTAAAACTAACATCAAAAATCAACTGGTTAAGGTCAAGGACTATTGAATATGAATTTCTGCATTTTGAAGGACGAAACCGCACCATTTTGCACTTCAAAAATGTGGTGAATTAGGTATTTAGAGCATCAGTGTTTGTCAGACAGAATGTGTTTCAAGGACTTGATTACAAAATCCTGCCAGAAACAGGAATCTGATCCCTAGGGAATTATTAAGCTCTGTTTATTTTAGTTACATGAAAGCACATCTAAGTGAAAAAAGTTAATGTTAGTTAAGTCAGATAACAAATGGCTCTTTGGAGACTCTGGTGTGACTCTCTCCTGTGAGTCTGCGGTGTTTCTGTAACACTTCAGCTGGCTGAGATGTCCTGCCGCGTATTGTCATCATGCTCCCTCCACTTTCTGTCTTCTATGAGACTGAAACATAGATATGAGAATTCTTCTAATCCAAAACCCCAAACAGGTGAAATTAGAAGTTTGGCTTAAATTTTATCTCAAATTTGAGGGTTATCAAGCAGCAAAAAAAGGCAAAGCTGATAAAAAGGCAAGCATCAGAATGGAATCAAAAATGAAAATCAAACACATAGCCACGCTCTCCACACGGTCTCAAGAAACAAAAGTAACTGAAACGGGAACAACTCTCCTTGCTTACCCTTCAGAGACAAAGCAGCAGGAAATTGTGAGATTCCTCCCAGAGCCCCACTTGCGAGGAAGCCCATTTAGTAAATGGTATGAGTTGTGGGATCTGTTGTTATTGGTTTTCTTCCCTGGGAACATAGCACACTGGGGATTCAACTGTACCACAAAACGGTCTTCTAAAGCCTCAGACATGTCAAATGCAGACTGAGAACTGCTCCTTCTGGGTTTGCAAAGAGCCATAACTCTCCTTCTTGGCCCACTCATTCTTGGCACTCTTGAATTGCTGAGGAAAAGCTTTTGAACCCATCAGTCGAAGAGCTTGGTGCCATGGGCAGCCATTAGCTCAGCCTCATAACATCTGGTCTGTGTTTTTGTTGTATAGGGAACCTGAAGCCCACAGGATGAAAGTGAGGGGACCAGAACCAAGTCATGGAGAGGCTTCAGGGAGAGAAGCCCCTAAAACATAGCCTGCAACTTCATATTTACCAAAATGTGTTCTTTTTTTTTTTTTTTTTTTTTTTGGCATTAACAAAGGTTTCTCTCAAAACGAAAAGGAAAAAATGACCTCCAAAATAGTGTATTATAACAAGAATACACAGAAAATAATTCCCAAATGTATATATTTTAGGTGAGATTTGTATTATGTATAATAGTATCTTCTGGGTGCCTCCTACATGCCAAGCACTACTCTAAGCATTTTACATTTGTTAATTCATGTAGTACTCACAATAAGCCACAATAAATCAGCTGGGTAGTATTATCTTTTTCTCACAGGTGAGGGAAATGGGGTATGTCACATGTCTAAGGTCCCAGAACTAGAAAATAGCAGAGCTGGGACTTGAACCCATGTAGCCTGGTTCCAGACCTCAGATTCTTAGCTATCAGGTCATACTGCCTCTCATGCTTACCAAAACATAAAAAGTCAAGCAGAAAAATGAAAATCCAGTTTGGAGGCAGAAAGTTCTCTTACAGTACTGGTAATTGCTCACACAGGAATTTAGAAATACCTAGTATCTCTTTCTGGGGTCCATGGTGGGTGCACAGGACTCCACAAAAGGTATAAAAGGCATCTTTGAGTTCCTTCTGGTTCGTAGACTCAGCATCGCAGTGCCACATCAGGCAGCAACAGTGCTTGCTGCACTTCCTACACTTGTGTGAGAAAGAAGTCAATGTGCCGTTGGAGCGATCATTCCCCTGTTGATAATAAGCTATGTGAGTTAGCAATTGTGTCTCTTGGGCTCATTGCTGTAACTCCAGTGTATAATACAGTGTCTGACTACAGCAGACATTCAGTCGCTGTTTAGTAAAAGAGTTAATTCTGCCATGTGTGTATCACATGCATGCCATATATTTATGCTTTTATTTTATTTTATTATGGAGAGGGTTTTCCAAAATTGTGAGTTGACAGAAAACAAACATCATACTTGACGAAATACCCAAATGAGTGCAGACTAGACTGTAAACATTACATTTTTAAAGAAAGAAGGAATCTCTGCTAAATCTAACTAATCTGCGAAAACTGTACATTTAATGGAAAATGGTTGAATAAAATATAGATGATATCTCTTTAAAGCATTTTAATAAATTGGGGCTCAAAATAAATTAGAGGTTCTCACTATAATTTAGAGCTGCCAGCTATTTATTAGAAAGATTGACTTTGGTGGATATAATTTTATGATACTATTTTATTGCCAACATAGTTTTGAAAAATATAGTCTATTAAATAGGATAATGATTTCTATTGAAGACTGTACCAAAATAGTAAAAGAAAAAAAAATCAGTTGTATTTCATCCAGAACAAAAGGAGATTAAATTTACCTCATCCCTGGATATGGTATTTGGCCCAAATTGCAGTTTTGCAGTAGGGTGGAGTTTGAGATCAAAAACACCAGAAAATTATGCATTTGATGAAAGCCAACTTTCTGGCAACTAGGGTAAGCATTGTTTTGTCCTATTTCTGTGGAATTTTGGTGACATCTCAGCTATCAAAGAATATTCTTTATTCCTACAGAACTACAGCTTCAAGAAAGATGGATACCATATTTGCAACAGTCCTTAATTTAAATGTCAATTGTGTTTCTCCATGCACTGAAATAAAAGTACATATGCGTAAACCAAGAGAAAACAGTACACATTTAAACTCTTCGCTTTAAAAATGAAAAACAAAGGAAAGAAAGAGGGTGACAATTGATTGCCGGTTATAGCGGCAAATCATTAACATTTTAGAGCTAAAAAGGAACCTTGAAAATAATTGTGATGGTTAATACTGAATGTCAACTTGATTGGATTGAAGGATGCAAAATATTGATTCTGAGTGTCTCTGTGAGGGTGCTGTGAAAGGAGATTAGCATTTGAGTCAGTGGACTGGGAAAGTTAGACCAGCCCTCAATCTAGGTGGGCACCATCTAATCAGCCACCAGTGTGGCCAGAATATAAAGCAGGTAGGAAAAACATTAAAAGACTAGACTGGCCTAGCCTCCCAGCCTACATCTTTCTCCCATGCTGGATGCTTCCTGCCCTTGAACATTGGATTCCAAGTTCTTCGGTTTTGTTACTCAGACTGGCTCTCCTTGCTCCTCAGCTTGCAGTCAGCCTATTGTGAGATCTTGTGTTCGTGTGACATAATAAACTCCCATATATATATATATATATATAAAATATATATATATATAATATATATGAATTGACCACAAATGGCAGAGTAAACAGGTTGAAGTCTGAGCAGTGAACTCACCGATTCAAGGGATAGTCTTTCCTTGAGACATCTGCCTCTGTGGGTGATGATCTTGTTGATACTTTGCAGAAGTTGACGGATGTTCCTCTCAGTCCTGTCAGTTCCTTTCCTTGTGTGCCCCAGGTGTGAGGAGTGATCTTTGGTAGGGTCTAACATGGCTTGCGTCACTCAGGGTGTTGAAAACATGCTGCTGTAGCTGATTTCTTTAAACCCTATTTTTCTACAGGTTGGTGATGAAGAAAGGTGAATTATGAAACAGGAACTTTTGTCACAACCCTGTATCCCTAGTCACAAAGAAACATTTACAAAAGCCCACATGCAAACCAGAATTCATAATTGATTACTGTGCAAATGTGGGTGCTAGACATAATTTATTTACACCTATTACACAGACCTGGCACAGCATCTCTGCAAATTAATGAGTGGATCCCTTTTCAAGAAAAAACCAATGTGGCACCCAGTGTTGACAAATTATTTCTATCACAGTGTTACTTGAATGTAATATAAACACAGTGTTACTAAATGTAAACAAGCTATAAATTCCTTATGACTGTAGATCCTTTAAAAAACTATAAAATCCAAACCAATTTACACAATAAAAGCATAAAATTAATAATAATATTAAAATAGACTGGGCACAGTGGCTTATGCCTACAATCCTAACACTTTGGGAGGCTGAGATGGGTGAATCTCTTGAGCTCAGGAGTTTGAGACCAGCTTGAGCAAGGCCCCATCTCTACAAGAATAAATAAATAAATAAATAAATAAATAAATAAATAAATAAAGCAAAAATTAGCCAGGTGTGATGGTGCAAGCCTGTAGTCCCAGCTACTTGGGAGGCTGAGGTGGGAGGAGCACCTGAGGTCAAGGCTGCAGTAAGCCATAATTGCACCACCAAACTCCAGCCTGAGCCACAGAATGAGACCAGTCTCAAAATAATAATAATAATAAAACAACATTGATTTAACATTGTTTTGATGAAACTAAGCCACAAAAGTTTATTCTAAAAGTAAAAAAGGTCATTTGGGTGTTTTGTATTTCACTTGTTAGCTATGTGATTCTCTTTATTTTGAATATATTTGAATATGAATTTGGCTACAGAGAGCTGCTTCCTTGAGGTTACACCTTCCTCCAGCAGCTTGTGTCCTGTGCTAGGGATAAAGTTGGGTNATATATATAATATATATGAATCATATATATATCTCCTATTAGTCTGTCCCTCTAGAGAACCCTGACCAATACAATAATCTATTCCTATCTTCTGGTTTCACAAACAAATAAATGGGAATAGTAAAAAGTACAACGATTTATCCATGAACTCACAGTTTCTGAAGCACAAAGCTGAGACTAAGACCCAGGTGTTCCATTTGTAGTCCAGATGTGTTTCATTGTCCCATGCAGTCCAGCTGCAATGCTGCCTTGTGCCACTCTCAGGAGATCTTCCTCAGTAGCATGGCATACTCAGCCTCTGGTGATAGTTCTGTGACTGGCTTTAACTTGAAGATACAATGCATCTCCCTTGGAACCTGGCACCTAATGCCCTTGAGTCTGTGTATGGTGGTTATCGGCACCATTGCCTGAACTTTGTTGGTTGTGCAGGAGTTTAGTTTCTTTTCAATTGTGTCATTCACTCATGACAGCCTGAATCAAACACATCATGGCCACATATATTTTGTGCTGTTATGCAATAGAAATCTCTAAGAAATTTATCT
The DNA here is from genome assembly GCF_001698545.2 of Rhinopithecus bieti. NCBI lineage: Eukaryota > Metazoa > Chordata > Mammalia > Primates > Cercopithecidae > Rhinopithecus > Rhinopithecus bieti. Next base: position 204,584 of record NW_016810413.1, read on the forward strand.
AAGAGGGTTTTTTTTCTGAATAGTAAAATTCACTATATTTGCCATTGTCTGAAAAGAAATATCTCTCTCAATCCCTTGTCTTCATCCTCTTTCAAAAAAACTCACATCTAATTTTTAAAGGAGCATGAAAATTCCATGATAGAGCAGCACATATGAGAATCAGAAAGACAAAACTCTGGTGTAACAAGTAACCTGTAAAGACTTGAGATGATTTTTTTGGTGCACCCAATCCTGTAATCCCAACTAAACCATCAGTCACCAAGCCAGAAAAGTCAATCCTGATGGTGTTAGCCCACCAACAAAAACTTTGTTTCTGATGATATTTCTGTCCATTCAGCCGAAGTTTTATCACACAGGCTACCAGCAGTTGCTTGGTTGTTCTCAGTGATGGCCTGATACTGTCATGTCCACGTTCACACATATCATCCCGTTTACATTCTCATTTAGAAAACAAATTCCTTCTAAAATAAAGAACTATGTCCCATTTACTTTATCTCTCTCATTCTGCAAAACCTGGAGATGAATAGACATTAAGACAATCACAACAGCCTATATGACGATAATGAGGAAAGGCACCTGAGTTAGAAGTAAATCCAAACACTGTTTCATAATTGTTCATTTTCCTAGAATTGACAGATGCACCATTTAGAGAAGCAAGAAGCAGGGCAGTTGAAGTAATCATCAACCTAATTGCCTCACCCCTTGGCTTTGTTTGAGCCCCAGGGCTCCACTTTTGGGAACTGATAGACTTAGATTGTGATGCCAGCCTGGTTTCTTGCATGCTTTCACTCAACAAGCCCCTTCATGACCACATGCATTTGATATCCACCAAGAGGACATAATATCTGCTTCCTCTCTAAAGTTCCATGCAATTTGTAGAGATCAATGGGAAAAAGTCTCTGAAGCACAGAGCTATCAAGATTATTACTGTAAATTCCTAATTCTACCTATTTCATTTTAATAGAAATTCTAGTTTCATAAAATAAAAATTATTGGTAAGGGAGACTGGGGTGACATTTACAAGTCCTTTATGTAACATTTTATAGCTTTACACATTATAATTCAGTAATAAGAGGAAAAAGAAGAAACATTCCATATTTTCTCTCAAAATTATTTAGTAGCATATATTCTTAATAGAATTTTAAGATAAATTATCCATTTTATGAAATGACCTTAGCTATACCCATTGTATAAGGATATTTTAAATTATATTATCAGTTTCATATTATAATTGTTGATAATAATGACAGATAGTTCTCCAAAGTATTCTAGCAGAAAACTGGAACTTTATTTCCTTTTTCATATACTCAAAGCATCATTCACTTCAGTTGTTGCTATCATAACTTACAACTCAATAATGATTGTGTCTGCTTAATTCTGTGCTTTGCCTCAGTCAAGATCCCACATAGCAAAAACTTGCAAACCTTTTGATGTGGGAGCATATTTTCAAATTTCTAAACTATTTATAAGAGGTAACTAATACATAACAAAGCAAGTAGATGAGGTGTAATAATATCTCATCCATACCTATATCTATAGGATATATCCTGTATCTCAGGAATAGCAGTTAACAGCACAACTCAGAATAGAAGCCCCAGTGTGAACCCCAACCTAAGTCTGAGGTAGAAGTAGAATTAACTGACTAGAGTGGATGAGTGGAGTTGGTCTTTATTATTAGTGATCTGAATTTTTTTTATTAAATACAATCACAACCATTCATGTAAGGTGCCAAATCCTGTGCTAAGCCCTTTACATAGAATTTCCTCATTACTGATTATGTACTTGAAGCTCTAAGAAGTAGATCACACATAAGAAGCAAAGCCAAGAGTTGAACCCAAGCTCTCTGAGTCCAAGGCCAAGATCTTAATCTCATATGTAAATAGGTAGGTAAAAATTTTAAAACTCAGGAGTTCAAGGCTGCAATGTGTTATGATCTTACCACTACACTCCAGCCTAGGCAACAGAGTGAAACCATGTCTCTAAAAAAACACAAACAAAACCACACCATATTCTATCCCTTAATACATTCTAATAACCAGAAAACTAAATGGTCAATTTCAAACAGACAATTTCAAAAGAAGTACAAATGACTCTGAACGTCAGAGAAGCTGTTGAATCTCTATTAATCAGGAAAACGCAAATTGAAACAGCAATTTATTATCTGTTTTATCATCCATTATATTTGGATGTAAGTGTTAAAAACATTAACAATATCTGTTTTGGGTGAAGATGCTGATCTTCCTATTTCCTGTTATTTTCAGGAGATTTTGGAGAGGTGTCTGTCTCCCCTTGTCCTGGCAGCCTGGGATACTGTTATCACATTTCCCTCACTCTGATAACACAGAAAATCCCATGGCTAGCCCCTCTATGTGTGTTCTAAGTTGAAGGAAGATATGTCTGAGTTCCCTTTCTACTGAATTAGAAGCCTCTAGCAACCTCTACTCCTTCATTGTGACAAAGTAGCAGTGGGGTTTCAAGGTCGGACTTACCTGGCATTTATTCCAGTTCCAAGACTACCACATGCACCAGGGAAGAGCTCTGCTGTCCTCTCAGCAGGCACCTGTGCTGCAACCCTGCCTCTGAGGTCACTTCTTTTTCACATTCCTTTCTATCGATTTTGCAAGGCCCATTCCTTGATGCTTAATCTCACTTCCTCTGACTTAACCCATTTCCTGTCTAGTACCTGTCTGCTCCTCCCTTCCTCTGGCACTCTGTGTCCTTGTCTGCCTTATTTATAGCGTCTGCAAGATCTTCCTTTTCCCCTCCAAGCTTTCCTGGCCACCCCTGTTCCTGAAGACCTGAACACCCTAGTTTCCCAACTTTGGGAATTCAACAACCAGTAAATTTTTTATAAAATGTAGAGAATTGTCAGAAAACTGCCAAGTGTCAATGTTGCCAAGTTGGCCCATCAAAAACAAGAAATACCATCTATCATCACCCTCATTTTGTGAACAAAAGGCATTTTAAGTTTAAAAATGAGGAAAGGTCATAATCTCAGACAATAAAAGTGTTTCTCAAAGAATACCAATCAAACAACTTTGGGTGGAGGGGAACCCTGATGTGGGGGAGGGACCGATGACTAGAAGAAGCTGATGTATTAGAAAACTGTCTGCCTGTCCAGCACAGGGATGCTCTTGGAAGTCAAAGCAAAACCACTTTTTGCAGTCCATCCCCACCTCCTCTCCCATCTCAAGGTCCCTTGTTTGAGTTCCTCATCTGCTTATACTAAAGGATCACATTACCTGCTCATCTCTCTCAGAAAACACCGTGCATCAACAGCTGCTGGCAAGCCACAGTGGAAATGCCAGCAAAATGAAGCTCACTCATGTCTGGAGTATGCTGCCCTCCATCCAGAGACACTACACAGACCCCTCATTGTGTTCTATAGCTTAGGGTACTTTAAGCCCCTCCCAAAGAGTAGAGTTTTTGACATGCAGAGAGGCTGTGGAGGTGTGGAGGAAAAGCCTCAGCAGAAGTATTAGGCTGAAAATACACAGTGGTGTCCCTATAGTGCTCATTTCATCAAGGACATGTAACTGTCCATAGAAAGGATTTTAGGGCAATCACTGATGCTTCAGTGTAAGATTTTAAATCCAAAGCATTCTAATTATGGAGAATTTTTTTAGGTGAACATAGTTCTTGAAATGCAGCTCTTTTCTTATCGTTAATCAAGTAAACTTTATTATTCACCTTGATTACACGTCAAAAATGTGTTCCAAAATCACAAGCTTAAGTGACTAAATGACTTTTTTTGTTTTTATTAAATGCCTAGGTTCTAAGGTGTCAACTACTAGGTTCCAAGGTTTCAGTCCTCTCTTGGTATCAGTGGGGGATTAGTTTCAGTACTCCCCACAGATACCAAAATTCGAGGATGCTCAAGTCCCTGATATAAAATGATATAGTATTTGCATATAACCTATGTACATTCTCTCATAATCTTTAAATCATCTCTAGATTAGTTATAATATTAATACAACATAAATGTTATGTAAGTAGCTATTATACTGTACTACTTAGGGGATAATGACAAGAAAAAAAGTCTGTACATATTCAGTACAGATCCAATTATTTTTCCGAATATTTTCAATCTGCATTTGGTTGAATCCATGGATGTGGAACTCGCAGATGTGCTAGCAGATTTTGACCTGCATGTGCTAGCCGTAGAAATATCCTCGCCCTCTGACTCAGGGCATCAAATCTTACACTTCTTATCAGGAAACAGTGAAAGGAAATGGAAGGAACAGAGATAGGACCATGGCCAAAAGGGCCTGAGTTATGAAAAGAAATTGGTCAACTTGGTCCACTCGAGGATATCTGGGAAGGACAAACTGCACAGATGTCCCACTTTTCCACGCGCCAAATAAATATTAATGGTGGTGTATTTGCTCCACTAACATTTGGTAGCAGAGGCAGTGTCTTACCCCAGGCTTATTGCTAAATAATACAGAAGCTAGAAGGAAATGTAACAAGGAAGTTGGGAATGTGAAACATGTGGTGAGGTCAGGACACACACACCCACATGCCCACACAGCACATGACTATGTGGTTTCTTCTATCACTGTGAACACAACTGCCATTTCTGTCACCATCGTTAATTAGAATGAAAATTCTTAAAACTTTCTGCACCATTCATCTGTAGAGCTAAGTAGGATTATTCCGGGCTTTCAGCCCAAGTTTTCTAAAAGCCTAGCTGATTAAAAGGCATTAACATTTGTGTTTTGCCAACACTGATTATACTGATTGCTGGCAAGTGTTTATGTGATAACCAAGACCTAACACGAGAGATGCAGAAAAACACAGTGAGCATAACACTTGTGCATAAGGGATACCCACCAGTTGCTGAAGTAATTGCTTCTTCCTTGGCAAAGGAAGAAAGTTACCTCATTGTGGTCTTCAAGGCACCATCTAGTGCTAACATTTTATGACTTTGATGAACAGAAAACTTTTCAGAAGGCATCTGCTGAATAACATGAGATAAAAATGCTTCAAAGGCTAGTTACCCATTTTAAGTACTCCATACTCTATTTTTACCTCTTTTCCTTCTGTTTCTTACCACGTATTCATTTTCACTAAAATTGCTAATCAAAGAGGAGACAAAAAGAAGTTTTATTAAGTCAAATTGGATGAGATAGAAAGTTGAAGTTCTGAGATTATGCACAGAATTCTCCCACATGTTTAAATTCTCTGAAATATGTCTTTCTTCGGTGGCATTGAACAGGAAGAGTTAGCTGTGATTTGAACCTTAGCAAGCTTAAAGATTGATTGTAAAAGCACCTCTAAAGGAGAATGCTGGCAGAAAATACAATGAACTTCTGCTAGAGACTTCAACACAGCTGAGAATCTGGAAATTTGTGCTATTTGTGATAAGAATTTAAGCAACCAGAAGTCTTTTGTTTTTTGAAAATGAAACAAAACAAAAAGCAGCGACTTGCAAGTATACAGGAAGCTTATCTCCTTCAGTTCAGGAGTATTTGTTTGCCAACTAAGGGTTACTTTTCACAAATGTAAAGTTAAGTCAACAACTTTCTTGGCATTTATGACACTATATGTACAAGAGCCTGTGAAATATGAAATGAACTTTTCAGGTTTTGAAATTGATACACCAAGGTTAGGAAAATAAACCATTTGATGAGTGTTTTGCTGGCTCATTTAAACTACATTCCCAATCATAACTCTTGATTTCTCAAGCAAAGAAACAGAAAGAGAAAGAGAACACAGTGTGTTACAAACAGAACTGAGTCCTCCTTGCATGACTTAGGAGTTAAATCCACATGAAACATTTATGCCTACCATTACTTACCACTCCCATCATTACTATTATTAATGTTGTACATTAGAATTAAGTAGTTTCCAAAGTGCTTTCATATATTTTTTCTCATTTTTACATGACTGGCCAATCCTGTGATGTAGATTAAACAGGAAGTATTCAGATATATTAAGTAATTCAGCATCCATCACCATTATCATCATCATCATCATTTAATGAGCACTTACTATTTGCTGGGCCCTGCACTAAATAAATGTCTTACGTGAATCATCTCATTTAATCTTCACAACAATTCTATGCAACTGGCATTATTATTGTCTGTGTTTTACAGATGAGAAAACATGGTTGATTGGGAGCTGGAATCTGGAGCTTATGAGACCAATTTCAGTGTTCTCTCCATATTGTTTTAATAACAGAGTTTAAAAAGAACAAAGAGAATCCTAAAGTTTCCAGTTCATTTCATATCAGTTTCTTTTAGACATAAATAAGACAAGAAAGAGACCATGAAAAGAAGGTTAAATTTTCAGCCTCTTCCCAAAATAAATACTTACAAAAATGCAATAGACAAAAATATTTGCCATATCTTTTGGAATTTTGTAAATTGCAATAAACTTGCAGTTCCACTATATTTGCAGCTAAATGTAAAATTCTACTTTTAATCCTGCTACTGACCAAACAATGTCTTTTTTTTTTTTTTTTTAATAAAAATCTTTGTTAAAAAGACTGACAGTGTGGTGTAGCCTACCATGACTGATAAAGCTCTTGAGCTTCCAAACCAGCCTAGTTGCAGTTTGGTTGTCTTTAATTAGGTCAGATTCAATTTCCATTCAGCAAGTCTTTAATGAGTGTCTACTATATGCCTGGTTTCAGGAGATGTGGAAGTAAACAGAACACTTGTTGTTTCTATTCTTCTGAAGCTTATAATGAGACCAAGACACATATACGAGATTAATTACAGTGTAGTTTTACAACAGAAGATTCATCCTTGTCTTGGGACTTACAGGAGGCTTCCCTGAAAAAAAAAATGGCATTCAGATGAAACCTGAAGGAATGCCATTAGTTAGTCTAATGGAGAAATGGCATGAGGACTAGGAGACATTCAAAACTTAAGCAAAATTTGCATCCCCATGAGATGAAGGAGGTTTCCATAACCTGCTACAGGGTAGAGGTTTTGGAAGAGAAGAGGTTCATATATAAAAAGTCAATCTTTACAATATTTTCCTTTCTTGGTCAAGAATTCTCACTGTGAAGAAGCTAGTTTATAACTACCTATTCTGGAAGGAGGGTGAAAGCAACACACTACTGATGGTATCTTAGCTAATTAGAATAATTGTTTCATCAGCATCAGGGAAAAAAAGTAGGGTATGCATTTAAAAGCGCATAAGATAAGACAGTACAGATTGAAAAAACTGATTGGAGAAGGAATAAAAATAGAGAAAAGGGAGGAATATTCTAAGTTAAATAGAATTATAGTAAGAAAAAATAAAATTTTTACTATGATGAGTTCTCAATTACCTGCATGTGGCTGGAATAATTCACAACATATCATTCCATATTCATTTATACTGCACTTGGGACTACAAGGGAAGATTATATATTTGAGCAGATTCACTTTCCTATGTTCTGCTTAAGTTGGTTAGGACTATGGGTGGGAACAAAAACACAATAGACATCCTTGCATTATTTTCCCCTTCCCATTTTTTCCTTTGAATGTGAGTTCCCAATCACTTAAAAATGTATGCATTTTGTGGCCGGGCGCGGTGGCCAAACCTGTAATCCCAGCACTTTGGGAGGCCGAGACGGGAGGATCACGAGGGTCAGGAGATCGGAGACATCCTAGCCTAAACACGGTGAAATCCCCGTCTCTCTAAAAATACAAAAAATAGCCGGAGCGACGAGCGGGCCCTGTAGTCCGAGGTACTCGGGAGGCTGAGCCAGGAGAATGGTGTGATCCGGGAGGGCGGGAAGCTTGCAGTGAGCTGAGATCCGGCCACTGCACTCCAGCCTGGGCGACAGGAGCGAGAGTCCATCTCAAAAAAAAAAAAAAAAAAAAAAAAAATTATGCATTTGTTTTGGATTGCTAAGGACACCAACTGACAGAATAAGAAAGCAGCCCATTGAGTGCCAGGAAAGGAAGAAACTGATAGCTTTCCAGAAGTAATCCATGCACTGAATAACCTCTATTTGTCCACCTGTATACACACATCAATCTTTTCCATCCTGCTCTGTGCTCCAAAGGTTGACCTGCATCAAGGAGCTCCCTGAGCTTTCAATTGAGTGTGGTCAATGGGAAACACCAGTAGGAGATAAGAAAATGAGAGACTTAAGAGATTGATGTACTCCACCATCCCTGGGTGGTTTCCACTAAGGCTGCTCACACCCTTGAAAACAGCCCTCCATTAATGTCTCCTTAATGGCCTAAGTTTAATGTGCCATCTCTTTCCTCACCCCAAAAAATGGAAAAAGAAGTGCAATGCAAGGTTAAGGCAATGATGATAGACAAAGAAAAGGTATATTTATGATATAGTATGTTAGATTAAGAAACCCATTTGAAAACATCTTTGAGATATGTCCATTGTTTTCCTCTCATACCAAGAAGAGAAAGAACACCACATTAGAAGCAAGTGAAAAAAGCCAAACTATTTTGGACAGTGATTCACAATAACCCCTGAGGGATAGGGCATTTGGAGGAACTATTTGGGAGGAGTTGAAGATAAGCACATTGAACACTTCTGTAGCCTTTAAAAACAATAGTGCCTTCTAAATACTTACCTATGCAAATCTCCAGTGCCCTTTTCCCTCTTTGCCCAGGCTTAAGGAAACTAACCCAAGATGACTTCAGTGGCCTCATTCTGACTTTCTTTCCAAAAGTGTGTATTTTATAAGAATAGCTACGAATTTAGTAACCTTTTGCATAAAAGTATCAAGTTACAGACCTCAGTCTGCTGATGGTATAATGAGGAAAGAATAACTTCTCTCTTTACAACCACTGTGGTAAAGTTCTATTGGCTTCGTCTCAGTTGCATACATTTTAAAAATTCAATTTAGCTAGATAATAAATATTAACAAGTGAATCTCTCTCTAATATGTTTAAATCAATCATCAAATGTTTGTTAACTACCTCTGCATCTTAGAGGGAAAAAAAGATGTTATACTTCTTGGGGTAAAGCTGCTTATTTTAATGTCTCCCATCTTCCTGTGTTACTCCTTAAATAACAATGACAGCTAAATTATTTTTTCTCAGCCCAAGAATAATGCGTTGGGCTTCCTTTTAAATGACAACAATCTTTTTGTTGCCAAATGCTTCACGTCTTAAATAATGGCCTGAATCTTGGCTGCAATTACAAGATAAGCTTTTTTCTCATAACCTTTTCACAATAGATTTTCACCATCTCCTTTATAAAGAAAATTAAAATTTGCATTTAACTTTAAGCTCTTGTATCTAAAATTGGACACACCACTGGCACATTTAGACAGTATTTATAAAGGAATAGAGTTCGCTTTAGAAGTTTTCATTTAATTTCATCTCTAAAGGAAAAGAGAAGGAAAAATCTAATTGAAGTTAATAAAGAATCAATGGAGGTTGAGTGGCAAAGTGGCAGAGTAACTTAAAAGTGAAGACAATAAATATATTTCTATTAAGTACAGTGTGCTAAGTCCCAAATATTGCCAAAACAATCTATTTACCTTACAACATTTCTCAGTAACATCTGAGATTCAGATAATATGACTATACATGGATTTGATGTATAACAGAATGCATGTTGCCAGACAATAAAGGCCACCATACGTATGAATTTGACACAGTAAGTGATATCTTCATTGCTCTGAATAAACCTCACAACTATAGCCATGGTCTAATAAAATCAAGATGTATCTAGGAATTAGCGAGAAACTCCTTTCAGGCAAAGTTGTCAGTTCAGTTTTTCCAGAACCCAAGCTGGGACTCTGTATAACCTGAGAGTAAACATCCCTCAGGCCAGGACTTGAGAAATACCAAACTCTAAACTTGTGGAGAAGTGTCTATTCCTGATCCGGTGTTCCAGCTCCCTGGCTTGCTCTAAATGTCTCCTTCCTTCAGTATTAGGCAAGTATTGCCAGCTTTTATGGTAGGTGGGATTTGCCCATATTACAGTCTCAAATCAGAGAAAACATTCAAAACTAAATGAGACAATGGCTAATTCAAAGGCAACATCTGTGGGAAATATGGTTGCAAACTAAGAAGGCAAGTTGTCTATCAGGAGACAAGTGATTCATAAATGTTTCTGGCAGGCACTCACACAGATGGAGTCGTACACACATGCTATTTTTTCCCACTAAGATTTCTGCCTAACGCAGGGTAAGTGATTGCAGGCCTGAGTGAATATGCATTGCAATCTGAAGCAAATGCAACGGACTTTCTGATCAAAGTACAATTGAATCTCTTTCCATGTGGAATTCACAACTCCGGCTTCTTCCTTTCAGTAGGCAACTTGGGGAGATTCTCCACTGAAATGTTTGTGCAGGTGCAAATATTGTGACTTCCCTCCTAGAGGGGATTTCAACCTTGACAGGATATAGAGGAAAGAAAAGTCCTGTGCTTATTTCCCAGGGGCTCTAGAAAAACAAATGCCATAAGTCCTGTTTGGGCCTAGGGTTGAGAGATAGAGATGGTCTCTAATGTGAAAACACCACACACACACAATTTGAGAATGGTAGAATTGAAGTCTTAAAAGTTCACAGCCCCAGCACTTTGGGAGGCTGAGGTGGGTGGATCACAAGATCAGGAGATTGAGACCATCCTGGCTAACTTGGTGAAACCCCGTCTCTACATAAAAATACAAAAAATTAACTGGGCGTGGTGGCAGGCGCCTGTAGTCCCAGCTACTTGGGAGGCTGAGGCAGCAGAATGGCGTGAATTCAGGAGGTGGAGCTTGCAGTGAGCCGAGATCGTGCCACTGCACTCCAGCCTGGGTCACAGAGCAAGACTTCATCTCAAAAATAAAATAAAATAAAATAAAATAAGTTCACAGTCCAAACTTCTCGTTGTACAGAAACTGAGATCCAAGAAAGTCAAATGATTCATAATTAGTCAATGATGGAACCAGGATTAGAACCCAGTTGTCTTGATTCCTCTTGATTCCAAGTTTAGTAAGCTTTTTCCCCATTATGACATTGATGTTTCCTTCATTCATCAATTCATTGTCCACCATATGGCAAGCTGTATTCTGAGTTCTGGACAAAGAACAAGGAACAAGACAGACAAAAGTTCTGCTTCAATTAGTTTACATTCTTGTAGAAGAGATGAACAAAATTTAGATCAACAAATAGATAATATCATGTCAGGTGAGTAAATGCTGCAAGAAGAATAAATGAAGGTCAAGGGATAGAGAATGATGAGGGGATGCTATACAAAAGAGATTAATCACCCTGGGCATGGTGGCTCATGTCTGTAATCTCAACACTTTGGGAGACTGAAGTGGGAGAATTGCTTGTGGCCAGAAGTTTGAGACTTGCCTGACCAACACAGTAAGACCCCATATCTATAAATAAAAAATTAGGTAGATGGAGTGACAGGCACCTGTAGGACCAGCTACTCAGGAAGCTGAACTGGGATCATCACTCAAACTGGGAAATCGAGGCTGCAGTGAGCTATGATAGCTCCACTGTACTCCAGCCTGGGTGAGAGAACAAGATTCTGTGTCTAAAAAAAAGAGAGAGGTGGGGGTTAATCAAAGGAACTGTCTCCAAGTGATATTTAAGCAGAGTCTGAATGAAGTAAGGGTGCAAGCCACACAAACAATGTGGAAAGAACTTTCTCACTGAGAGAACAATATGTGCAAAGTCCAGGAAGCTGAAATGAGCTTAGTGTGTTTTTGTATGGCTGTCATGGAATAAATGAAGGTAGGGAGGAGTGAAGAGGAGGGCAGAGAGGCCACTAGAGGGCTTTCAGCAGGGAAACAATGACCTTATTCAGCTTTTTATAAGATTATTCTGGCTGTTATGCGGAGAATGGGGGAAAGAATAAGAGGAGATCCAAGAGGCCAATAAGAAAACGTTTCCCTAAAGCAGAACTTAAGTTCTTTGAGAGAAGGGGCTTTTATTTGACTTACTCATTGTTGCAAAATTAGCACCAAGAATAGTGCCTGATACACTACTGGCACCTTCTAAGTCTTTGCTGAATAAATGGAAACCTAAGAGGTGGAGCTAAGGAGAAAGCTGATAGTGGCTTGGACGAGGATAGTAGCAGTAAAAACAATAAGATATTTTTGGATGGAAGTATGTTTTGAAAGTAGAAGTGACAAGAACAGTTTCAAGATTAAATGTGAACATTTTGTAAGAGAGAACTTAAGATTGACTCCTAGGTTTATAGTCTAAGCCCAACAGGTGAATAGCATTGACTTCTCAGGTCAGTGGGAGAAATTAAGAATTCTGTCCTGATCATGTTACATTTGAGCTATATACTGGTCTTTAAAATGAAAATATTGAGTAAGAAGTTGAATTAAAATGTCTGGAGCTCAGAGGAGAGATTCAGATTGGAGACATAAGTGGATAGTATTTAAAATTGTTGAACATAATAAGATGACCCAAAGAATAAGTGTGATGGGAAATTCATAAAGTCCAAGAAACTCTTGTCATTCCAACACTTACAGGTCAGTAATGAAAGGACCAACAAAGGATTTTTGATGAACACAAAATGATACAGATAAAGAAGCCTGAAAAAAAGAAACACCAAAAATTGTGGTGTGCTAGAAGTCAAGTGATGAAAGTGCATTTTAAAAAGGAGTGGTAAACACTTTTAGTTGCTCCCAAAACGTCAGGATGAAGACTGAGAATTGACCACAGAATTTGGGAACACCTGGAGCACTGATATTCAGTTTTCATGGCATGATGAGGACAAACCTCACTAAGTGAGTTCAAGAGGAAATGAAAGAAAAAAAAGGGGGGAGACAACAACAGCAGGCAATCTTTGCAGAAATTTTGCCTCATATAAAGGGAGTAAAGAAATGGAGAAACAGCTGGAAAATAACAAGGAGATCAAAGGAGGGTTTCATGGGTTTTTTTTTTTTTTTTTTTTAAGTGTAAGACATGACAGCATGTTTATATGCTGATAGAAAGATCCAGTAGAACTGAAGGAATTCATGTTGGAAAGAAACGGGCAAGAGAAAAATCTAGGTTAGACAACAGAAAACAAGATCCAGCGCACAAGTGGAGGACTTGACAGTAGAAAAGAGTAGACACAGTATATTTGAAAGGGACTAAAGGTACAATATACTGGTACAGATATTATTCGGTGGTAGAAAAGAAAGTCCTTTTCTACTTGCTTCTTTTTCTCCAGTGATAGGGAACTTCAAAAAGCCCATGGACATGGAATTGAAAGATAAAAAATATGAAGTATTTCTTACCATAAGCCCCATCAAGTTCAAGACACTTTTGTAAGCAATGAAATCAGCCATCGGTCTATCACTAAAAAACTGAAGGTCTTGGGAATTTAACCTTGTCACTGGAGACGTTTTTACACTATTCACTGGGGAAAAAAAAACTGGGCGCCTTTTACAGATTTTTGTTCGTTTGTTTTTTGTTTTGTTTTGTTTGTTTGTTTTGAGACCGGAGTCTCGCTCTGTCGCCCAGGCTGGAGTACAGTAGTACCATCTCGGCTCACTGCAAGCTCCGCCTCCCGGGCTCACGCCATTCTCCTGCCTCAGCCTCCCGAGTAGCTGGGACTACAGACGCCTGCTACTTTGTGTGTGTGTGTGTGTGTGTGTGTGTGTGTGTGTGTGTGTGTGTGTGTATTTTTAGTAGAGATGGGGTTTCACCGTGTTAGCCAGGATGGTCTCCATCTCCTAACCTCGTCATACCCAGGTCTCAGCCTCCCAAAGTGCTGGGATTACAGGCCTGAGCCACCGCGCCCGGCCCTACAGATTTTTTAAGACTGAGAAACAAAAAGAAGTTAGAAGGAGCCAAATTAGGATGGTAATGATGTCCCATTTAAATTCCAAAACTGTTATTGTTTGATGAGAGGAATGAGCAGGAGCACTCTCATGAAGGAGAAGGACTCTCTGGTGAAGCTTTCCCAGGCATTTTTCTGCAAAGCTTTGACTAATATTCTCAAAACACTCTAATAATGTTATCATTCTTTGGCATTCCAGAAAGTCAACAAGCAAAATATCTTAAGCATCCCAAAAAAAAACTGTTTCCATGACCTTGGTTCTTGACTGGTCCATTTTTGCTTTGACTGAACCAATTCCACTGCTTAGTAGCCATTGCTTTGATTGTACTTTGTATTCAGGATCATATTAGTGAAGCCATTTTCAACCTCCTCTTAACAATTCTTCAAAGAACTTCTTCAAGATCTTAATCTCACTGGTGTAAAATTTCCATCAAAAGCTTCACTCTTGTCTGCAGTTGATCTGGGTGCAATGATTTTGACCCTAGTTGAGTACAAAGTTTGCTCAACTTTAATTTTTCCATCAGAATTGTGTAAGCTGGACCAGTTGAGATGTCTATGGTGTTGAAAATTGTTTCTGCTGTTAATCCTCAATCCTCTTCAATTTGTGCAAATGAGATTAATTTTCTCCTCACAAATTGATGAGGTTGGTTTGCCACCATGGGCTTCATCTTCAGCATTGTCTCATCCTTTCTTAGAATGAGATATTCATTCTTAAACTGCTGATTTCTTTGGGGTTTTTTCCCCATAAACTTTTCTTATAAAGCATCAATAATTTCATCATTCTTTTACACAAGCTTCACCATAAACTTGTTGTTCTGACTTCAATTTTAGCAGGATTCATGTTACACTGACAGGAGCTCTTTTTAAACTGATTTCTTATCCTTGTTAGTGTCTTAAACTAGATTCCATTCGGTCATGTTATAATAAGTTAGTACAAGTTTATTTTGGTACAAACTTTTGAAATCATGCATAGTTTTTTTGTAATATGCATTTCTCATGAACATTTGAAAACTCATTGAATAAGAAGAAAGGTCATCAACTGAGAACAATGGGAAGGAAAGAGTATCTGAGATCTGAAGAAAAGAGAGAAAGTGAGAAAATGTGTAGGACATTGATTTCTGGCAAGGAACTCTATGTAGCAGCAGCAGAGAAGGAAATAGCATTGGAAAACATCGAGCACAGTCATTAAGTGACCAACCATTCTGTGGAGCCAGGTGTGCACATATAAGGGCGAGAGGTGGCTCCAAATAAGAAAAAAAGAAAAAAAAAAAAAAAGAAAAGAAAAGAGGCAGGAGTTGTTTTAGACAATTTCTACCTACTTCAAATCCAGCTGCAAAGCTTGTAGAAGAAAGGAAATAACTAAAATCAGAAAAGAACTAAATGAAATTGAGACCCAAAAGTCCGTTAAAAAGATCAATAAAATCAAGAGTTGGTTCTTTGAAAGAATAAGCAAAATTGATAGATCACTAGCTGGATTAACAGACATGATCCAAATAAGCACAACCAGAAATAAAAAAGATGACATTACAACTGATCCCACAGAAATATAACAGATCCTCAGAGACTATTATAAACATCTCTATGCACACACATTAGAAAACCTAGAGGAATTGATAAATTTCTGGAAATACATAAACTCCCAGGATTGAATCAGGAGGAAAGTGGACAGAGACCAATAATAAGTTTAAAAATGGAATCAGTAATAAATCTATCAACCAAAAAGAGCCCTGAACCAGATGGATTCACAGCCAAATTCTACCAGACATAGAAATAGCAAGTGATACCAATCCTACTGAAAAATTGAGGAGGGGCTTGTCCCTAACTCATTCTATGAAGCCAGCATCAGCCTGATATCAAAATCTGGAAGAGACACAATGAACCAAGAAAACTTCAGGCCGATATCCTTGATGAACATGGACATAAACATTCTTAACAAAATACTAGCAAACAAAATTCAGCAGCACATCAAAAAGTGAATTCATCTTAATAAAGAAGGCTTTATTTCTGGGATGCAAGGTCAGTTCAACATATGCAATCAATAAATGTGATTCACCACATCAAAGAATTGAAACCAAAACCATATGATCGTTAGAGTAGGTGCAGAAAAAGCCTTCAATAAAATCCAATATCCCTCATGATAAAAACCCTCAACAGACTAGGCATCAAAGGAACATACCTCAAAATATTAAGAGCCACCTATGAAAAACCCACAGCCAACATCATGCTGAATGAGCAAAACCTGGAATCCTCCCCTTGAGAACTGGAACAAGACAAGAATGTCCACTCTCACCACTTCTATTCAACATAGTAATAGAAGTCCTAGCCATGGCCGGGCACAGTGGCTTATGCCTGTAATCCCAGCACTTAGGGAGGCAGAGGTAGGCAGATCACCTGAAGTCAGGAGTTCAATATCAGCCTGGCCAACATGACAAAACCCCATCTCTACTAAAAATACAAAAATTAGCTGGGCATGGTGGCTTGTGCTCATAATCCCAGCTACTCAGGAGGCTGAGGCAGGAGAATTGCTTGAACCCAGGAGGTAGAGGTTGCAATAAGCCAAGATTGCGCCACTGCACTCCAACCTAGGTGACAGGTGACAGAGTAACACTCCATCGAAATAAATAAGAAAGAAAGAAAGAAAGAAAGAAAGAAAGAAAGAAAGAAAGAAAGGAAGGAAGGAAGGAAGGAAGGAAGGAAGGAAGGAAGGAAGGAAGGAAGGAAGGAAGGAAGGAAGGAAGGAAGTCCTAGCCAGAGCAATCAGGCATCAGGGAAAAGAAGTCAAATTGTCTCTTTTTGCCAATCTTATGATTCAATACATAGAAAATCTTAAAGACACAAGCAAAAGGCTCCTGGAACTGATAAATGACACAAAGTTTCAGGATACAAAATCAATGTACAAAAATCAGTAACATTTTTATACGTCAATAGTGTTCTAGCTGAGAACCAAATCAAGAACACAATCCCATTTTCAACAGCCACAAAAAAAATTAAATACCGGCCGGGTGCAGTGGCTTACACCTGTTATCCCAGCACTTTGGGAGGCTGAGGCAGGTGGATCACCTGAGGTCAGGAGTTCAAGACCAGCCTGACCAACATGGTGAAACCCTGTCTCTACTAAAAATGCAAAAATTAGCTAGGCATGGTGGTGGGCGCCTGTAATCCCAGCTACTCGGGGAGCCGAGGAAGGAGAATCGCTTGAACCCGGGAGGTGGAGGTTGCAGTGAGCTGAGATTGCACTACTGCACTCCAGCCTGGGTGACAGAGCGAGACTTCGTCTCAAGAAAATAAAAAATAAAAAAAAGTGTAACTGTTATTTTATTTTGCTATCTCCTACCTTATATCCTTTTAGTGGCTTTTCATTGCATCTAGGGTAAAAACTTAGATCATTACTGTTACTATAATCAACAAAACTATTGAGTTTTGCCTGGCCTCTGTCTATAGCCAGTGAGGTTGCAGTGAGCGCTCCAGCCTAAGCAACAAGTGAAGAAGAAAAAAAGAAAATTAAATACCTAAGAATTTATCTAACAAAGGGGGTGAAAGATCTCTACAATGAGAACTACAAAACACTACTGAAAGAAATCAGGGATGACACAAATAAAATGGAAAAATATTCCATGCTCATGGATTGGAAGAATTAATGCCACTAAAATGGCCATATTGCCCAATGCAATTTGCAGATTCAACACTATCCCTATAAAAATACCAACATCATTTTCACAAAATAAAAACATATTCTAAAATTAATTGGGAATGAAAACAGCCAAAGCAATTCTAAGCAAAAAGAACAAAGTCTGAGGCATCACATTGCCTGACTTCAAACTATACTACAAGGCTACAGCAATCAAAACACTATGGTACTAGGGAAAAAAAAGACATATAGACCAGTGGAACAGAATATATAACCCAGAAATAAACCTGCACACCTACAACCATCTGATCTTTGACAAAATCAACAAAAGCAACCAATGAGGAAAGGACCCCTGTTCAATAAATGGTGTTGTAATAACAGGCTAGCCATATGCAGAAGAATGAAACTGGACTGCTACCTCTCCCCATATACAAAAATTACTCAAGATGTATTAAAGATTTAAATGTAAAACCTAAAACTATAAAAATCCTAGAAGAAAGCCCAGGAAATATCCTTTTTGACGTAGGTTTTGGCAAATAATTTATGATTGTCTCCAAAAAAAATTGCAACAAAAACAAAAATTAACAAATGGGACCTAATTAAACTAAACAGCTTCTGCACAGCAAAAGATATTACCAACAGAGTAAACAGACAGCCTACACAATGGGAGAAAATATTCACGAACTGTGCATCTGACAAAGTTCTTATATCCAGAATCTATGTGGCATTTAAACAAATCCACAAACAAAACCCAAACAATCCAATAATAAATGGGCAAAGGACATGAACAGACACTTCTCAAAAGAAGACATATATGTGGCCAGTAAACATGAAAAATTACTCAACATCACTAATCATCAGAGAAATGCCAATCAAAACCACAATGAGATACTATCTCACACCAGTCAGGAGTGGTGATTATTAAACAACAAATGCTGGTGAGGCTGTGGAGAAAAGGATATGCTTACAAATTGTTAGTGGAAATGTAAACTAGTTCAGTCCCTGTGGAAAGCAATTTGGAGATTTCTCAAAGAACTTAAAACAGAACTAGCATTCAACCAAGCAATCCTACTAAGGGGTATATATCCAAAGGAAAATAATTCATCCTCTCAAAAAGATACATATATGTGTATGTTCATTGTAGCACTATTCACTAGCAAAGACACAGAATCAACCTAAGTGCTCATTAACAATCGATTGGACAAACAAAATATGGTACATATATACCATGGAATACTATGCAGCCATAAAAAAGAATGAAATCATGTTCTTTGCAGCAATATGGATGGAGTTGGAGACCATTATCCTAAGCAAGGTAACCTAAGAGCAGAAAACCAAATACCACACATTGCCACTTAAAAATGGGAGCTAAACTCTGAATACACATGAATGAAAAGAGGGGAACAACAGATACTGGGACACCAGATCAGGGAGGGAGGGAGGAAGGCATAAACTGAAGAACCACCTGTTGGGTACTATGCTTACTGCCTGGGTGATGGGATCATTGGGACTCCACACCTCAACATCACTTAATTTACTATGTAACAAACCTGTATATGTATCCTTTAATCTATAAATAAAAATTGAAATTATAAAAAAAGAAAGAGAACTTCAAGATGGAATAGATAAATCTTGTTCTTTATGGATATGAAAATATTAAAAAGTAATAAAATATTTTTTCTGAATAAAGGAGGAAAACATTTGTCACCTGAAAGTATTAGTTCTTTCATTTGAATAGCTCATAATGAAAAAATATAGTCACACTCTGAGTCAGCAATCACACTGACTCTGTAAGGATCCATAAAGTAGGATCCATGAATACTATGACATTTAATTACACAGAAAGGCATTCTGTACAGGAAAGATTAATAATGTAAGTTAATTACCTAAGAACAATAATAGTAATAATTACAGAATTATGTTTTCCTTCAGTGTGCTTGAGAGTGTAATAATTGGAAAGACTTACTCATTTAATCTGAAGAGTTCTATTATTTATTCTCTATGGTAGTTTTATTTTAGATGCTTGCTTCCTTTTATGGAAGGTTTTAATTAATTCATTTTACTATTTTATTAATCTTTCTCTTAATTACAGTTTTAGATAACAGTGAGATTCAAATCTTTGAGTAGTTTGAGGGTTTCCTTTTTCCTTTAACACTTCTAAAGCACATAAATTCCAACATGAAAAATCCAAAAAAAGCAATATAAAAAAACAGTTTAGCAAGCTTGGAATTTCTTTGGGTTAAAGGAATCATAACACTGTTATTTTCAAACTGGGCTCTTGCATCACTTTGTTGGGAAAGAGTATGTACAAAACATGCACATAACACAAATACACACACACACAGCTTTATTTCAAACTCTAATTTAGGGAAAGTCTTTGCATGGCGTTTAGATTTCATTGCAAGGAAATGTTCTCATAATTAATTATTTTGGTTTTATTTGAATTTAAAATGAACTTTCTTTTGAAATATCTTGCATTTTGCTAATTTGGGTGTTCAACAGAATATTTTCAAAGTGATTCATTCAACATATTCTTCTAAGTTAAAACCCTTCTGACTTTCAAAAACATTCTTCTGTATTTTTTTCATAAACTCCTCTTACGTATTTTGCTTAGCTACATTCACATTGAGTTTCTGGAAGAATGTCACTGTGAACACAAGATGCACCTGCATATGCCCATTTGGATTTCTTCGTGTGAAGCAAAAGCCCTCCGACCCCATCAGTCAAGACCACAGCTACATGGCGACTTTTTTGAATGAGCTGAACTCAGAAGACAGGAAAGACAAAAGGGTCCTTGCTCTACAGTATTCACTCCTGCTACAATCAGTCCCTTCTATCTGTGTTTCTATACCCAAGTAACCATAATCTGAGGGCTGAGCACAAGGGCTAAGTAAGATAAAGGCTTGGGAGCCTAGGAGTTACAGAAAAGGGCCTGGATTGGAACAATTAGCCAGTCTAAGGTCACATAATGTCAAAAGCTCAGTCTTTGAAGTTAGACCTATATTTAAGATCTAGCCACACAATTGAGTGGGTGTTTAGTCTCCAAAAAGGTACTTAGTTTCTCTGACCTGAACTATACAATGGGGATAATAATGGCGCTACCTCAAAGACTTGTAAGGATTAAAAGATCTGATGATGTAAGGTGCTATACAGTTTGAATGTTTGTCCCCTTCAAAACTCATGTTTCAATTTAATTGCCACTGTAACAGTATTAAGAGGTGGGACTTTTAAGAGGTGATAAGGCCATGAGGGCTTCACTCTCATGGGTGGGGTTGGTGCCTCTTGGCCTCTCTTGCTCTTCTACCTTCCACTATGGGGTGACAAAGCAAGAAGTCCCTTGTCTAATGCCAGTCCCTCAGTCTTGGACTTCTCAGCCTCCAGAACTATGAGAAAATTAATTTTGTTCATTATTAATTACCCAGTCTGTGATATTTTGTTAGAGCAGCACAGAGCTGATAAGACATAAGGCAACTAGCATATTAAGCGTGAGTTATGCTTTCATTGGTTCAGTTTATAGAAGAGGAAATGGATCTCAGTAAATGCTCAAAAAAGTCCCATGAAGTAGGCTCCATTGTAACCATCTCTGTTTTATAGATAAAGAAACCAAAACACAGAGACTTTGAGTAACTTGCTCAAGGATATAGTCAGTCAAGGCCAGAGATGAAATCTAAAGCCGGGCAATCTGGCTTTGGAATCTGTCTTCCTAACCAGGAAAGATAGAATGGATAAACAAAATATCCAGTTTTTTCTGTTCTTGGGTTAGTTTGCTACACAACACTGCCTTTCACAGTTCTTTGCTCTGAAAGTTCTGTTGAAATAAGAGTTAAGACAGTGATTGAAATTAGTCACTAGATGGAAAAGTAGAAGACATAGCAACAATGATGCCAGACAAAATCTAGCATTAGGATTCAAACAAGCAGAACTTGCTCTTATGTCTGATATGCCTATTGAAAGATAGACATCAAACAGTAGGCCAAGAACCAGCAAAGCTAAAGAATGTAGGAGGGGACCAGCTTCTGTCTGGTGTCTAGTGTTCATAGAGTGAAGCTTCAAAGCAGAGTATAGAGATGCAGCTAATGCTTCAACTACAGGCTATAGAGTGTCAGGTCTCCCCTTTATTGCCCTAAACTCTAAGTTTAATTGGTGACGTAAATAACATGGTGCACGAAAGACAACCACAGACCATAAAGAAAGAAAAATCAAAGCAAGAACAAGTGCCATCTATTTCCAGGGCACCACCCATAAAGTAGGATGGATTTGTTGAGACCTTTCTCATAATCAGCAGGGTATTTTATATGTTTTTTCCTATTGATGGACACTTGATGATGGTTATAGACTTAGGAGGTCCGTCTGGATGCACTTTGATGATTTTACTTAACAGAATCATGACTCATGTTTCCAGATTAAACAGAAAAGATTATGCTGGTCAAAGGCTTCTTTTTTAGAACTCTAAGGGTTGTCACCCTTTTGCATAACCTCTGCTTAAACTGCCCTCTCCTTAAACTGAGCAGTAGCTTGATATTGTAAATTTGTAATTAAACTTGCTTATGCTATAATTCTGACCCCTCAAAAGTTTACTTCCAACAATGGACTACTGGAGATATGACAAAACAATCCTATGATTAGGTTGTATCTGGTTTCCCTCATATCATAAAGTAGGTATTGAGAAAGAAAGAGCAGCCCTTCAAACTGAACATCTTTATCTAGTTTGTATTTATATCAATGCTGTTTTCCTTTCCTCTCTTCTTTCCTGTTCTCGTCCTGTTTTCTTCTCTCCCTTCCTCACACCTCTCCAGATGGGACACACTAAGACCTTCAGCCTATTCCCACACACTTTTTCTTGTTCCTGATAGGGCCAACAAGCTGTGAGCAATCAGCACCAACACCAGGGACAGCTCCTTTCCCTAGGGCTTCCCCGTCAGGTTCCCAATTGTGGTTTTTATTGCAAGACTGACATTTGTGGCTAGGAGGTTCTTCAATCTCCCACCCTCATTGTAGCTTTTAATACCAGAGTCTGGCTGAAGCATTAAGTGTAGCTGCTGCAATATTTTCGTAGCTCTCAAGGTCTAGTGGTAGATACATGGAGACAGCAAAGACTCACAGGAAACATATTTGATCACAGTCCAGTCAAGTCAGCATTCACAAATCAGACTCTACTGGCATTTGCAAAGGGCCACGTCTCAGATGGATGTTGGGTACATTGGGAATCATGGAGAGGGTGGGTGAGGAATAATAATCTCTGCATCAGTATTTCAGGGTCCCTCCTGGCCTGAGTTGAACTCGCTAGGCTGGGCTCCTGAAACACCTGTTTGCTTCTAGGGCCTCAGCAAGTTCTGTTGATGCCTCCACAAGTTCTCACAAGTGTCAGCACTGTTCAGACAGACCTAACAAGCTTTAAATGGCAATTCTTGTGTAATTTTAGCACATTTCATGACATAGCCCATGTGCTCTGGGATATTTTAGACAATCGCTTGGAGTCCCAAATCAGGTTCATATGTTCTCTGTAGACATCCACAGAGACTGAGTTGGAATGTGGTTCAGAGACAAGGACTGTTACATTTTGGGGAGTCAGTGTGCCCTGGAAGAAACTTATAGAGCCAATTAAGTATCTTCAGGGAAGCCATAAAACGTACTCTTGTTTGGGAAAGCAGGTTCCTCCAGATCTAATACAGAGTACTGATTTATACAGAGTAGTCACTGTATTCTCCAACCTACCTGATCTAACTCACAGAGAAATTTATGACCTATCTTAATGGAATTCCAAGCACGTATTTTTCCCATGTGTTATCAGAATAATAAAACATTTGAGAATTCTTTTCATGTTTCTCATGTGGGGGTCTAGCACCTCTGCATATATTTCTAGGAAGAAATAAGCAAGAACAGTTGGTGTGGACTTTCTAAGCTAAAAAAAAAAAAAAAAAAAAAAAAAAAAAACTTTCTACAAGAAATAGCTTTCTGATATTCAATATGTTCAGCTGTGACTATGCCAGAAAGTTCTAAGTAGGCAGCTTGACACTTACTCTTAAGTTCAGTGAGCATGTTTCAAGGAATTCAGAAAATGAGAAGCTGGGTCCCTCAGCTCAAGAGAGCTAAATGAGTTTGTAGTTATAGGCTCAAAGACACTGGGCTGCTAGTGGTATGAGTGTAGCTATAAGAGTGGGCCATCTTTAAGTTGAGGTAGGAGACGCATTTATCAAACTCTTGAACTCTAAGGAGCCACTGGATTATCCTGACCTACATAAATGTGATTTTAGAAAGAGTTAACGCTGCTAGCGGATCAAGGCATTTTGCAGGAAACTATGTCAACTCCTTGAGGGGAGGTCTTTGTCTCAGTTGTTTACTATTGAATCACTAGATCCTGTAACATACCTGGCATATAAAAAATGCTCAAGAATATTTGTTGACTGATTGGTGAGGCAATTAAAATGTCCAATAAGCCTGACACATATGGCCAAAGTAGCTTAAGGCTTCATGACAGCCAGATATGGCCTGTTTTTGAGGATACTTTCTGAGTATTAAGATCATTCAGGGAGCTTGTTAAACTGAATATTCTCAGGCCTCTGCGCAGATTCTGATTCAGTATATCTCCTAGAGTGGGGCTTTAGAACTTCTTTTTAGCAAGCCTCCAATGAGCTGAATTTAAAGTGGTTTGTAGTTTGAGAGCTACTAAACTAATCTCTCCAAAAATGTGACTGAGCTGGTCCCTAGTCCTAGAACTACGAGCCTAATTGCATTGGTCTTCATAGGAAATAAATACAGAGTACTGGCTAGCTATCTTTGGGCCATCTCTAGAATAGCCTTGTTCCCTGGGAACACCCAGAAGCCTGCATCCAAACTCAATCAAATACTTAGAGAATCTATGTTGAAGGGAGTGCTTCAAATAAAGGTAGAAAATTTGAATTTTTCTAAACATTTCATCTTTAAGGCAGTCATTTTGATGGTGGAAGTGATAGTGTCTTATACCATCCTGAATCTCACAGGAAAATTTATCTAGAATTTCTAGGCATTCATGATAATAATATTATGCTAGTTTCATATGTACACATTCTCTTGGTGATAAGAGCTTGGTCTGGGCTTCATTATATCAAACAAAATTAACTGAAATGTAATAGATGTTTCACAAGTATTCAAGAGGTATCATTGTGACTGTATATGCCAAAAGACACACATTACCCTAGTGCTAAACTCACTCACTTCTGCTTGATGAGAGAGCAGAGGCAAAACATGTCTAAGAAATTTTAGGAGCGACCCATCAGCTACAGAGATCCCAGTAGATGAGAAGGACCTCTCTTTTCAAGCACTTTTTTCCCCATGGAAATTGAATTTCCTGATTTTTTTTTTTTTCAACTTTTATTTTAGGTTCCTGGGGTACATTTGCTATACAGGTAAATTGCATGTCACTGAGTTTGGTGTACAAATAAATGATCCTGTCACCCAGGTAGTGAGCATAGTACCTGAAAAGTAGTTTTCAACCCTTACTCCCCTCCTACCCGTACCCCAGCTGGTCTTCAGTGTCTATGGTCCCATATTATGCCCATGTATACTCGATGTTTAGCCCCCAGTTATAAATGAGAACCTGTAGTATTTGGGTTTCTGTTCCTGTGCTAATCCTGTGCTAATTCACTTAGGATAATGGCTTCCAGCTTCATCCATGTTGTGGCAAAGGACATGATTTCATTCTTTTTATGGCTATATAGTATTTCATAATACATATGTATGACTCTTTAGTCAACCGTTGATGGACATCTCAGTTGATTCAATGTCTTTGTTATTGTAAATAGTGCTCCAGTGAACATACAAGTGCATGTGTCTTTTGGTAGAACAATTTATTTTCCTTTTGGTATATAGCCAGTAATGGAATCACTGGGTCTAAATGTAGTTCTGTTTTAAGTTTTTTGAGAAATCTCCAAACTGCTCAGCCCCTGAGGAAAACAGTTTGGAGATTTCTCAAAAAACTTAAACCAAGCTTGCATTCCTACCAACAGTGTATAAGTGTTCTCTTTCCTCCACACTCACCAACATCTGTTTTTTTTTTCTTCTTGTTTTCTCTTTTTTTGTCTTTTTATTAATAACCATTCTGATGGATGTGAGATGGCATCTCATTGTGGTTTTGATTTTCATTTCTCTGATGATTAGTGATGTTGAGCAGTTTTTCGTGTATTTGTTGGCTGCACATATGTCTTATTTTGAGAAGGGTCTGTTTAGCCCTTTGCCCATTTTTAATTGAATTTTTTGTTTTTTACTTGTTGAATTAAGTTCCTTATTGATTATGAATATTGGACTTTTGTTAGACGCACAGCTTGCAAATATTTTCCTCCATTCTGTAGGTTTTCTGTTTATTCTGTTAGCTTCTTTTGCTGTGTAGAAGTTCTTTAATTGAAATATATCCCACTTGTCTATTTTTGTTTTTGTTCCAGTTGCTTTCGGAGACTTAATCACAAATTTTTTGCCAAGGTAGATGTCTACAAGAGTATTTCCTAGGTTTTCTTCTAGGATTTTTATAGTTTTAAGTCTTATATCTGAATCTTGAGTTAATTTTTGTATATGATAAGAGGTAGGGGTCCAGTTTCATTCTTCTGCATATGGTTAGCCAGTCATCCCAGTACCACGTATTAAAAGGAAAATCCTTTCTTCTTTGCTTGTTATTATCAATATTGTTGAAGATCAGATGCTTGTAGGTGTGTGGTTTTTTTATTCCTGGTTTTTCTATCCTGTTACACTGCTTTGTGTTTTTATATCAGCACCATACTGTTTTGGTCACCGTAGCCTTGCAGTATGGTTTAAAATCAGGTAGTGTGATGGCTAGGATTGCTTTGGCTAATTAGGCTCTGTTTGGGTTTTATATGAATTTTAAATTAGATATTTCTAATTATATGAAAAATGACATTGTTAGTTTGTAAATTGCTTTGGGCAGTATGGTTATTTTAATGATATGATTCTTTCAATCCATGAGCATGAGATGCTTTTCCACTGGTTTTTATCATTCATGATTTCTTTCAGCAGTGTTTTATAGTCCTCCTTGTGGAAGTCTTTCACTTCCCTGGTTAGACATATTCCAAGTATTTTGCGTGTGTGACTATTGTAAATAGAATTGTCTTCCCGGGCCGAGTGCGGTGGCTCAAGCCTGTAATCCCAGCACTTTGGGAGGCAGAGACAGGTGGATCACGAGGTCAGGAGATTGAGACCATCCTGACTAATGCGGTGAAACCCCGTCTCTACTAAAAAAACACAAAAAACTAGCAGGGAGAGGTGGCAGGCGCCTGTAGTCCCAGCTACTCGGGAGGCTGAGGCAGGAGAATGGCCTAAACCTGGGAGGCGGAGTTTGCAGTGAGCTGAGATCCGGCCACTGCACTCCAGCCTGGGCAAGAGAGCGAGACTCTGCCTCAAAAAAAAAAAAAAAAAAAAAAAAAAAAAATTGTCTTCCTGATTTGGCTCTCAACTTGAATGTTATTTGTGTGTAGAAATACTACTGATTTTGTACATTAATTTTGTATCCTGAGACTTTACTGAAGTCATGTATTAGTTCCAGGAACATTTTGGTGGAGTCTTTAGGGTTTTCTAGGTATAGAATTATAACATCAGTAAAGAGAGATAATTTAACTTCTTTTTTTTCCTATTTTAATGCCTTTTATTTCCTTTTCTTGCTTGATTGCTCTGGCTAGGACCTCCTTTAGAAATCTTTACTGAAGCAATGCATCTGCAGCTGGACAAGATATGGCATAGTCACATATGAGTTCTTTCTGTAAGAAGCCATTAACTTATTATAAGGTAGGAACTGTACAGCACGGTGATTGTAATCCTGGACTTTTTACTCAATAAACTCCTAGGTGATTCTAGAAATAATACCTAGGGAAAGAAGTTTAGGCTGCATTATTGTACTAATAATTTTAACATTTTCAGTGTACCCAGTGATAACTCCTCATTATATCAAAATTACTTGAGGTAATGGTGTCTTTGAATGCTTTCATAACTCAGTTGGGTTCCAACATGAAGCCTCCTATAACCTTGCACATGAAGAGAAAGGAAAAGAACCAGCAGAGATGTAATTTTTGAACCTGACTAACTACAGAGATGGTCTTGGCCAGAGCAGCTGAACATATGTATATTTTAGTACGTGGTGTGTAGAGGTCAAGTGATATCCTGACAAACTTAACCACTGTTTGATGTTTTTGTGAGTGAGCCCAGAAAGAGTAAGTACATGGATCTAGAGCTGAAGAATAAATCCAGGGATCCATTTTTTCTTTCTTTTTGGTTCTGCAAATTGCTTTAATCTCTTAACTCAAATGTGTATATTTCTGAAAAGCCACATTTTATTTATTTTTTATTTTTCCGGACTTATGAATACAAATGCAGTTGTGTTATATGCATATCTTACATAGTTGCAAAATCTGGCTTTTAGTATACCCATCATCCTGATAGTGTACATTGTACCCCACACGTGACATTTTATCTCCCACCCTCTTCCAATCTCCCAACATTTGGTGTTTCCAATGTTTATTATTCTACTCCACTTATCCATATATACCCATTGTTTAGCTCCCACTTATAAGTGAAAACATGCAGTGTTTAATTTTCTGTTTCTGCAGAGCTCGAATTAATTCCTCATGTAATCCACAAGACAAAGATCAACTTCTAAAATCCGATAGGGCCAAGAAACTTCCTGAAAATCACATGTGGATTTGGAGGACTTGTCAATCAATTATCGCTACAATAATGTTGCATAACAAAATCCACTAAACATTATTGGCAAACAACAACAAGCACTTATTTGGCTCATGCAGTGCAGGTCTACTAGAGGTAGCTAATCCAGGCTGGACGTGGCTGAATAGTTACCTCCGTCCCCATATGTCTCTCAGCTTTCTCTTAAGACTAGCAGACTAGCCTGGGAATGTTATTCTCATGGATTGCAGAAGCACAAGACGGTAAGTTGATACACACAAAGTCTCCAGGGCCTAGGTTCAGAACTGGCACCCTAGACTTGCATCTAATTCTATTGGCCAAAACAAGCCTTGTGACCAATCCCCAAAGTCAAGGGTGAGGAAATAAACTGTAGCCTTTTAATGAGGGAAACTGAACAGTCACATGACAAAGAAGATGAATACAGAGGAGAGAATGGAATTGTGATCTGCCACAGAGGCGGTCAACAAGCAGACCAAATAACAAGCAGTCCATGATGGGACTTCTGTACAGATACGAAGATGACCAGCAGACCTGTCATCTTAGACAAGGCTACTTCTGCAAAGTGTGCTCCCTTTATGTGGCCTTTGTTACTATTGAATCCACAATAAGAATAATGGATATTGAATCAAATCTCCTCTGGTCAATACATACCTTCTGAAATAGCTCTACAAAAGTGAAATGAATGATCATTCTTCCTCTTAAACATTATTCTTTAAATTTACTTAGCATATCACTAATACTTATGAATAAGTAAACATATTCAAAATAGTTTATAAATCCCTTATTATTTGGACATTGAGTGGTGCTCGCTAGTTATTGCATAATAACTAATGGTGAAGAGATAACCTCTCAGAGTCTTTACCAAGCTTTAATGATTTGACCATCTGGGTGTAGATAGCATGAACTTCAAAATTTCTCTTCAGAGATTTTCAAATGCATTAAATTCTCAATGGGCTTGGCAGTAATTGTAGATTGTGTTATGACTATCAAGTGAGAAAGCTAGGTCCATCCGTCTGCCACTTAGGAATTATTATAACATTAAAAGGAATTCGATAAGGCTTTGGCAACTTAACTATGTCCTTGCATTTGGAACAGGGTGTTAATCCATTCAAATTACCCTCCCTGGTGATAGTGAAAATATTTTTTAGAATCAGAGAGATTAACACAACATTTGCCATTTATTTAATTTTTGGATCATACTTTCAAGATTGTCATGTCTTCACAAACTTTCTTGTTTGTTGTTCAAGTGTCTTGCCAGAGTATTTTATCTCAGAAAATTTAACCGCATGCAACTCAACAGCTGTTCTTAGTTATTATCTTCAGGTTAAATCAGTACACACACTATAAACTAAAACTTGCCCCACATGTTTGTTTTTAAAGTTAGCAAGTGCATTCATAGCTTTGAGACTTATATTCCCTCTCCCAACCCCCAGCATTCTCCAAATCAAGATGTTAGAAGGAGTATCAATAACTCATCATACTTGAAAAAGTGAACATATTTTTCAAAATATAAACACCATTAAGGAAAAGTAAGATGCATACTACTTGGGTTGCCTGGATTGTCAATGACTGCTACTAGAAAATGTATCCGCCTATTCAACCATAGTCTCACAAGGCATATAAATAAATAAACACATTTAGACATGATTAAATAAAACCCCATTCACTAGATAATCCCCGTTTTTTTTCTAAATAAGGCATGCCATCTAGCTTCCAGGGAAAGAAATAATACTTCAAAAGATTCTTCCTTTAAGATAACGGCTAAGCAAATGTAAGCTGTTTCCATTTAGGAAAATCATATGAGGGCTTTAAAGACATTTTACTACTTTTCAAAGTAAGAAATTAGAGCACCGAAAGTTTCCACTGATAGGACATTGTGAATGCACAACTAGATGTCATAGTTATAACATGAACTCATCACCTCATATAGCTGCTGCCTAGACAAGTGACTTTCAAACATTTCTGACCATGTCACACAGCAAAATGCACATTTAACATCACAACTCAGTATGCACATACTCACACCCTCAAACATACACACATACATGAAACAACAGTTTTAGGAAATGGTGCTTATCTTCAGTATATAAGATATACCCTGATATTTTGCTCCTGTTCTATTTCATTATGTTTTCAAATGCTGATGGTGATGCACTGAAAATGATTGCATAAACTACTAACAGACTGTGACATACTGTTTAAACTTTGGAGAAGTTGAAACTTAACAGATGTCCAAGTTCAGATTTCCTGGAAATCAGGCCCCATGGTAAGGTTTTAGTGTTTGGGGGGCTTTATCTCAGGAAAGCAAGCGTGAAAGGAAGAGTGAGTCAGGGGAAAAGGAAGATCACATATAAGATGGTGCATTACTCAGCTGGCCACAGCTTTATAAGAACAAACAGGGCCGGGCGCGGTGGCTCAAGCCTGTAATTCCAGCACTTTGAGAGGCCGAGATGGGCGGATCACGAGGTCAGGAGATCGAGACCATCCTGGCTAACACGGTGAAACCCCGTCTCTACTAAAAAATACAAAAAAATAGCCTGGCGAGGTGGCGGGCGCCTGTGGTCCCAGCTACTCGGGAGGCTGAGGCAGGAGAATGGCGTAAACCCGGGAGGCGGAGCTTGCAGTGAACTGAGATCCGGCCACTGCACTCTAGCCTGGGCGACAGAGCGAGACTCCGTCTCAAAAAAAAAAAAAAAAAGAACAAACAACTGATTGCTCAGTCACAAGGGAGGGACATCTCCAGTGTGGCCACATAGAACCATTACATCCTAGAAGAGTTCTTTGTAGAGGGTGGATGAGGAAGGGCAAGCTATTGACTACTAGCTCCTTCTCATCTGCAGTCTCTCATTGGTTAAACTTCATCCCAGCTCAACTCCTCTCCCGGCTATTTCTAGATTGCACCACTCAGTGCCTCTGGGCAGAGTCTCCTCCAACAAGGTGAGACCTGTGCCAAGGCTCACCTTGGAAACCCTCTGGACAGAGTCTCCTCCAACAAGGTGAGACCTGTGCCAAGGCTCACCTTGGAAACACCTGCCCTTGGACACAATGTCGATTGCCAGATTTTACCCTCAAGGGAGGCTGAGACAACCTAAGATTAGGGACTAGTCATACAGCTAGTGCTTAATACCTTAGAAATGACGCAACCTGCCACTGTTCTCTAGCTAGGAAAAGGGACAAGCATCTAAGTCTCAGGAGTCATGTAGGGCTGAGCACATTTGGGGAGGCCCAAAATTAGGGCCACTATTTGGGAAAAAACACAGATCTTGGAGTTGAACACTCCTACATTCAAATCCTCACGTCTCTACTTCCCAGGTATGTGATATCGGTGTAAGCTGCTTTACCGCTTTGATGGATGATACTGATATCCTTGCAGAGCTGCTATAAAAGCTAGAGATATGCCGGGCGCAGTGGCTCACGCCTGTAATCCCAGCACTTTGGGAGACCGAGCTGGGTGGATCACGAGGTCAGGAGATCGAGACCATCCTAGCTAACAATGTGAAACCCTGTCTCCACTAAAACTACAAAAAATAAGCCGGGCATGGTGGCGGGCGCCTGTAGTTCCAGCTACTTCGGAGACTGAGGCTAGAGAATGACATGAACCCGGGAGGTGGCGCTTGCAGTGAGTCGAGATGGTGCCACTGCACTCCAGCCTGGACAACAGAGCGATGCTCCATCTAAAAAAAAAAAAAAAAAAAAAAAAAAAAAAAAAAAAAAAAAGAAAATAAAAAAAAAAAAAAAAAAAATAAAAAAAAAAAAAAAAAAAAAAAAGATTCTCCAGAAAGGTTTTTCCCTTCCTAGATTTATTTCAGTGTTTTTTATTTGTGTTTTTTTGTTGTCTTTTGGTGTTGTTGTGGTATTATAGCTGTAGATTTTTTTATGCTCTTATTAGTGTGTATTTTTTCTCTTTCTTTTAATTAATGCAATTAAATAGGCAAACTTTTATTTCTGGTATCGAAAGAGAAATTTTCAGTTTCACCATTAAGTTTTATTTCTGTAACAAGGTTTTGTTAGTTACTTTTTTTCAAGTTAACAAGTTCTCTACTTCTAGTGTTCTGAATTTGTTTCATGAATGTATTTTGAGTTTTATGAAATGATTTTCAGCATCTATTGACATATTGCTTTTTGCTTTGATCTGTCAACATGGGGAATAATATTGACTTTTCTAATGTTTCTTAAAAACTTTGCATTCCTGCAATAAACACAACTTCAGTATAATGCATTATTCTTTTCATATATTGCTGGGTTGGCTTTGAGAATACTTTGCTTAAGATTATTTTTATCTATGCTCCTAAATAAGATTTGCCTGTAATTTTCCTTTCTTGTACTGTCCACATTTGGTTTTTGGTATCAAGGTTACAATAGCCTCATAAAATTAATAGCCAGGCACGGTGACTGACGCTTTAATCCCGGCACTTTGAGAGGCTGAAGTGGGACGTACAGTTGAGCCCAGGAGTTCAAGACCTGCCTCAACATGGCAAAATCTCATCTCTACAAAAAATAAAAAAATTAGCCAGGCACAGTGGCATGCACCTGTATTCCCAGCTACTCTGGAGGCAGAGGCAGGATCATCAATTGATCCCGGGAGGTGGAGGCTGCAGTGAGCAGTGATCGTGACACTGCACACCAGCCTGGGCAACAGAATAAGACAATGTCACAAAAAATAAATAAATAAAATAAAATGAATTCTCTTTCACTGTAAAATATTCCCTCTTTTACTCTATTTTGAAATTGTTTCTATGAAGTTGAAATTGTTTGTTCTTTGAATGTTTGGTTGGACAGCATGGTAAATTATCTAGGCCTGGAGTTTTCCTCTGTGGGAAGATATTTAACTACCTGTTCAATTTCTTTAATGATTATGACCTTTCATGTGTCCTATTTTTTTAAATCAATTTTTGTAACATTTTACTAGGAATTTGTCCATTTCATATAAATTTTCAAAGTAACTGGCATGAAATTATTCATACTATCATTTTATTGTCTCCTTAATAGTGGCAGTTATATTCTCTTTTATATTCCTCACATTATTTACTTGGGATAGCTCTTTTTTTCATGATCAAAGATTTGTCAAATTTATTAGTCATTCCAAACAACCAACTTTTGTTTTTGCTCATCCTTTCTACTCTATGCTTATTTTCCATTACATTAATTTCGGCCCATATCTTCATTATTTCCTTTCTCCCAGATTCTCTGTGTTTACTTCAGTTTTCTTTTCCTATCCTCTTAAGATGGCTGTATCAGTCATTAATTTTCAATCTTTGTTTTTGTTTTAATATAATAATTAGAAGCTAGAATTCTCATTGCTGCTTTATCTGCATCTTATAAGTTTTAATGGTAGTATTTTCACCATCATTCCATTCTAAATATTTTCTGGTTTTACTATGATTATTTTCTTTGACTTGGGGTTTATGTAGAAATGTATTTCTTAATTTCCCAACACATGAAGTTTTATTGGTTATCTGTTGGCTATTGATTTCTAGCTTAACTGAATTGTGTTCAAAGAATGACAGGTAACTTTGGAAATTATTGAGACTCGCTATATGGTCAATTTTTGCAAATGTCCCTTGTGTTCTTGTACAAAATTTGTATTCTGCATTGTGTGAGTACAATGTTAAACATGTGTATTAGGATATAGTTGGTAAATTGTATTGTTTAAATCTTCATTTTTCTTACTGATTCCTTATCTGCTCCATCACTTGTCTTCTGATAGATATCTTAAGACCTTCTTTATAATTGAGAATTTATTTATCTTTAATTTCTGTCAATTTTTGTTTCATTAATTTTGAGATATGCTATTAGGTTCTATTTATCTTGCCTTTTCCTGATTTCTTTTTTCTCTCATTTCTTGCCTTTTTAAATAAAATTGGTTATTTTTTATCACCTTTTTTCCTCTACTAGTTTCAAAGACATGTACCATTTTACTATTTAATGGTCTTCCTAGAAATTATAACATGCATACCATAAAAATATCTTCATTTCTTTATTGAACAACACAGTTTTAACTTTATTCATTCCCTTCCCAATTTAAGTGCTGTTATTTTCCAGTATTTTAGTTCTGCCTTTTATTTCAGTATTTTAGTTTTGACCTATTCCTCATGCCTTTCCTTCCTTCCTTCCTTCCTTCCTTCCTTCCTTTCTTTCTTTCCTTTCCTTTCCTTTCCTTTCCTTTCCTTTCTCATTTTTTTGAGACAGAGTCTCTCTCTATTGTCCAGGCTGAAGTGCAACAGTGTCATCTTGGCTCACTGCAACCTCTGCCTCCAGGGTTCAAGCAATTCTCATACCTCAGCCTCCTGAGTAGCTGGGATTACAGATGCACACCACCATGCCCAGCTAATTCTTGTATTTTTCATAGAGACGGGGTTTCATCATGTTGCCCAAGCTGGTCTTGAACTCCTGACCTCAGGTGATTCACCTGCCTTGGCCTCCCAAAGTGCCATCTTTATTTAAATTTGCCATTATCTTTGCTCAGCATTTCTTAATGCATCTCAGATTTCCCATCTAGGATCATTTTCATCCTTCTTGAAATATATTCTTTAGAAATATATCCTTTGATATAAAATCGATGTACAAAAATCAATAGCATTTCTATACAACAACAACATCCAAACTGAGAGCCATATCAAGAATGCAATCCCATTCGCAATAGCCACACAGAAAAAAATAAAATAAAATGCTTTGGAATACAGCTAACGAGGGAGGTGAAAGATCTCTACAATGAGAAGTATAAAACACTGCTGAAAGAAATCAAAGATGATACAAACAAATGGAAAAACATTCCATGCTCATGGACAGGAAGATTCAAAGTCGTTAAAATGGCCTTACTACTCAAAGCAATGACCATTTCAATGCTGTTCTATCAAACTACCAATGACATTTTTTACACAAGTAGAAAAAAAAAAACACTATTGTAAAATTCATATGGAACTAAAAGAGCGCCAGAATATCCAAAGTCACCCTAAACAAAAAGAACAAAGCTGGAGGCATCACACTACTCAACTTCAAACTATACTACAAGGCTACAATAACCAAAACAACATGGTTAAGGTACAAAAACAGACATGTGGACCAATGAAACAAGTTAGATACATCATATATAAAGGCACCCACCTACAATAATCTAATCTTTGACAAAATCAACAAAACAAGCAATGGGGAAAAGAACCCCTTATTCAATAAATGATGCTGAGATAACTGGTTATGTTAGCCAGATGCAAAAGATTGAAACTGGACCCCTTCCTTTCAGCATATACAAAAATAAACTCAAAATGCATTAAAGACTTAAATATAAAAATTCAAACTACAAAAATCTATAAGACAAATCTAGGAAATGCCATTCTGGATGTCAGCCTTGGCAAAGATTTTACAACAAAGCTCCAAAATCAATTGTAACAAAAAAAAATTGACAAATGAGACCTAATTAAACTAAAGAGCTTCTGCACAGCAAAAGAAACTATCGACGGAGTATGCAGACAACCCACAGAATGGGAGAAAATATTTGCAAACTATGCATCCAACATAGGTCTCATATCCAGAATCTATTAATATAAGAAACTTAAATTAACAAGCAAAAAATAAACAACTGCACTAAAAAATGGACAAAGGACCTGAACAGACACTTCTTTAAAAAAAGACATATATGTGGTCAACCAATATGTGAAAAAATGCTCAGCATCACTAATGATTAAAGAAATGCAAACCAAAACCACAATGAGCTATCATCTCACACCAGTCAGAATAGCTATTACTAAAAGGACTAAAAATAACAGATGTTGGCAAAGTTGTGGAGAAAAGGGAATGCTTATACATTTTTTGTGGAAATGTAAATTCGTTCAGCCTCTGTGGAAAGCAGTTTGGAGATTTTTCAAATAACTTATTAATAAAACAAAACTACCATTGACTCAGCAACCCTCATTACTGGGTACATACCAAAGGAAAATAAATTATTCTACCATAAAAACACATGCATACATATGTTCATAGAAGCACTATTCATAATTAGGAAAGGCACAGAATCAACCTAGATGCTCATCAATGGTTGACTGATAAAGAAAATGTGGTACATATACAGCATGAAATACTATGCAGCCATAAAAAAAGCAAAAGATCATGTCCTTCACAGCAGCATGGATGAAGCTGGAGGCCATTTTCCTAAGTGGATTAATACAGGAACAGAAAACCAAATACCACATCTTATCATTATAAGTGGGAGCTAAACACTGAGAACACATGGACACAAAGAAGGGAATGTTGGACACTGGGACCTACGTAGTTGAGAATGGAGGGTGAGGATGGAAAAGTAACTATCCTAGTACTATGCTTATTACCTGGGTGACAAAATAATCTGTACACCAAATCTCAGCAACATGCAATTTACCCATGTAATAAACCTACGCATGTACCCACTGAACCTAAAATAAAGTTGGAAAGCAGGGGGAAAATATAATACTATGATGTAAATTTAAAAATAAAACATAAAAGAAAGATATCCTTTAGAAAGTACTTTAATGATGATCTTTGGGTAGTCAGTTGAGTTTCAGTTTAAGTTTGCCTGAAAATGTTGTCATTTTGCCTTTGATTTATAGATAGTTTCACTGGGTTAAAACTTCATAATCAGCAATTATTGTCTCTTATCATACGGAATATACTATTTCTCTTCTTCTGGCTTTCATTGTTGCTGCAAGAGACCAGCTGTCAACCATTTCTCTGTAGGTGATCAGTTTATTCCTTCTGATTGCTTTAAAGATATTTTCTTTGTCTTTGGTATTTGGTAGCTTACTCACGTATTTTGGTAAGGATTTCTTTCTTAATGTCTGCTCTGGATTTATTGGAATTTATGTATCTGAGGATTTATGTCTTTCAATAATTTGGGGAAATCCTCAGCCATCATCTCTTTGGATATTACCTTTTCCCATTCTCTTTATTATTTTTTAATAAAACTCAAATTACACTTACATTAGATATCTCACCCTCTCCTGTGTGACTTTTAAGCTCTTTCATATTTTCCAAATATTTATCTCTCTTAGTGGAGGATGCGGAATTTATAGTTCACCCTCCCTGTTGTTCACTCTCACCATTGAAGGGAGAGTGTTTTTGTCCCAGTGTCCCATGGTCTCTGTTTCTTGTCTCATAACTCTGTGAGGAAATTGAATCTAAAGGCTACTATGTCAGTAAATGTCCTCTGGATAAGGTAAAATTTAGCAGTAGTTTAGCTGTCTGGACTTCTGTTTTATCGATCCAGATTTTAACCAGATAGTTATCTACCTTATTGCCTGCTCATTAATCCTTTTAAGCACTATTGGATAGCATTTTTTGATGGTTTCACTGGGAAAGTTTATTTGAGTATCTGTCCCACCATATTATCAGAAATAGAAGGTGATATTATTTATATAAATTATCAGGCATGGGTTAGGCATTTAATAAACTGTAGCTATTATTATTATTATTGTTTATTCTCCTAGCCTAACCAGCTTCTGTCTGTTATCTTCTTTCCCTCATGAAAATGTCATGCGTGGAAAAAAATGATAAGTTTTTTAATCAACAAGGGAATAATTCTTCATTTGTTTTTCTATTAGTAGAATGCCAAGAATAAGTTCTGAATTCTAATAATTCAAACCAGAAAAGTAAAAAGCATGGTCATACATGTGTTCCAACGCTCTGTAATAATAATATGGAAAAGACAAACAGCTCCTTTTTTTTTAAGTTTTGAAGACAGTAACTTTGATCATGCAAAACACAGTGAATAGTTGAAAAAAACAAAAACAAAAACAAGAAAGCATTCACACACATATTAAATTATACAGCAAACTTTGTCGGAAAAAAAAGAAAAGGAAAGACCTATTTTTCCACATGAATAATAAATATCAGCTGATTAATATAAAATAAAATGTTTTCATGGCTACATGGCCATATCTGATGAAACTGCAGTGTCTGATGAGTGTTGCTGCTCCTGTCTGCAGGAATAGGAAAGAAGTAAAACACTGTAATTTCAGAATTTATAAACCAGACAGGGTTGCTGTTAGGATACTGACCATGAAAGCTGTCATAATCCTAAATCATAAAAGTAAGTATGAACACGCCTAAATGCCAATATCTCTTTACTATTATCTCTTGCCAGGTTTGTACTGACAGAACTAATTAAAGGAAAAGTGATATTCACCACATTCATCTCATTGGTAAAATATCAACCACATAACTAGCTTTTGAACTGTCAAGATTATGGCAACATTAAACACTTCTCAGGGGAAGATATCAAAGAGTCCCAGATTGTTGCTCAATGCTGTTGCCTCCTTTCAGATGTGAAGATATGATTCTGAGGACAACAGCAAGAACTTCAAGAACAGCACATCTGTAGAACAGAGTCAATCATGATAGAATATTTTATTTATTTGTTTATTTAGCCCAGATATTTTCTATGGATCAAAGTTACTGGAACTCTTAAATTCTCACAGCTCAGAAATGCAAAGTATTCATTAGCCATCCTACAGAAGGATATCACAATTTAAGAGTATGTGGATATTTCCTGTTAGGTATCAGAATCATAAGAAAAGTAAATGTGGGGTCACGTAAGATGCATCCCCATTCCTGAGTAAGAGATAAGCAGTAAAATAGGGGGAAGTAAGCTAGTAAGGAGGCAGTATGGAGGTAGTGGAAAGTGTAGAGGACAAGTTGTTTGCAAATCTCAAACAAGTCCTGGGAGAGGAACTAATAACTGGGACTGGCAGGGATCGAAGGAGTGAGGGGGACAGAATTCAGACATCTGACTGGTGTATAGAGGAACTTTACCCTGGAGTATCAACATGCAAAGGGAGGACCAGCGCACCCTGCACAACCTGGAACCATGACAAGGGACAAATACTGGTAACTAGATTGGACACTGATGGTAGTCACCAAGGAGAAAATGCTAACTAAGCCTAATCACACTAAATTTTTGAGAAGCGAGTATAATTGCTGAATTTGCTGATTCCTGAATCTGCTCCAGGCATTAAGACTTAAATGTGCTGATGGTTGGGACACTTAAACCATAAGCCATAAATAATCACAATTAATCTTAGTGATGAATCAAAATACGAATCATTGTGAAGACCAAGCAGATCTGTATTTTAAAGAGAAAGAAGTAAACCTAAGCATTTAAAGAAGTTTTTCCTTCTTCACATATAAGTTGAAGACCAGAGCAGAAAACATTCCCTAAAGCATAACTTCCAAACCACACTAAAGTCTTTGGCTCTTGACTCCCCAGTACCATGTGCTGTTGAATCAACAGTATTGTAAAACCATTCAGTTTAGTGGTACAAATAGAAGTTGAGCTTCTATAATGTGCCAGGAAGGTGTCAGGAGACAGAGAGATAAAAAAGACATTGTCCTTGCCACTGTATCCAGCATTCACTTTTCTTCCAAGCATTCTTTATAAAAAGGACATAAAGCTTTGAAGAGAACTTTGTGTAATTATTTTTGGTATTTACTTAGTGTTTGTGTCCACGTGGCTCTGGACATTGGACATGAGGCAGGGGCTCCATAAACTTTACTAAATGGAAAAATACCACTTATTTGACTTATGCGTTAGTTTTCTCTTGCTGCCATAACAAATAAACACAAAGTTAGTGACTTAAACAACACCCACTTATTATCTCAAAAGTCCAGGTACAGCCTGCCTTAACTGGGTCTTCTACTTGGGGAATCATAAGGAATTAATCAAGATGTTGGCTGGGATGGGCTATTATCCGGATGCTCTGGGCAAGATTCTGCTTCTGAGTAATATTCAGCTCTCTGTGGTTATAGAACTAAGGCCTCCATTTCCTTCACACATGACCCCTTCATCAAGCCAACAATAGTACCTTAATTCCCTGACTTCCCCTTCTGTTACTACCCAAATAAAGACCTCAGCTTTTCAGTGCTTATGTTATTAGATTAGACCTACCCAGATAATCCAGGATGATCTCTCTCTCTTTTTTTTTTCCTGATTTAAGACTTTATTGCAAAGCTATATTAATGAAAACAGTATGGTACTAGCATGAAAAAGAGACATATAGCCCTGCTCAATGCTGACACTGCCCCAGCAGGGAATCAGGGCACCATTTGGTTCTATTAAACTGTGCTTTACACTCCAACACCACCTTGTTGGGGAGCAGAAATTTGCTCCCTACTTCCTTGGGGTGAATGAGGTTTTTTTTATTATTATTATTATACTTTAAGTTCTAGGGTACATGTGCATAATGTGCAAGTTTGTTACATATGTATACTTGTGCCATGTTGGTGTGCTGCACCCATCAACTCGTCAGCACCCATCAACTCGTCATTTACATCAGGTATAACTCCCAATGCAATTCTTTCCCCCTCCCCCTTCCCCATGATAGGCCCCAGTGTGTGATATTCCCCTTCCCGAGTCCAAGTGATCTCATTGTTCAGTTCCCAACTATGAGTGAGAACATGCGGTGTTTGGTTTTCTGTTCTTGCGATAGTTTGCTGAGAATGATGGTTTCCATCTGCATCCATGTCCCTACAAAGGACACAAACTCATCCTTTTTTATGGCTGCATAGTATTCCATGTTGTATATGTGCCACATTTTCTTAATCCAGTCTGTCACTGATGGACATTTGGGTTGATCCCAAGTCTTTACCATTGTGAATAGTGCCACAATAAACATACGTGTG
>NW_016810413.1:245931-261941 GCF_001698545.2 Rhinopithecus bieti
ACCTTGGGCAGTATGGCCATTTTCACGATATTGATTCTTCCTGTCCATGAGCATGGTATGTTCTTCCATTTGTTTGTGTCCTCTTTTATTTCACTGAGCAGTGGTTTGTAGTTCTCCTTGAAGAGGTCCTTTACATCCCTTGTAAGTTGGATTCCTAGGTATTTTATTCTCTTTGAAGCAATTGTGAATGGAAGTTCATTCATGATTTGGCTCTCTGTTTGTCTGTTACTGGTGTATAAGAATGCTTGTGATTTTTGCACATTAATTTTGTATCCTGAGACTTTGCTGAAGTTTCTTATCAGCTTAAGGAGATTTTGGGTGAGACAACGTGGTTTTCTAAATATACAATCATGTCATCTGCAAACAGGGACAATTTGACTTCTTTTCCTAACTGGGATCTCTCTATTTTAAGGTCAGTTGGTAAGTGACCCTAATTATACCTGCAAAGTTCCTTGTGCCATTTAACATAACATATTCATAGGAGTAACACAAGGGAGCCAAATTTCTGCCTACCACAGCCCATCATCCTTGATACTGAGAACTCTGGTCCATGGTCACAACCCCACTAGGGCCATATGGAGTGCAAAAGAAGGTTGTATTGGGAAAGGCAGGAAAAAAAATAAGCATGATAGTCTACTTCACTAGTAGTTATTTTTGAGAGTCTCAAATTTCTGACTAGTTTGTGTAATCTGAGAGCCAGGGCCATGTGCTAGTCACCTTTGTATATTCCATAGCATATGGCATAAGGCTTTGCACAAAGCAGAAGCTCAATAAATATAAATGGATCAATTGCACAGAGGTAAATTCCCCAAAGTGTTTACTATCTATCAAAAGGCAACAAGGAAACAGACAAACTGAAAAAAAAAAAAATAGCATTTTTACTACATATTTCATGTTAATTACAACTACCTTTACATAGTAAATTCCAGTTTACATAGCATGTCTACATATAAAGACAGCTATAATACAAGTTGGATTTTAACAATAGCCCCATTTTACAGATGAGCCCGAGTGAGGTAGAGACTTACCCAAAACAGTCAAAGTAGTAAGTATTGAACAAGAACATCTGATTCATATTTTCTATTTTTTCTATGACTAAATATTAGCCAGGGAGTCGCACCCCACCCTCAACTTGGCCTTGTGTTCCTTGTGCTGGGTGTTCTTGGCACCTGAGACGAAAGAGAGTAACTGGACTGTGGTGATGAGAAAGTGTGCTCTGTGAACTGCCAGTCATTTCAAAAGAGAGGTTAATGGCGGCATGAAGTAAGACCACAAGGGGTACCTAACTTAGACCTGCAAAAGACAGCCAGCCAGGGGTATATGAAGAAATAAGAAAGACCCTACCCTATTCAGAGCTCTCAGAGGCTTTATTATTATTTTCTTCTAATTCCTGGCATCTATTGTTTCAGCTACTGAGCACTTTCCATTTCTCTCCCAAAAAGAAAGCAAAGCCAATCCAATTTATCTTCAATAATGTAGCTTTGCTCATATCCTTTAAACATAATTAATTAGGGTGGTGTGTGACCACTTCCGGACCAAGAGCCAAAACTTTTCCTGTAGTCATTAAGAAAACATCTCCCACCCAAAG
Organism: Rhinopithecus bieti; assembly: GCF_001698545.2. NCBI lineage: Eukaryota > Metazoa > Chordata > Mammalia > Primates > Cercopithecidae > Rhinopithecus > Rhinopithecus bieti. The sequence continues at coordinate 247,520 of NW_016810413.1, forward strand.
AGAAAGCCCTCCTTGCTCGTTCTCAATGCCAAAAAACAGAGAGTGAGAACAGGTCATCTGTCTCAAATCTATAGGTATCATCTGGGCCCCATGTCTGGTGTCTGAGGTCCAAGAAAACACAGAATCCCATTTGAGTAGCTCTCAGAAAAATCTTTTGCAAATCTGTTTGAAATTGTCTGCTGGCTAGAGCTTTCATGTTCACACTGATGGTGTCTGATTTTCCATTTTTTCCTTTAATAATGTGTTTCTACCTGGGACTATTGATTTCAAACTATTTTACTTCAGGAATGTTAGACTTCATACTGGCCAGAAAAACAGGAGAACCCTCCCTTGGATCATCTTCCCTGCCTGTCCATCCCCCACTAACAGGAGTCCCTGTGATCTTTCCTGTCAATGTCCTCAACTTCAGAAGATTCTTCCAAGCAGAATCCAACACAAACAGAAGATGAAAATCATCTGCCCTGTTACATTTGTCCTTTACTCAAGAATTTCAAAGCACCTCTCCAAGAACCAAAAAATAAAATATCTCTCCATAAACAATGTTTTGGTGGCCAGTATTGTTACAGTCAAAAAGATCTCAGTCCCATATTCACCAATGATCTGATTCAAGGGTCAGAGAGGTTAAGGGACACACCCCAAATCATGCAGGGGTTCAGCAATCAGAGGTGGAGCTTCTTGTCCACACTCTCTCCCTAGGTCTTAGCATGGTTGTTTTCAAATACCATTTTCTTTGAAGGAACTTGTGAGTTTTTCTTAAATTAAACCAATTATCTTGGTGCTAGATCCCAAATACTTTACCACCCTTTTTGTCTTTCATATTCCCTAATTAAAAGGTCATTATTTTTTAACATCTAATGCTCATTAATTTCATGGCCACAAGGTGTGGAGTTGAAGAAAGGAGGTCCTAATAGGAAAGGAAGGCATACCCAAAAGTACAATAATTCAGAGAAAGGGTGTATTTCTGAGGGATGTGTGAGTTTGGGGGAACCACAAAGGCTAGTTCAGTAACCTAGAAAGAGTAACAGCTGTTTTAACCACCAGTTGAAAGAGAGAGAAGAAGAAGCAATTATCAGAACCCAGAATGAGTGAGAGTTGGTTGGAGTCCACTATCTTGAGAAGAATCATGACATTTGGTAAAGGGACACAGCCAGTGTCACAAGGAAGGGACCAAGGGATACTATATCCTTGACCTCACTGTCTTTCCCTGCCACGCTCCTGCAAGATCTTTCCATTGTCCAAATCCTGAAGAAAACCTCAGGACATGGAGAGCCCAGTTGATGTAGTCCACGCAGGAAAGCATTTCAGAACCAATAATTTTTGTGAGTTCTTGCAACTCTTAGAAACGATAATAACAAAAACCATATATAGTATTTATCATATGTACTAGTCACTAGTCATATGTATTATTTCTTTGATATCGCTACCACCACCCTCTCTGGTGGATACTTTCTCTCTGCCTTACAGATGTGGAAACTGAGGTTCAAAGACTTTCAATAATTTGCCAATGTCATCACATGGCTAGTAAGTGCCACGTCCCGGTTTAAAACTCCATTCTGTCTACCATCAAAGCTAGTGTGTTCCTAGTATGCCCCACTGCATACAAAGTGCCCATGATCGTGCTTAGTACATAACAAGGTTCAGAAAATACCAGCTAGGCAGGTAATATTATTAATGATAATAAGAAAAGACCTGTCTCTTACTATCACTGCATGCTATTTGCTGTGCTAAGCCCTTTATATACATTATCTCAGTTCATCTTCACAGCCACGAGTAGATGTTTCCAAAAGAAAGCTCCCCTCGTTGCTGGAGAAATGCACAAAATTTGACCAAAGACTACATGTTAGCCATGAGAATACGCCTCTTGGATCTCCCTCTGCAGGGCGGGTTATTGACAACAACTGGAGAGGTGGCACTCTCAAATCTCATCAATGCCTTTGCTCCTAGGTCTCACTTTCCACCAGCTACTCCCAGGCCAGTGATTAAGTACAACAGGGACACTAAATCAGGCCTTTTCCTCGGAAATGCAAGAATCTTTTGATAGGCAACTTTGGCCCAAGGACTCTTCAGCAGGGAGGTCAACCTTTTCTTAGAACTGTTCTTCAGTCAAACATGTTTCCACCTAAATTTTCCTCCTTCCTTCTCTCCTTCATTTGCTGTCAGACCCGTGTTTACAAACTGATGTCTCTCCCAGTTCCCTCCTTGTTTTTGCTCTCAGGCATTTTCCCCAGAAATTTCCCCTAAAATATTCTTGCAAATTTAATTTTGTCTTGGTGCCTGTGCCTGCTTCTTGGCAGACCCCACTAACAGAGATCCTAGCAGTCTCACTGAATTGTAATCTTAAATGTAGTACTATCGACAATTACTGAGTATCTATTATTTATTAAGTTGCTATTTAAAAAAACCAATTAAGAACTGAAATTCAAGTCACTTACAATCTAGCAACAAGTTGTGTATGTACAAAGATACATTGTTAGCTGGTTACCTGGTGTTCTAGAAGGAGAGACCACACTGGGAGGTCAGACTGTATCCTTTCACGTTTTATGCTATTATCAGTGGGAATTCCATGTATGTTCCCTGGCAATGCATTTCTTTGAAAATTTGGTTCTGAATTCAATATCAAACTGTGGTTTTTTTTTTTAAATCCTATGTAGAAATGGCTTGGCAGGAAGAAAAAAATGAACCAGCTGTCTTTGTCCAACTGTTTAAAATATGTTTTTTCCAAGCATTCCATTCTTTCCACTGTTTTGTTTTGTTTTGTTTTGTTTTCAAACAGAGACTCCCCTCCTTTTCACAAAATATGTTTGCACTCTGAAAGTCTTCCTTTCCTCTGAGGCAGATGAAGTTAGCAACCAAGCCACTGGTCTAAAGCATTCTTTTAATTTATATAATAGACTACTATTGTACACCCCCCTACCCCATTCCACTTCCCAAAAAGAAGGGTCTCCTAAAATTTTCTTGTGCAGATATTTGACCAGCTTTATTTTCTTTCTTCATAATAAATTTTGAGGTATATGTGAAATATATAAAAAAACAGAGACACATAGAAATAATTCTAGTTATTTTTGTTTTCAAGTCTGAAACATACCTTGTACAAGTTAAAGAATTAAGAAATGAAAGACAATTCCAGCTTTCTACCATTTTCTCACTTAAGGCAGTTATGGACTTTTGTTAAGCCATGAAGCCCTAAAAAAAAACAACAACAATTTTTTTAACAAGCATGGGATGTATAGCAAATAATCACTCAGGAGATAGGATAGTAAGTATAGAAATAGATCATGAAATCCAGTTATGCTAAGTTAGTTTACTGAGTGATTCAAGTGATTTATCACCTTTGGTGTGTTGGTGTGTTATCAAAAAAAATCATAATAATAACCTTATCAAACTATCACCTGAAGGAAACAGGGAGCCTCCAAAGCTTTCAGATGTTTTCCCAACTAGCAGGAGGCCCCTGCTTGCTGAAAACAGTCTATGCTTTTTGTTTTCTGGGGTTTTTTTTGTTTTTTTGTTTGTTTGTTTGTTTGTTTAGAGACAGGGTTTTGCCATGTTGCACAGGCAGATCTCAAACTCCTGGGCTCCTGGGCTCAAGTTATCCACCCACCTCAGCCTCCCAAAGTCTTGGGATTACAGGCATGAGCCACCATGTCCGGTCTTACTCTATACAATTTAAGCAAGACGTTAATGGAGAAAGTCTCTGCTTTTCTAAGAGTCTCTAAATGTTGTGGCCAGATGTCTTCAGTTATTATACTTATATCATCTCACTGATTCTGAGAATCCCAGCATGTATTCTGACAAGAATTCAGTAAAACATCAATTCCAAGTCATCTCCTCACCAAGCTTGACTTAACGGCATCCTCCATCAACTGCCTGGCAGAAATTCCCACCAGAAATCATTCAGGACACTAAAGCAGCTGAGGGGCAGAATCCTCTCTACCTTACATTCAGACACTCACAAATAATTGCTCTTATTTGAAAATAACTCTTAACAAAAGTAGAAGAAAATAAGAAGGTATCCAAGACTCAATAAAATGAGTGAAATAGCTATTTCTAGTCAATTTTATATAAACTTTATTAGGGTTCCAGAAGAGTCTCTCCTTTTTACAGAGCCATGTGTCCCTTCTCTGTAACTTTAAAATTTTCACTGTCTTGGTATAAAATTAACCCAATTTATTTTAAATGTGCTGTTCTTATCTTCCTTTAATGTAGCTCCTTGGATATTGATTCAAAAATTCTTAACAAAGTACTAGCAAACCACATTCAACAATTCATTAGAAAGAACATTTATCATGACTAAGTAGGATTTATCCCTGGACTGCAAGGATGACTCAACATATGCAAATCCATCATTGTGATACATCACATCAACGAAATAAAGGATAAAAAAACATATGATCGTTTCAGTTGATGCTGAAAAAGCATTTGACATTATAAAATTCAACATCTCTTCAGGATAAACACCCTCAGAAAATTGGAGATAGAAGGAACGTATCTCAACATAATAAATGTCATATATGACAGATCCACAGCTAGTATCATACTGAGTAGGGAAAAACTGAAAGCCTTTCCTCTAAGATCTGGAACTTGACAAGGGTACACACTTTCACCACTGCTATTCAACATAGTACTGGAAGTCCCAGCTAGAGCAATCAGACAAGTGAGAGATATAAAGGGCATCCAATTTGGAAAGGAAAAAGTCAAATTACCCTTGTTTGCCAATGATATGATCTTATAATTGGAAAAACCTAAAGACTTCACAAGAAAACTTTTAGAACTGATAAACATTCTCAATAGAATTGCAAGACACAAAATCACAACACAAAAATCAGTAGCATTTCTATATGCCAACAGTGAACAATGTGAAAAGGCAACACTTGTACGCTGTTGGTTAGAATGTAACTTAGTACAACCATTACAGAGAACAGTTAGGAGCTTCCTTAAAGAAACTAAAAACTGAGCTACCATATGATTCAGCAATTCCGCTGTTGGGTATATGCCCAAAAGATAGGAAATCAGTATGTTGAAGAGATATCTGCACCCCCTATGTTTGTTGCAGCACTGTTTACAATGGCTAAGATTTAGAAGCAACCTAAGTGTCCATCAACCAGATTAACAGATAAAGAAAATATGCCACATATGCATAATGGAGTACTATTCAGCCATAAGAAAAGAATGAAATCCAGTCATTTGCAACAACATGGATGGAACTGGAGATAATTAGGTTAAGTGAAATAAGCCAGGCACAGAAAGACAAATATTGCATGTTCTCACTTATTTGCAGGACCTAAAAATCAAAACAATTGAACTCATGAATAAAGAGTAGAAGGATGGTTACCAGAGTCTAGGAAGGGTAGTGGGGGGCTCAGGGAAAGGTTGGGAAGGTTCATGGGTACCAAAAAAATAGAAAGAGTAAATAAATCCTACTATTTGATTGGATGATAGGGTGACTGTAGTCAATAATCACTCAATAGGACATTTTAAAATAGCTTAAAAAGTATAATTGGACTGTTTGTAACTCAAAGGATAAATGCTTGAAGTAATGCATACCCCATTCTCCATGATGTGCTTATTTCACATTGCTTGCCTATATCAAAATATCTCACATACCCCATAAATATATTCACCTACTATGTATCCACAAAAATTAGAAAATTTATTTAATAATTTAATGTAGCTCCTTGAGGATAAGAATCAGCGTATTTCCTCACTGTACCTAAACCACCCCTCCCAGCAACATACACAATAGTTTGCACTTAGTAGAAGACCAATAAATAGGTAATAAAATTAGATGCCCCAGAAAATAATCAATTACTTTCACCTTCTAGAAAACTGATTGATGACCAAAGTATTAAAACAGGAGTTCAAATATGCAAAAGATCTTTACTATAAAATATACAGCCATGTAAAATGAACAATCTTTGTCTTTAGATTTCTGGAACAAAAAACCTATGTGACCACAAAATTATTAATTGATTACTTTTGCTCTATTTTTTATTTTGAGTCATTTTTTATTTCTTCCTTTTTTGTGGCTTGCTTTCTTTCATTAAGTCTTCCTGGGAAATTTCCCTTTCAGATTAAGTCAAAAAGCTGTGGATTTCCTGGCTTCTGTGAGACAAACGACTGGAGGAAAATGCTAATTTACCAGGAAGGATGGAGATGAGAGTTCTTTGAGGAATAGTTGAGCTTCAAGAGACATTCCCCAAGATTATGTGGAATGGCCTTTCAAGGTGGTTAAGTCGGAACTGTCATTGGAAGAACTCGAGATTATAGTCGTAAGGTTAAATCATTCCAAATCTGAGGCAGAACTGATCAAGATTTAAGGAACCATCTGGGAAACAATTCTCATTCCACAAACAGCATTTGCCTGTTTCGTTTCATGCCCAGAATATTTGGAGAGGAGTGAAAGGAGAGTCAGGACAGGAAGAGGGAAGGTGTTTAAGGAAATCTTTCTATGCTGATTGCTTTTCTCTTCCTTAGATGTTATCTTGATTAAGCAACAAACCATAATCCTTATTAAAGGTAAATACAACAGGAGCTATTTTTGCCTGGGAATTGCACTCTATAACTTAAGGCTACCATGTGCTTTTCCTGGCACATCTGATGTTATTAATGACCTGGAATATTGAAAGAATTTTCAAACCCTCAGACAAAAACACAAGTAGTTACATCAATAATTAACACTAAAGAGAATTTTTGGCATCTGGATATTTCAGTAATTAAGATGGCCCAGAGCATTTCAGTCTGTTATTAAGCACAGACCATCAAAGAAGCGCTTTCCACAATGTATAAATTTATTTCCTGTCTCATCTTACTCGCAGCCTATAGAGGCTGAGCGCTGGACTTTAGTCCCAAGAGCGGTAATTGAACCCCAGCTATCACTTACTACTTTGTAACTTTGGGCAAGTTTCTTAGTCCCTCCAAACTGGAGCTCTCCCATCTATAAAACTGGAGTATTTTTATCTACCTTACTTAGACAAAAGGTTTTGTGAGGCTCAAAAAGGGGAAATAGATGTGAAAGCATTTTACAAATCCAAGGCACTGTGCAAGAGTTACTGAATAGGATGGCTGTTGTGGGGTATCTTTTGATGACCCTTGCCTAAGTTCTGCTAACAGTTGTGTGGTCCTCTCCTGACCATCATCCAGCACTCAGGCAGACCTTCCATTGCCCAAATCCAGCATCAGGTGGAGCATGAATGAATTGAAACCAAGTCAAATCTGTGTTCACCTTGTTCCTGACAGCTCTTCTGTTAATAAGTACTCCAGAGCTGTTTTCAAAGATAAAAATTAGAGATAAATCCTAATTGCATTGTCAGTTTCATGTATTCTATTACATTACTTTTGGAGAGGTTGTATGAAATGATATAACAAAGGTATATGTATTTCACAAGAATGGACATAAATATTAATATTCTTTGCTTAAGTTCTAGAAACTATTATGAAAAGTATTCATTTGCTCCTTGGGCCTCAGTAAAGATGTTTTATCCTTTCTACTAAATCACTTCAGATTGTGTTCCATGCCAGTGGTGTACATTATATCCTGCAGGTCAATAGCTGGACGGCAATGGCATTCATCCAGATTCTCATTTTTACATAAATGGCTTTAAAACACATTCTCTATATTACACCCTCCTCTTATCCTGGCCCAGCCAAACACACATGATTCCATATAATGCAAATACTATTATGATGAGAAAAAGTTACTAAGGAGTCAAAATAGTGTTACAACTTACTATAAAATCCATATGCTCAGTCTGAAAATAATCCAAATAAGCACTGGAAACCGACAGTTTAATGTGGTACTGAAAAGGTCAGATCAAGAAGCAGGAAGGCTCATAAAACCAAAGCATATGCAAAAGAAATGGCCAAAAGAGTATCATGACTCCTGAAAAGACTTTTATGTAGAGGCCCAAATTTCTAGCCCTAAACTTGATATACTTCTGCTCATATCAGAGAAAAAAAATCTCCTTATTAGAAACATTGGAAAAGTAGAATAATGTAGATATTATGTGTTTACTCTGATTTAAATCAATGGACATTTATACTTTTCTTAGAATAAATAAATATGAACACTTAGATTTTAAATCTGCCCACATACCAAGATGTTACATATCCATTTGCCATTTAATTCAGCTGGTCTGATGAGAATTCTTCATGTGCATTATACTTGAATATGCTTGAATATGTTTTCTATACAGTTTGCTGTTGGCTTTTTAAGAATAATGTTTTCAAGCATGGTTATAGATTTATATATTCAAACAGTGCTTTGGGGCAAACCTCTTAAATCATTTTTGCTTAATTAAGTGTAGCTTCAAATGTGCAACTTCTAAAAATGGTCTTGAAGGATTTGCCAAGGTCTTATAATTATTTATATTTGTGGCCCAATAAAATATCATTTCTATATTATACCCTATACAATCCCATTTCTACACTCCAGGTGGAGAAATTGAGGCAGAAATGGGGAAACCTTCATTTAGAATATTAGTGATTGAGTCCAGCAACAGAAATCATGTTTCAAAATTCCTTTTCCTATAATAGTTTTCTGGAGCTGCCTTAGAAGACCTTGCTGTTGGTACGACCAGAATTACGACAAACAACTTACTGCTTTTTAAGACGAGAAATTGACTGCTGGAACTCCCTCTAATTGGTATGAGTGAAATCAAAATCTAGTAGAACCAAAGAACCTTGGCTCACGCTACATGACAATTCTAACAGTAAAATTCTGAAATGCAAACATTCAGCCATTCAACAGGAAAAAAAAAAAGCTTCAACATGTGTCTCAAGCCAAAACAAATCAAAATAAACAATAATAGAATCATGAGATGCTTTCAACTTGGCCTGGATAAAGCAAATAACAAAGTTGTAGCATAAAATAATTGAGGAGAAACCCTCTTTTTGAGATTGGGCAAAGAACCCCAGGTATCATGTCCCTCCCTCTTCTAGCTTTCCCGCCAGGACTGTAACTACCTGACCCGGTATGAGACGGAGGCTGCTGCCTAGTGAACAGAGCACAGTGGGAAGATGCTGCCACCTCCCTTTAAACGAGGATGAGTCAACAAAGTACTTAATCAGACGTTTTCCTTATTGAGAAAACACAAAACAAAAACAAAAAGGACCACAGAAATCATAGGCAGAAAATAGGATATCCCAGAATTCCTCTATCCCAGAATGAGAAGTTGGAACAAAAATAAGAAAATATTAAATTTTGAGGATTCTTTGGTTTGTGGCAACTGCTACAGATTCCTATGTTTTGATTCAGAAGTTACTTATTTCTTACAGCAACATTGGTAGCAATGTGCACTCAGCAAACGGCAATTCTTTTTAATTCCAAACTTGAGAAACTGTTTCTGCTTCAACAATTATTATATGAGGTGAGAAGTAGAAAAAGATATAAATATCAGTGTCACAGAGATTGGTTGTAAGTCGGTGAAAATAATAGCAATAGAAATAAAAATCCTAACTTTCTAACTCAGAGACTCTTCTTCCTTTTCAGCAATGTTTGTTACCACATAAGTACAATTTTATGTTTGCCTTGTTATGTATTTTATGACAAGTTCTTCCTCAGTTGAAGGGTAATTTTGAAAATGTTTTGAATAGAAAAGTTTCTTGAATCACTCAATAATTATTGGCAATAATTATTGGCAAGTTAAATTATGCAAAAGTAAGTTTTATACAACCCAAAGACAAATCTAACTTGAGAACCACTCAAAGAAATTGACTGTTTATGTATATACCTGCATTATACCTGTTTCAAGTGTATGGTTTTTTTTAAAAAAAGAAAGCTGTCGATAGAGATGACAGGGTCATAAACCTGATAAGCCAAAGTGAAGAAACCACATGTTACAATCCCTTCAGTAGAAAGTGAGACTGGGTCGCTCAGCCTTCAACCTGACAGTTTCAAAGAGAAAAGAAATCTATTAGCAAGTTTCTGATGTCTTATAAAAAGCTTAATGCAGAATCTTGCTCTTCTATTTAAAGGCATATACGTGTCCTTTCTCATTAACTCTAAAAGAAAAAAAATCAGATTTGACATCCTGTAACTTGCTCCTTAAATATCAGAAGTCATATGTACACAGCAAGTTCTTTATAATTAAAATTTTTATACCTTCTTTTCTACATTCCTATACCTTAAAATTTGTTTTTCAAAGTTGTGTGTGATGTGCGTATTTTTAAGAACTATCATGAGCACAGAGGAATTACAAGTAGATGCCTCTTTGTGGTGTTTGAAGAGAACAAAGATTAATATTCCTGGCTGCATGTCATGAATGTTCACTGTTGGAATCATTGTGATATTTCAAGGGGAAAAAAGTCATCAAATTTCTGAGTGGTTGGGCCAGGCACAATGGTTAATGCCTATAATCTCAGCACTTTGGGAGGCCAAGGTGGGTGGATCACCTGAGGTCAGGAGTTTGAGACCAGCCTGAGCAACATCTTTACTAAAATACAAAAATTAGCAGGGCATGGTGGTGCATGCCTGTAATCCCAGCTACTCGGGAGGCTGAGGCAGGAGAATCTCTTGAACCCAGGAGGCAGAGGTTGCAGTGAGCCCAGATCACACCATTGTACTCCAGCCTGGGCGACAGAAAGAAATTCTATCTCAAAAAAAAAAAAAAAAAAAAAAAAAAAATCTGAGTAGTTATAGTCTATGTATTATAAATAATACCCATTGGCTGTGCCTTCTTCTTGGAGAGGTAGTGCACAGAATTCATAAGCATAAGCTAGCATGCTAGATCATGCCAGCCATGGATCCTTCACCCAAATAAGAGACTCCATTCGATAACTGCTCCTTTATACCAAATAAATCTGCTCATAAGAGCCCAGATTTCAGGAAAGTTGAAAGGTAAACATAAAATAGCATGATTCCCACAAATCTTTGGAAATAAAATGGAAGCTTGTCTGTCAAGGAACTGCAGAACCCTAAAACTCAGGACCATCTTATTCAACATCCACATTTTAAAGATGGGAAATTTCAGGCCTAGAAAGGTAAAGTCACTTGCTCAATTCACAGATGATTAAGTAAAGTTCATAACTTGAATCCTAAAGGCCAGTTTCCTGGAGTTTTCTAGTGGTTATTCTGACCAACACACTAATTCAATGAATTGACATAAGTGAAATGGTTTATTGTGGTATTTAATGAAATCAAAATATGGTCTAAACATTTACTCTAGGCCATATTGGTTGGCACTCAACTATCACATTAAGTTGGTACTCACATGTTTATAAATACACCTAAACTCCAACCCCTCTAGACTATAACTGTTTAAAATATATATTTAGTTCCCCTATACTGTATAACCTTGCTTTTAAGATTGGACATAAAAGTTCCTTGTATAATTTGAAGCATATATTGAATGCCATCTCTGCCATGATTTTCTGCAGCTTTTAACCAGAAAGGGAGCCTTCCAAAACCTAGAATATCTAATTTATATGTCTTATTTAGCATTGATTTATTGTATACTTCCTTGCATTGATCTTACTCATATATATATATATGTATATATATATATGTATGTCTGGGATGCAATCTGTCAGCATCTTTAAAAAATCCATTAGCATATATAGACACATATATATTTTACCTGACTCGTCATGTCTAAAATGCTTAGAGTTTAAGTCAGGACAGTGTTTCTCCCTCAGCTATATTACTAATGTAACATTTGTCTTTTAGAAAACCCCATCAGCCTTTTGGGTTCATAGTTCAACTTGTATTATAGTGAATTATTTATGAATCTGGGCCCTGCAACAAATCGGGAAGCACCAATTATCTAGGTTTATGTTTGTTTACCTGTTTGTTCTTAAAAACTCCCATTGCATGCAGGGTGTCACCTCATCTGGGAAGCGAAAGTGGTCAGGGGATTTCCCGTTCCTAGCCAAGAGAAGCTGTGACAGACTGTACCTGGAAAAACGGGACACTCCCACCTAAGCACTGCACTTTTCCCAAGGTCTTAGCAACAGGCAGGCAAGGAGATTTTCTCCCATGCCTGGCTCGAGGGTCCCATGCCCATGGAGCCTTGCTCATTGCTAGCCCAGCAGTCTGAGATCAAACTGCGAGGTGGCAGCCTGGCTTGGGGAAGGGCATCCTCCATTGCTGAGACTTGAGTAGGTAAACAAAGCAGCCAGGAAGCTCGAACTGGGCGGAGCCCACCACAGCTCAGCAAGGTCTACTGCCTCTAGACTCCACCTCTGTGGGCAGGGCTTAGCTGAAAAACAGCAGCAGACAACTTCTGCAGACTTAAACGTCCCTGTCTGACAGCTCTGAAGAGAGCAGTGGTTCTCCCAACACAGCATTTGAGAAGAGACAGAATGCCTCCTCAAGCGGGTCCCTGACCCCTATGTAGCCAAACTGGGAGACACCCCCGAGTAGGGGCTGAGAGACACATCATATAAGTGGGTCACCCTCTGGGAGGAAGCTTCCAGAGGAAGGATCAGGCAGCAATATTTGCTGTTTTGCAATATTCGCTGTTCTGCAGCCTCCACTGGTGATACCCAGGCAAAAAGGGTCTGGAGTGGACCTCCAGCAAACTCCAACAGACCTGCAGCTGAGGGACCTGACTGTTAGAAGGAAAACTAACAAACAGAAAGGAATAGCATCAACATCAACAAANCTGCAATATTTGCTGTTCTGCATCCTCCACTGGTGATACCCAGGCAACCAGGGTCTGGAGTGGACCTCCAGCAAACTCCAACAGACCTGCAGCTGAGGGACCTGACTGTTAGAAGGAAAACTAACATATAGAAACAAATAGCATCAACATCAACAAAAAGGACATCTACACCAAAACCCCATCTGTAGGTCACTAACATCAAAGATAAACGTTAGATAAAACCACAAAGATGGGGAGAAACCAGAGAAGAAAAGCTGAAAATTCTAAAAATCAGAGCACCTCTTCTCCAAAGGATCACAGCTCCCTGCCAGCAATAAAACAAAGCTGGATGGAGAATGACTTTGACGAGTTGAGAGAAGTAGGCTTCAGGAGGTTGGTAATAACAAACTTATCCAAGCTAAAAAAGCATGTTCAAACCCATTGCAAGGAAGCTAAAAACCTTTAAAAAAAAGGTTAGATGAGTGGATAATTAGAATAAACAGTGTAGGGTAGACCTTAAATAACCTGATGGAACTGAAAACCATGGCACGAGAACTTCCTGAAGCATGCACAAGCTTCAGTAGCAGATTCAATTAAGTGGAAGAAAGGGTATCAGTGATGGAAGATCAAATTAATGAAACAAAGTAAGGAAACAAGGTTAGAGAAAAAAAGAGTAAAAAGAAATGAACAAAGACTCCAAGAAATATGGGACTATGTGAAAAAACCAAATCGACATTTGATTGGTGTACCTGAAAGTGATGGGGAGAATGGAACCAGGTTGGAAAACACTCTACAGGATATTATCCAGGAGAACTTCCCCAGTCTAGCAAGGCACACCAACATTTAAATTCAGGAAATACAAATAACATCACAAAGATACTCCTTGAGAAGAGCAACCCCAAGACATATAATTGTCAGATTCACCAAAGTTGAAATGGAGGAAAAAATGTTAAGAGCAGCCAGAGAGAAAGGTCAAGTTACCCACAAAGGGAAGCCCATCAGACTAACGTAGATCTCTCAGCAAAAACCCTACAAACCAGAAGAGAGTGGGGGCCACTATTTGACATTCTTAAGGAAAAGAATTTTCAACCCAGAATTTCATATCCAGCCAAACTAAGCTTCATAGGTGAAGGAGAAATAAACTCCTTTGCAGACAAGCAAATGCTGGGAGATTTTGTCACCACCAGACCTGCCTTACAAGAGTTCCTGAAGGAAGTACTAAACATGGAAAGAAACAACAGGTACCAGCCACTGCAAAAACATGCCAAATTGTAAAGACCATCTATGCTAGGAAGAAACTGCATCAACTAATGGGCAAAATGACTAGGAAATATCATAATGACAGCATCAAATTCACACATAACAATATTAACTCTAAATGTAAATGGACTAAATGGCCCAATTAAAGGACACAAACTGGCAAATTGGATAAAGAGTCAAGACTCATCAGTGTGCTGTATTCAGAAGAACCATCTCACTTGCGAAGATACACATAGGCTCAAAATAAAGGAATGGAGGAAGTTCTACCAAGCAAATGGAAAGCAAAAAAAGCAGGGGTTTCAATCCTAGCCTCTGATAAAACAAACTTTAAATCAACAAAGATCAAAAGAGACAAAGAAGGCCATTACATTATGGTAAAGGGATCAATTCAACAAGAAAAGCTAACTATCCTAAATATATATGCACCCAATACAGGAGCACCCAGATTAATAAAGCAAGGCCTTAGAGACCTACAAGGAGATTTAGAATCCCACATAGTAATAATGGAAGACTTTCTTACCCCACTGGCAATATTAGACAGATCAATAAGAGAGAAAGTTAACAAGGATATCCAGGAATTGAACTCA
>NW_016810413.1:264551-275505 GCF_001698545.2 Rhinopithecus bieti
GGCACTATTCACAATAGCAAAGACTTGGAATCAACCCAAATGTCCATCAGTGACAGACTGGATTAAGAAAATGTGGCACATATACACCATGGAATACTATGCAGCCATAAAAAAGGATGAGTTCGTGTCCTTTGTAGGTACATGGATGCAGCTGGAAACCATCATTCTCAGCAAACTGTCGCAAGAACAGAAAACCAAATATCACATGTTCTCACTCATGGGTGAGAATTGAACAATTAGATCACTTGGACACAGGAAGGGGAACATCACACACCAAGTCCTATTGTGGGGAGGGGGGAGGGGGGAGGGATAGCATTAGGAGATATACCTAATGTAAATGACGAGTTAATAGGTGCGGCACACCAACATGGCACATGTATACATACGTAACAAACCTGCACGTTGTGCACATGTACCCTAGAACTTAAAGTATTAAAAAAAAAAAGATAAGAACCTAAAAACTGGTTTAAAATGGTAGTACATGTGTTAAATACACATTAAGAAATACATAAATACTATAATGAATGTGGCACTTATCCATGAAGAAAACCTGAAATTTACATGAAGAACTGGGCAGCAGTAGGGTTGCAATCTGTGAGTTATCGTGAAGTGGTAGATGGACGGTTATCTGAAATCAGATGGAACATTGGAATACTAGATGTAGATAGGTGCAGTTCATAACACAGTGAACTGAGGTAACGAGATAGTTGAGGTGTCTGTTTTGTGTTTTGCCAGGCAGCTTGGTTCAGCCGGATGCAGTTTCCTGCCATCCTCTAGTATTTCTTACAGAAAAAATAATGCAGAAACAAAATCCACACTATGTTCAATGTGTTCCCTAATACATCAACTTAAGTGGAACAAATTCACATTTTAAAAGTCAAGTGTTATAGCAGTGTTTACTATATATGTGTCATTATATGCCAATGCTTTCATTCGTATGAGTTAGATTTCCAGGATAGAGACTAATGGATTTTTTTAAGATGCTGGCAGATTGCATCCCAAACAGCTTTAATAATTTTAAGATATTTTATATTTTCACAACCTCAGAGAAGATAATTCAGTCCCACACCCTGAACCTAATTTTTTTTTTTTCTTTTTCTCTGTCACCCAGGCTGGAGTGCAGTGGTACAATCGAGGCTCACATCAACTTCTGCCTCCCAGGTTCAAGCGGTTCTCCTGCCTTAGCCTCCCTAGTAGCTGGGACTACAGGCATGTGCCACCACATGCAGTTAATTTTTGGGCCGGGCGCCGTGGCTCAAGCCTGTAATCCCAGCACTTTGGGAGGCCGAGACGGGCGGATTACGAGGTCAGGAGATCGAGACCATCCTGGCAAACACGGTGAAACCCCGTCTCTACTAAAAAAATACGAAAACTAGCCGGGCGAGGTGGCGGGTGCCTGTAGTCCCAGCTACACAGGAGGCTGAGGCAGGAGAATGGCCTAAACCCGGGAGGCGGAGCTTGCAATGAGCTAAGATCTGGCCACTGCACTCCAGCCTGGGCAACAGAGCGAGACTCCATCTCCAAAAAAAAAAAAAAATTGTACTTTTAGTAGAGAGAGGCTTTCACCATGTTGGCAACGTTGGTCTCCAACTCCTCACCTCAGATGATTCACCTGCCTCAGCCTCCCAGATGAACCTCATTTCTTACAAAGTTTGAGAAAATTGTGAGACTGGGTGAGATTTCCAATAATGGACACTGACTCTGCTTCCTACTAGTCAAAGTAACCAAATGATTCATTTAAAGGACCAGGTGTTTCTGGGGACAAGCAGGAAAAGGAACCCTCCCCTACTTATCCACCCTTCACCTCTGCCTCTGTAGCCCAGCATCAGAAGTAAAAGATTAGACCACAAGGTCTTCTTTCTAAAATAAAAATTTGCCACATCGTAAAATTTTAAAATTCTCTCTTGGAAAGGATTGAAATATACATTTAAAAAGATAAAATGAAAATAAAGTATTATTACTTTACCACAGGGAGAAAACCATTTTTAAGATTTTGTCAAAGTCTGTCTTGGTGTTTTGACATCACATGATATTTAGCTTTGACTATTTTCATGTCACAATTATCCTCAAAGTGCTTCATATTAACACTATATACCTGCATAATACATTCTACTATGTGCCATAATTTACTTGGACATTTTTCTATCATTGAAAATGTGGTTGTTTTCAATCGGATTCTGTCATAAAAATCCCTTCCACTGGCATTTTTTGTCTCTATATATTATATATACGTGTGTGTGTATGTGTAATATTATATATATAATTTCTTCAGAATAGTTTCGAAGAAGGAGAATTTCTGGATCAATATAAGATTATGTTTAAGTCTATTAATATATTTTACAAAATACCTTTTCAAAAATGTTACACCAACTTATAGCTCTACAAATCTAGCCTTAACCACATTTTATTACCTTTTGTAAACCTCTTCTAATTTGATATTTGAAATAGTATAGCCTAGCACATCTCTGGCTGGGTTATAGTGCAAATTAACTCTAGTTTTTTATCTGGTGTCCAGGAGCGCAGGTAAGGAGAGTTCCTGAAAAGAGCGTGTGTTGTCTTTCAAAGCCTGTGTGTCATCTTCAAACAGGGTGTATTGTAGGGTGGGCTATTTATGTGAGCCCAGAGGATTCAAAGAAATAGGCAGGTACAAGATTTTTGAGGAAATTAACCTAATGTCCCCATTTCAAATCTCAAGAGTCCTTCTGCTTCCTACCTAGGCCCTGATCTTGGTATAGCAGACTTGCTGAGGTTGAAATGGCAACCTTCTCTGCAGTTCCACTATTCCCATAATTAAGTCCTGGAATTGATCTTCGATTTTTTATTCTTTTTATAGAAGGTAAAATTCATTTTGTATGCTACCAAGAAAGCTCACTGGCTTTCATACTTTACCTTAAAGTGGGGATTAATCACCCTTAACCTTTCCTTGTCTTTCTTCTTCAGTGCATTGCTAGTACCCAGGAAAAGCAATTTGACTCCCTTGGCCTGGTAATTGCTACTTCCCTAGAACCTCTCAAATGCCTGAGATATTGCTCCTGCCAGTGCATTCCCTTCCACTGGCGTCCTGTTCCAGCTCAGAATTTGTAAAATTTCTAACAACTGCACTGCTATAGCATGCCAGGGGCTATCAGTTCCCCACCTAATACCAGTGTCAGGGTTCTCATTTCCCCGCAGCCAGCAGGGAATCCAGCTTCAAAGTTGCATTTTAGAGTCTGCTTCCTCAGACACTCTAACTGGTGTTTAAATTGGGTTCCCTAGGAAACAGATTCTAAGATGGAACAATACTTATAAAGGAATGAGAAATAAGAACTGGACAGAGGGGGAAGTTGAACGTCAGTGTGCAATTCTAACAGGTCTTAGCCAGTCCTTCAAGAGCCCCAGAGCTAGAATGACTCTTCCAAGTTTTCCAGAATTGAGACAAAAAGTCCAGGTCTTTGTACATCTGCATAGACCAATTCTCTGATGTGAGCTAACTCCAGTGAGAGGGTGCAACCATGAGCAAAGCAGCTCCCTTTATTCTAGAGCAATCTGCAAAGTGGTACTCAGCCATGAAAAGTCTACAGCCAATACTTCTCGCAGGTGTGGGAATGCATGCTTCAGACCTGAAGGGGCAATGCAGAAGGCATACCACAGCATCCACCACATGCTTCAACAGCAACAAAAAATAGTTTGAATATTACTTAGCTTAATAGTTCAAAGGCATGTCCGTAAAAGTCAGCATAATGTTCAGGTAAGAGAACAAATGATGTTTTAAATAGGTAAATCAATATGCTTAAGCAAAAATGTAGTTTGAATACTAAAGTTGGGGAAGATGTTCATAAACATCAATATATAAACAGGTAATATAATAATTATGTTATAATATAGAGAAGTTAATAATATATAGCCAATAGTAAATAAAAATAGGGAGGGACCAAACTCTTTGGCCAAGAAATAAGCTTTCTTTATAGCACAAGATGTATTCTGTAAGTTGCACATGCTCTCCACTCCTGGATTTTTCTCCACTTTTGAGTTGCTGTGCTGTCTATAAAATTTGTTTATACAAATTTTTATCTGCCTAACTTCCATGCTGCCGTTCATTATGGTCAGCCTCATGGGCAAGGAACAGTGGTAAAGAAGAGAGGGCATGGTTCCCAAAACAGATTTCATTTTGTGCAGTTCCACCAACTACTGTTCAGTCAGCTCTCTGCTTTAACTAGAAAAAATATATAGTAAGGAGAAGAGGTTGAAATTACTTGAATCCTCCTACTTCCAGTATGAAGATTATTAATCAGCATAGATTATTCTAGGAAGCATGAATTTCAAAATTCTGTGGTCTAGGTGATTCTGACCAGTTATCTAGATTAATCTTCCTCATTCTATTTAGTGTGTAAAGTATTCTAGTCAAGACCCTTGAGACCCACTGGTTTGCCCTGACAAAGAAAATTCTTAATCCCATTAATAAAGGAATCAGCACCATTTCAAATAAAGAGCTAATGAACTTTTGTCATAGATAATTATGCTATAAAAGTGTATAAATTATTATCTTGTGAATATAACTATTCTACTAAGCAACCCAAGGCCAATTGTCAGCTCTAATGAGATCTGGTAATATGGCCCATATGATCTTGGGATTTCAATAAACCCAGGTTCAATTTCTGGCTCTGCTACCTGCTAGCTTTGTTTTCATAAGCAAATTATTAACTTCTCTAAGCTTCAGTTGCCTCTTACATAAAATACATATATCAATGCCGCCTACTTCATAGAGTTTTGCAATAATACGAGCAAATAGCATAGTACTGGCTCCAAGAAAGTACTAAATAACTTTTATCTATATTAATTTAATATTATTTTTAGTGTAACAATAATTGTTATTTGTGTTGTTTTTCAACATGTAACTGATCTTTCTCAATGTTCTTGGGTTGTAAGAACAAAGCCTAACAGAAGCAGAGTTGATTTTTTAGTGTTTTAAATTGTTGCCCTCCAGAGGACGAGCAGCCCAACTGTGCTTGTTTAATGTGGTTTGTTCTGCACCATATGCGTGTGGGCTTTTAATAAATGCTATTTGATGATGATGATGAGTTCTTGGAGACAGAGCTGTGTTCAGCAGAGTCACTACATTATGTTTGGCCTTGCTTTCTACTACTCGACTCCAGGAATGCTCTTGTGAGCAGTACCGAAACTTCTGAAATTTCCATTTGAGGTAAAGTACCGCTGCCAGCAAGCCGCAAGAAGGGAGTCATTAACCCTCACCTACTTTTCTTGTGGCTCTTGCCAAACTGACCCTCAGAAGGGCTTTCTCAGCGGGCTGTCCTGCAGTTCTCAGCAGCATTCCACAGCAGTGCTATCTGCTGTCCTTCCTGAGAAAGCAAGGGGAGAGTAGCCACTGAGCTCAGTGGGCCAACTCCTAAAGTCCAAACTATGGGGAAACATTTATTACAACTCTACCTAGAGGAAAAACAAAACCAAGGACTCAGTCTATGGTCAGCCCCTAATCAGTGCAAAAGGAGCTTACAGCTCCAGGGACTCAAATAGAATTTAAACATTTTAGAAATGTTTACATTAAAAACAATGACACATTAAAGCAACAAGCCTGAAAACTAAGATCAAAAGCAAAAATTCTTTCTCCCCAAAACTCACATTAAAGTGACTGGGCAGTATGAAGGGTTTTCTGTCCACTGGCAATCAGGATTTTCAAGAGCCCAGTTTTTCATGGACAGTTCACTTTCCAATCCAAGATAGACCTTTCAACTGAGTTTTGTCTTAGTACATTCTTGTCACTGCTATAAAACAATTATAATTGTCTTTGAATTAAGTCTCTTTTGTTTCAAATGTGCCCCCCCAATTTTTAGAAGAAAAGTATTTTTTCTGGAGTGAAATGTCAAGTTTCTTATGGACAAAACTTTCACTGTCCTATCTAGGAGTTATCATTGGAAAGGGTCTAGAGACCCCTGATACAATCTTTCCAAAAAGGGTCCTTTAAATGAACAATGCAGAAAATGCTGTAAATGAACAATGTTTCTTTTCAGACAACCTGGGTTCTCCAAACAGACATAGCTGTGATGCTTTGCCAGGTCAAGAAAGAGCCTCATGTTTAACAATGATGACCTGGATTTTCAGCAACATTATTAGCTTTGCAGACAGTCTGCCTATGCAAGCTTAGACCTAATTTCCAAGATTCGTTGAGACTATTGCCTGAAATATCAGAGAAGAGTTAACAGAGTGAATAGAGATTCAAGAGAGTAGAAGAACATCAAATCACTCTTGGGGGGAGAGGGGACACAGGGAGAAACCAAGACAATGTGCTTTGACTTGGAAAAGGCAACAAGACTATAAGTTTAACATCGTAAAAGTCACAAAAATGAGCAATCTTGCCTTACTACACCTGTTTATGTGTTTACAGTTGCACTCTAAGCCACTCTTTGCTCTTCGATCCACTTAATCAGATTTTACATCCAGTTGATCAATCATTTCATCAAGTGTTTGTTTGTTTGTTTGTTTTTGGAGACAGAGTCCCACTCTGTCACCCAGGCTGGAGTGCAGTGGTGTAATCTCGGTTCACTGCAATCTCCACCTCCCGGGTTCAAGTAATTCTCCTGCCTCAACCTTCTGAGTAGCTGGGACTACTCAGGTACATGCCACCATACCCGGCTAATTTTTTGTATTTTAGTAGAGACGGGGTTTCACCATGTTGCCCAGGCTGGTCTCGAACTCCTGAGCTCAGGCAATCCGCCTGTCTGAGCCTCCCACAGTGCCAGGATTACAGGCGTGAGCCACCGTGCCCGGTATTCATCAAATTTTTAAATCCATCCACGGATACTTTGCAACAATATTCCAAGGATTTTTTTTTTTTTTTTTCATTGTGGGCAAGTCTGTTGTTACTGGCAATGTGTGTAGGAACTAGTCCTGGTGACCTCCCTGTGAACCCACCAAAAAGTCAAAATTTGCAATTTCTTGTTCAGTGTAAAACTGAGCTCTGACCTTGAGGACTTTGTTGTGGTGGCTTCCCCTAGGAAATCAAAGAGACTGGTCATTTATCAAGTCCCAGAAGCAGTTCTGTTGTCAGAGTCTCTCAGGGGCCTTTGAGTAAGAATTCTTCAACTTAATGGTTCAAGTACAAGTTTTCATTGGTATACAGAAGCTGTAATCTAAATAACAAGTCTTTCAAGAAGTGACAGGAAGACACAAGGGAGAGCGAAAGAGGGAACTGTTTTTGAGAAAAGAAGCGGTAAGATAATATAAAAGTAGTAGGAGGGGGTCAGTTTGAGCTACATCATTCTCTCCACCTTTTTGGAATGTCTCATTTACTTGCTGGGTCCTTTCCATTGTTCTCGCTGGCTCTTCTCATGCAGAAAGCAAATACTGTCTCTGCCAATTACAATTGAATCTTTTACACCTCAGCTGAGAACATTCTGTAGGTTGGACTTTATTCTAATTTACTTGGATGCCCTTCCTACTGGCCTTATTTTCCTTGTGTCTCAGTTATAAGCCTTCCTTAAGAAGTTAGGTACTGCTATTCTACACCTCACTCAGATGTTGACATAACTTTTATCACCAGCAGTTCTACTTGTCAAAAAGTAATTAGGCATGCTATCAAATGTCTGGAGCCAGGCAGATCTTCTTTACGATACACTTCAGTGAGACGCTCAATTTGTAGGTTTATTCACCCATATCCTTCTCTGCTTGTTTGCCCAACCCATGGGACCACTTCTTTTTCTTAGAACCACATGGTTTTGTGAAGGCCAGGATCAGTCAGTATTTTTTGAATGAGTACCCATTACGTGCCAAAACTGTGTGTGAGAAACAAAAAATAAACATGAACAGAGCTGAAAAAGACCCTAAATCTTTAGTCTAAAATGTTCATGTCTCCCAACAATGAAATTGAGACCCAGAGAAATATTTTTTTCAAGTCCTTCTGTAATATCATGGTGGGACTAGAATAAGAAAACAGTTCTTACCATAACTCCTGGACTTTCACAGGTTCATAAGTCTTTCAATTAGTTGCAATGACAAATTCCAGAACATCATAACCCAAAAACATTGCCATATACACTTTTATGGTCCCCTCTAGTCAAAAAAATCTATCCTGTCTGAAAATGTTTATTAATGCCTCATCTTCCTAAGATTTTCCACAAAAGCAAGCTCTAAAGAGAAAAGTAATGAGTTCTTTCTATTTTTTTTTTTTTAATCCAAATTCTCACTGACCTCACGGGTCATGGAAAATCACTATCAATAATTCTGCAAGAGTTACGAAGTAACTCACAAGTCAGCAGTGGCCTCAGTGAATACAGAATTGCATATGTCAGGAAGCCTGTGAGAAGAACTGTATGTAAGATTGAAATGTGGTAACTCTTTTTTTTTTTAACTTTTATTCTAGGTTCAGTGATGCACGTACAGGTTTGTGATATAGGTAAATTTTGTGTCACAGGGGGGTGGTGTATACATTATTCCATCACCCAGGTAATAAGCATAGCACCTGACAGGTAGTGTTTCAGTCCTCACTGATCTCCCACCCTCCACCCTCATGTAGGCCCCAATATCTGTTGTTCCCCACTTTGTGTCCATGTGTACTCAAAGATGAGCTCACACTTGTAAATGAGAACATGTGGTATTTAGTTTTTCTGTTCCTGTGTTAGTTCAGTTAGGATAATGGCCTCCAGCTCCATCCTTGTTGCTGCAAAGGACATGATCTCATTCAGTTTTATGGCTATGTAATATTCTACGGTATAAATATATCATATTTTCTTTGTCCAGTCTACATTGATGGACATTTAGGTTGATTTCCTGTCTTTGCTACTGTAAATAGTGCTGCAATAGATATATGTGTGTCTTTATGGAGTACCATATGATTTCTATTTTGGGGGCATATACCCAATGATGGAATAGCTATGTGGAATGGCAATTTTGTTGTGAGTTCTTTCAGAAATCACCAACTGCTTTCCACAATACCTGAACTAATTTACACTCCCACAAGAAATGTATAAACATTTCCTTTGCTCTGCAACCTTGCCAGCATCTGTTATTTATTTTTTAGTAATCGCCATTCTGACTGATGTGACTGGGCATGGTGGTTTGCATCTTAATCTCGGATTCTTGGGAGGCTGAGGCCAGGAGTTTGAGATCTGCCTGGGCAACATAGTGAACTATCAGCACACCACTATATTCCGGCCTGGGCAACAGAGTGAGACCACATCTCTAGAATAAATAATTAAATAAAGAAGGTGTTTTCTTTAGAACAACTCTTAAATTAGCAGAACCTACTTAGCTCTAGCTTTCAAATAATCCAGACGTTTTAAAAACACATTCAACTTTCTGTCAGAAAAATTAAAAGTCATTAAAACAAACTTACATAAGGAATTTGCTCTAAAAGGTACTCCTGTATACCCTGGAATCTGGATTCTATGTATTCGAATCTCACACTAACAATCCTAAACCAAGGATAGTCTATTTTTCACTGATTAAGGATTAAAATGGCCCCCATAGCCTCATGGATACCAAAGTAGGAGCATACATTGATGTATGTTAGAATGATTTTCAATACTAAAAGTTTTGTCCCTTAATATTAGAGCAAAAATTAACTAAACAACACTAACTTCTAATATTCCAATAAACCGAGATTTTAAAATATTGAATACAATAGAAATCCATTATAGCCTTTAGTATGTCTAACAACTGAGCATCAGTTTCCTAAAATATACCTGCATTGAGATAACATCTATAATCCTATATTCAACAGTAGCTATACCTAGTCAAGTAACTTCAAGTCTTTAAGTATCACCTCTCTTAGGCTTAAGATAGAGTTGATGAGCATTCAGCTAAGTGAGTTTTAAGGTCCTTCCCAACTGTGAAGTTATTTGACTATGTAGATTCTATAACACTATTTGTGTATCACCCAAATATTAATACTGTCTTCTGGCAATAAAAGAAAAAAAAATAAGCACAAAATAAAGTCTTATACAACCTCTCCAGTGTGCTAAAATCCTGTAATTCTCATTGACTCTAAAAGCAGTTCTGCAGATGTGGGAGGAAGAACATAAATAGTGTGCCCCTCTGCAAAGTGAAACTGAATGACTGTGAGCCAGCCAGCTGCACCAAGAATGACTTCGCTTGAGTTGTGAGTTGGTAACTGGTTCTCAAACCAGCTGTGCCACAATCCTTGATCCAGTCTTATTTGCAACAAGAATGTGTATGGAGACCCAAGGGAAAACATTTATTTGCCTGCAAGAGATTAAAAATAGAGATACCACAACCAATTTGAAAGTCATTGGTGACTACAAGAAATTTCTCAAAACAGAAATATTTACTGAGTATTTTGTTTTTTGTTTTATTTTGCTTTCTTTTAAACCAATACCCAGTTGAGTATCTACAATGTGTCAGAACAGTAATAGACGTGTGGAGATAGAAAGATGAATAAGGTATAGCTCTTGCCTTCAACTCTGTAGGGGAAATAAGACATACACAAATAGATACAGCACAATACAGTAGGGATGGGCCCACAAATAATGGAGACAACATTCTTTAAGAATCAAAGTCGGCGGGGGGCGGGGGCGGAGCAAGATGGCCGAATAGGAACAGCTCCAGTCTCCAACTCCCAGCGCGAGCGACACAGAATACCGGTGATTTCTGCATTTTCAATTGAGGTACTGGGGTCATCTCACTGGGGGGTGCCGGACAATTGGTGCTGGTCAGCTGCTGCAGCCCGACCAGTGAGAGCTGAAGCAGGGCGAGGCATTCCCTCACCTGGGAAGGGCAAGGGGAAGGGAATCCCTTTTCCTAGCCAGGGGAACTGAGACACACAACTCCTGGAAAATCAGGTAATTCCCACCCCAATACTGTGCTGTAAGCAAACGGGCACACCAGGAGATTATACCCACACCTGGCCGGGAGGGTCCCACGGCCACGGAGCCTCCCTCATTGCTAGCACAGCAGTCTGCGATCTAACCAAAACGGGAGCAGCGAGGCTGGGGGAGGGGTGCCC
>NW_016810413.1:278023-283292 GCF_001698545.2 Rhinopithecus bieti
ATCTCAAAAAGCTCAAAAAAAAAAAAAAAAAGAATCAAAGTCGGTTTTTGGCTGGTCATCATCAAGTCATTGTGACATATATCACATAATCATTAAAGATATTTATACACATACAGATTGGTTGCAAGCCAAGAAATATGAGCATGGCAATTGAACGTTTTAAGAAAATAATAACAAATTAAACAAAGTTGGTGAAAATTTAGTGAGGTCTGTAATTATAACTCTAGTTTTACCCCATTAATAAAGGTATTAGAATTTGGTGTTTTCGAGATTAGTAAATCTCATCAAAGTAGACATTTCATACATGTCACTCTATTAAATGAAATGTGTTTTTGAAAACACTAAACTGAAAGCAAAATGGATGACCTCACCCCAGCATGCTATTCTTGGAATTTCTGACAGTCTTGTTTAATATTGTTTCATTGTCTTTTATCGAAAAGTTTTAATGGAGTCCTTCATACCTTTAGTGGAAATGGCATATTTAGTAGAAAATACAGAATAAACCTAAATTCTTGTATATAGACCACTTAAACTTCCTTATGAGATTGACCATATATGCATATAACTATTTTCTCCAAAAAATGTGCTACAGTGTCAGTAGAGGAATAAAAATATATCAATTCTAAAAAACAAAATAAATTATGAGAAAGAAAACATCATAGTATGAGAAATTTCAGCAAATTTTTGGAAAACTAATGGAGCGGTGGTAACTAACATAGCTTATGGAGGAATACAATCTCAAGTGCCTAGAAAGGTCTTAGGTCAGGTTCCTTAGAAGCAGAGCCTGAATTGGAGATTCCTGCGTAAATGACGTATTGATGGAATATCCTCAGGAGTAACTTATAGGAAAATGAGGGACGTTGGCTAGAGCATAAGAAAAGGCTAGGCAAAAACGTGATTTCAGAGAAGTCTAGCTTAAGCCTGATCCCTCAAAGAGTGCTAGAGGATGAATAGTACCAAAAGGTTATCCCTTCCAGACAGAAGAATGCTGGGCTATTATACCCCTGCATCAGTCAGTAACAGGTCTGTCCCAGGCGGAGGGAGAGAAGTGTAATCTCCCATGCGTCCCTGGACCAACAGGCTCCCCTTCCCCAAGGATGATCTTTCTTTTCTTTTCTTTTTTTTTTTGAGACGGAGTCTCGCCCTGTCGCCCGGGCTGGAGTGCAGTGGCCGGATCTCAGCTCACTGCAAGGCTCCGCCTCCCGGGTTTATGCCATTTTCCTGCCTCAGGCTCCTGAGTAGCTGGGACTACAGGCGCCTGCCACCTCGCCCGGCTACTTTTTTGTATTTTTTTTTTTTTTCAGTAGAGACGGGGTTTCACCGTGTTAGCCAGGATGGTCTCGATCTCCTGACCTCGTGATCCGCCCGTCTCGGCCTCCCAAAGTGCTGGGATTACAGGCTTGAGCCACCGCGCCCGGCCCAAGGATGATCTTTCAAAGAAGTGTACAGGTGTGAGCCACTAGAGCAGCCAGCACCTCCAACAGTTGGAGGCTGGGTGTACACCCTTAGTAAAGGGAATCTAGGTAAGGTACCAATAGTATCTGCTCTAGTCCATCACTTACACAGTTTAGTCCACTTGCTTCTCACATTAAATGTGCTCCATCTGGTCACTGCTTCTTCAGGGTTCTGGTTGGTTGCAATTTCCAGTAAAATTTACAGGAGGAGAGTTACTGGGGATGAGCTACTGCCTCCCTGCTGAAACAGGTTTCAAGACCTCAACTAATGTACAACATCTTCCTCTTCTTCCATCCTTTCTAGATTTCCTCCCCTTCTGATAGCACTTCTGATAATCTAGGTGACTTACCTATTAGGAAGACGCAGGCCTTCATCCTTGAGTAGTCAAAGCCCCTTGCTAGCAAGCCTTTATTGTTTCACTTGCCAGTTTACAATTGAGACTGGGTGTGACTATATCAAGCGATGTCCCAGTGGCCCAGTGGATCATCTGAGTGCCAAACATATTCCTCCCTGCCTCTTCATATAGCAGTACCTTTACCACTTCAATGGTGAAAAGGGTCAAAATTAGCCCTCCCAATAGACAATTCCTTTCTTTGCCTGATGGTAGGCCACAATGCCAGGTGTCAGCTGTAGTTTTGTTTTTATTTGGTTTTTCTTAGCCACTAGGTCACCAGGGACATAGTTTTAAATTAGGTTGAATGCTTCCTGTGTTCCCAAGGTGAAAGAATTTCCTTTGTGGGAAAGAGGATCTCTAGACTCACAGAGCCTAGAGCTTCATAGCAATGTGAATTGGATCATGCTTACTTATATCCCTTAATTTCTCTTTTTATTATTACCTTTTATTTAGGTTCAGGGGTATGTGTGCAGGTTTGTTATATAGGTAAGCTGCATGTCACAGTGGTTTGATGTACAGATGATTTCATCATCCCTAGTAATAAACACAGTACCTGATAGGTATTTTTTTGATCCTCTCTCTCCTCCCACTCTCCACCCTTAAGTAGGCCCCAGTGTCTGTTGTTCATCTCCTAATATCCCTCTGTGTCCTCATTATTTAGTTCCCACTTATAAGTTAGAATATGCTGTATTTGGTTTTCTGTTCCTATGTTAGTTTTCTTAGGATGATGGCCTGCAGCTCTATCCATGTTGCTGCAAAGGATATTATCTCATTCATTTTTATGGCTACATAGTATTCCATAGTGTATACAGGCCACATTTTCTTTATCCAGTCTATCACTGATGGGCATTTAGGTTGATTCTACATATTTTCTATTGTGATCAGTGCTGCAATGAATATATGCCTGTGTGTGTCTTTACGGCAGAACAATTTATTTTCCTTTGAGTGTATATCCAACAATGGGATTACTGGGTCAAATGGTAATTCTATTTTAAGTTCTTTGAGGAATTGCCACACTGCCTCCCATAGGGGCTGAACCCCCACCAGCAATGTATCAGTGTTTCCTTTTCTCCCCAACCTCGCCAGCATCTATTATTTTTTGGCCTTTTTCTAATGGCTATTCTGAATAGTGTGAGCTGGCATCTCATTATGGTTTTGATTTGCATTTCTCTAGTGATCAGTGATATTGAACTTTTTTCATATGCTTGTTAGCCACATGTATTCTTCTTTTGAAAAGTATCCGTTAATTTCCTTTGCCCAATTCTTAATGGAGTTGATTTTAGCTTGTAAATTTGTTTAGGTTCTTTATAGAAGCTGGATATCAGACCTTTGTCAGATGCACAGTTTACAAATATTTTCTCCCATTCTGTAGGTTGTCTGCCTCCTCTGTTAATAGTTTCCTTTGATGTGCAGAAGCTCTTTAGTTTAATTAAAGCCCATCTGTCAATTTTTGTGTTTGCTGCAATTGTTTTTGATGTCTTCATCCTAAAATCTTTGCCAAGTCCTAAGTCAAGATAGAATTTCCTAGGTTATCTTACAGAGTTTTTATAGTTTGAGGTTTTACATTTAAGTCTTTAACCCATCTTGAGTTGACCTTTGTATACTGTATAAGGTAGGGGTCCAGTTTCATTCTTCTGCATATGGCTAACCAGTTATCTCAACGCCATTTATTGAATGGGGATTCCTTTCCCCATTGCTTGTTTTTGTCAGCTTTGTCACAGATCAGATGGTTGTAGGTATATGGCATTATTTCTGGCTTGTCTATCCTGTTTAATTGGTCTATGTGTCTGTTTTTGTGCCAATACCATGCTGTTTTGGTTACTGCAGCCCTATAGCATAGTTTGAAGTTGGATAAGTGATGCCTCCAGCTTTGTTCTTTTACTTAACATTGCCTTGGCTTTTGCTGGCTCTTTTTTGGTTCCATATGAATTTTAAAATAGTTGTATCTAATTCTGTGAAGAATGTTATTGGGAATTTGATAGGAATAGAACTGAACCTGATCATTCCAATGCTCTATCAGGATAGCAGCTTCCAAAGAAGGCTGCAGATGTAAGCTATTAGCAGGCACCATACCCTGAAGCTGAGGAATGTGTGCAGCAGCCTAGTAAAAAGAATCTGGCAGGACACTAACAGCATCTGCTACAGGAAGATCAACCAGAATTGAAAACTGAGCTGATTCATATTTCAGAACCCAAAAAGGCTAAGAATTCTGCAGAATACAGGTAATACAGGGAACAGAAACAAAAAACATCAATAAGTTTAAATTTTCAAAAAGATTGGAAAGAAACAGCATTACAAAATACACAGATGTACTAGAGAGGGTGCTTTGATAAAGAAATAATCCAAAAATAATGAAGAACTTTTAGAAAATAGAAATGTGATAAAATAACAAATTCAATGGAGTAATTAAAAGATAAAGCTATCTCTCAAAATAGAATTAAAAGATTTTAAAACTGAAAACAGGAGAGGGAGAATAATAAGTTTAGAATATTTCAACATTTGACATGAGTTCTATAAACAGAAGAAATGGAGGGAAGAAAATCATCAGTTAAATTACTTAAGAAAATTTCCCCATGAAGACATGCCTCCACAAACTAAGAGGATCTACTAAATGCTCACACAATGAAAAGACCTGTTGCACACACACCATCACAAATATCCATAAGCAACCAAGATACAGAGTGCACAAGTTTCCAGAAAGGGAAAAGTCGCATTCTAGAGAATTAGAATTCTGAAACTATTCCAATCAATAGAAAAAGAGGGAATCCTCCCTAACTCATTTTACGATGCCAACGTCATCCTGATACCAAAGCCTGACAGAGATACAACAAAAAAGAGAATTTCAGACCAATATCCATGATGAACATCGATGCAAAAATCCTCAATAAAATACTGACAAACTGAATCCAGCAGCACATCAAAAGCTTATCCACCATGATCAAGTGGGCTTCATCCCTGGGATGCAAGACTGGTTCAACATATGCAAATCAATAAACGTAATCTAGCATATAAACAGAACCAAAGACAAAAACCACATGATTATCTCAATAGATGCAGAAAAAGCCTTTGACAAAATTCAACAACCCTTCATGCTAAAAACTCTCAATAAATTCAGTATTGATGGAACGTATCTCAAAATAATAAGAGCTATTTATGACAAACCCACAGCCAGTATCATACTGAATGGGCAAAAACTGGAAGCATTCCCTTTGAAAACTGGCACAAGACAGGGATGCCCACTCTCACCACTACTATTCAACATAGTGTTGGAAGTTCTGGCTAGGGCAATCAGGCAAGAGAAAGAAATCAAGTGTATTCAGTTAAAAAAAGAAGAAGTCAAATTGTCTCTGTTTGCAGATGACATGATTGTATATTTAGAAAACTCCATTTTCTCAGCCCAAAATCTCCTTAAGCTGATAA
>NW_016810413.1:284942-318163 GCF_001698545.2 Rhinopithecus bieti
CATGGAATACTATGCAGCCATAAAAAAGGATGAGTTTGCGTCCTTTGTAGGGACATGGATGCAGCTGGAAACCATCATTCTCAGCAAACTATCGCAAGAACAGAAAACCAAATACCATATGTTCTCACTCATAGGTGGGAACTGAACGATGAGATCACTTGGACACAGGAAGGGGAACATCACACACCGGGTCCTATTGTGGGGAGGGGGGAGGGGGGAGGGATAGCATTAGGAGATATACCTAATGTAAGTGACGAGTTAATGGGTGCAGCACACCAACATGGCACATGTATACATATGTAACAAACCTGCACGTTGTGCACATGTACCCTAGAACTTAAAGTATAAAAAAAAAAAAAAAAAGAATTCTCAAGAGCACCATTAGATGATAAAATACAATGGGAAATTCCTTTCAAGTTCTGAAGGAAGATTATTTTCAACCTAGAATTCCATATCTAGCTAAACTGTCAATCAAAGATGAGGGAAAAGGAAATGTTGTTTGCTTTGCATTCTTTATTGGGAAGCTGCTAAAGTATGTGTTCCAGCCAAAGAGGAAAAGACAAGTTCCAGGGTTTGGGACATTTAACACAGGAAAACAAGTATGAATGTTAATCCCAGGGTAACAGCTATGCAGAAGGTTCAAAGAGCAGTGTGTTTGGAATGGAGCAGAAAAATAGGGACTTCAAGATTCAAGAGGAAAGATCTCAAGGGAAAAAATAATTAATATGTTAACCAAAACACTTGAGCATGTGAGACAAACATACTATGGGTATATGACCAGTCTGATAGAGCAAATGGGAAATAGTAAGAATAGGTACAAAGAAAATTGTGCAAGATAAAATTGAAATAAATAATCAACTCCAGGCAAAATAGATATAGAAGAAAAGAATGGAATCATAATACATTGTAGTTGTACGTGGAACTATTTGCACTATTATTATTATGACTACTGTCTATTGATTTAACTAAAATTGGGAGGATATATAAACAAAGACATTTAGAAGATCTAAATGTTCCTCTATCCTAAAAGCAAGTCAATAGATGAAGTCTAAAATGGATAACCCAGGGACTCGGAGGGGAAGGCTGGGAAGGGGGTGAGGGATAAAAGACTACATATTCGGTGCAGTACGCACTGCTTAGGTGATGGGTGCACTAAAATCTCAGAAATCACCACTAAAGAACTTATGCATGTAACTAAACAACCACTTGTATCCCAAAAACTATTTAAATAAAATAAAATTAAAATTAAATAAGGTAAAATGGACACCGCCCCCACCTCCACACACACACACACATACACATACAAAGGACTATCATTTAGAAAAATGGAGGCAATTCCAGAAAAGGCAGCTAACAGAATTGATAGTGATGGTATCTGAGCATAGTGAGGGATATATCAGAGAATTACTGACTTTTTATAAGCCTTGTCTATAAATATTATATTACCTACCCATAGGTATGCATTACCTTGATAAAAATTTTAAACATTAAATTAAGGAAATAATATAGTGTGCAATAACAAAAATGTGTTTCACATCTCTAGCTTCTCTATATAGGTAAGACAGATAAATTCTGGCATGCTAAGAAGGAACATGTGAGCCAAGTGTTTAGCAAGTAAAAAAAAAAACAAAAGTAATCCAAATGAGAAGCTGAAAACCTTGCTTTGACCCCATTATTGCTTCCTGTGCTTAGAATAGCACAATCCTCATTTGTGTTATTTTTATAAGCTTGGTTTGAAGTAGTATTAACTAAGTACTGTTTTATATATTTGTACATACATAAAGTAGGTAGAACATAGAGTGCTTAGGACTATATTTCTAACTTTACAAATCAAAGTGCACAGAAGAATATTTATAAGAAGTATATCTGATACATAACTTGAATCAAGAATATACTTTTTAAGGGTTGGGCAGAGTGGCTCATGCCTGTAACTCCTATACTTTGGAAGGCCCAGGCAGGTGGATCACTTGAGCCCAGAAGTCCGAGACCAGACTATGCAACATGGAGAAACCTCATCTCTACAAGAAACACAAAAGAAATTACCTGGGCATGATGGCACACGCCGATAGTCCCAGCTGCTTCAGGACACGGAGGTGAGAGAATCACCTGAGCCTGGGAGGTCGAGGCTGTGGTGAGCCGTGATCATGCCACTACACTCCAGCCTGGGAGATAGGGTGAAACCCTGTCTCAAAAAAAAAAAGTATGTTTTATGTTTTTAAACATAAAACTCAGTAATAAGTAAACAGGCAGTTCAACTTAAATATAATATATGTAATATCATATATATTTAAAATATATTATTATTTTTAAATGAATAAACATATTACATATTATGTATGTAATGGATATATGTGAAAGATTTGAATGGTTACTTTACCAAAGAAGATATATACATGGCAAATAAACACATGAAAAAATGTTCACTACAGAATTAGTCATTACAGAAGTGAAAATTAAAACCGCAATGTGATACCACTACATACCCATTAGAATGGCTAAAATTTAAAAGACTGTCCATACCAAATGTTGGTAAGGAAGATAAGGAACTAGAATCCCCATAAACTGCAAGTGAAAATTTTAAATGGTACAATCACTCTTCAAAAAAGTTCGGCAGTTTCTTAAAAACTTTAAAACATACCATATTTAAACCTCAAACAATATGATCTAGCCATTCTATTCCTATGTATTTATCCAAGAATAAATAAAGCATATGTCCATATACAGACTTGTACAAGAGTATTCTTGACAGCTTTATACATCCTAGACAAAAGCTAGAAAAAAATGCAAATCATCAATAAGTGAATGAATAAACAATTATGGCATGTCCATACAATGTAGTACTACTCTTCAGTAACAACTAATGAGTTTTCAAAAATAAGGAATGAACTACTGATACATGCAACAACACAACATAGATGAATCTCAAAATAATTGCGCCAATTGAAAGAAGCAATACAAAAAAAGAGTATACACTGTATGATACCTTTTATATAAAATTCTAGAAAATGAAAACTCATTGATAGTGACAAAAAGATGGTAGTTTCTTAGGGGAAAGATATGTGGTATGGGCAGGAAAGGTAATTAAAAGGGGGAATGGAGAAATGTTTGGAGGTGATGTCTATGTTCACTATCTTGACTGTGACAATGTTTTCTAAACTTATCAAATTATATGCTTTAAACACATGTGGGTTATCACAGTCTATTATAACTCACAGCACAGTTTTTTTTTTTTTTCACCAAAACTAACATTATTTTATTTTTAATTTTTTAACTTTTATTTTAGGTTCAGGGGTACAAGTGCGGGCTTCCTAGATAGGTAAACTTGAATCATAGGGGTTTGTTGTACAGATTATTTCGTTACCTAGGTATTAAGCCTAGTACCCATTAGTGATTTTTCCTGATCCTCTCCCTCCTCCCACCCTCCACCTTCTGAAAGGCCCCAGTGTATGTTGTTCCCCTCTATGTGTCCATATGTTCTCATCCTTTAGCTGCCATTTATAAGTGAGACATGTGGTATTTAGTTTTCTGTTCCTGTGTTAGTTTGCTGAGGATAATGCCCTTCAGCTCCATCCATGTCCCTGCAAAGGACATGATCTTGTTCTTTTTTATGGCTGCCTAGTATTCAATGGTATTGATGTACCATATTTTCTGTATCCAGTCTATCACCGATGGGCATTTAGATTGATTGCATGTCTTTGCTACTGTGAATAGTGCTGCAATGAGCAAACAGGTGCATATGTCTTTATAATAGAATGATGTATATTTCTTTGGGTATATACCCAGTGATTGGATTTGCTGGGTCGAATGGTGGTTCTGTCTTTAGGTCTTTGGAGAATTGCCATGCTGTCTTCCACAATGGCTGAACTAATTTATACTCCCACCAATACTCTTTAAAATACACAAACATAAAAGGAAAATTTTAAAATAAATATAGGAAATAAGTAACCCATATCACTCAGATACAGTCATTAATTCATTCAGTCAACAACTCCTGCATGGATCCTATGTGCTAATCATTGTGCCAGACGCTGGCAGCAGAAATATTTCTACAGCATGATTTGCCTTCCCAAGGACTTCACAGATTTGTGAAATAACAGACACCCACCACTGGGTAAAGTAAACTATGGTATTTGTTTCCGAGATGGTAATAAATGTTCTTGTATTTTTCTTTACATCAAAATATTAAATAAATATAATGAATGTTGCTAGGAATACCTATTCATATAAAGCACTCGTTCATGAGTAGCTGTTTCCCTGTTATTCTCACCGTATTAACCATATGCTCTTTGGGTAACGGTAATATCTTCCCTTTTCAACATTAGTGTATTAATACTCCAAAATCATTATAACACATTCCCCACACTAATAATGCAGCCAGCTCTCAATTTTGATGGTGGATTCCAGAAATCTGGCTTTGGTCCTTGCACCCTTCAACCACTTGCATTTAGGGGCATTTCATCACTTGTCATCACCTCTGTCAAGAGTGTTCAGTAGAAAAGAGGAGGCAAATCTCAAGCCCATGTAATATCCTGATGAGAGTCATAAAATCTTAAAATTGGAAGTAATCTCCAGTGTTATCTATTCCAATTCCCACTCAGTGCTAGAATCTCTTTATCCTATCCCCAACAGATATTTACCCAAGCCAGATTCTGCTTGAACGCTTTGAATAATAACAGATCCAATTCTCAGTTACTTCACTAGTAAATTTTGCAATATTTTCCATGTTTGCAGTTCAAATAGAAGCTCTGAGGGGCATTTGGAAACAATATTTAAGTTTCGCTAAGGAATAGTAACATGTATTATGTATTTCACTTATTCCATACACACACATATCATTAATCAGGCAAATAAAGATAAATTCTTCCAAAGTATTATGTTATAAATACCTCACCCTAATATTCCCTATGAGTCAGACAGGAAGGACGGGAAGGAGGGAGGAAATGGTTAAACTGAAGAATCAATCTATTAGTGCATTTACCACCATCATCTGCCCAACCAATAAATGAGGACACAGCAACAAGCTGGCTATCTGCAAGCCAGGAAGAGGGCTCTCAACAGAACTCAACCATTCTGGCACCCCAATCCTGGATTTCCAACCTCCAGACCATGAGAAAATAAATTTCTGTTGTTTGAACCACCCAGTCTATGGTATTTTGTGATGACAGCCTAGACTGACTAACACAGTCAGTCTTAGGAAGACTTTTTTTGAAAGTCTATCAAAAAGTTTATCAGAGATCAAAATACTTTATTGCTTACTTCAACTTAATGCCCACAATTTAAAAGATGTTGTGGATTCATTTCTGTTCAGATCACTTAATCATATTTTTTAAGAGACCAAACGGGAAGTAGAAGAGGAAGAAAACTAACAAAGAGGGTGACTGCCTGCCTGAATCCTGGACTTGAACTAAACAACACCATTGGACATAACTGATGCAAAGTTCTTCCATAAAATAAAGGATTGCAAACTATGTTAGTGTGCACCTGCAGTCCCAGTTACTTGAGAGGCTGAGGATGGAGGATCGCTTGATTCCAGGAGTTTAAGTCCAGCCTGAGCAACATAGAAAGACTCCTGTCTCAAAAGATAAAGGATTGAAATTTTAAATGATCTCCAAATATTCTCTCCATCTACAGAATTCTCCAAATCTTTTAATTTAATATTGGAGGAAAAGGGACAGATGTGTACTCAATTTGGTTGACTGTGTAAAGAACTTTGGAACAAGGTAAAAAGGGAGCAATAATTGCCTCCTAACCAAGAGCATTACAGAACTCTCTAAAAGGAAACTGAATTTTTCCTGTTAAGAATTAAAGTATTCTCAAGGTAGATATTCTTACTGGAGCTTAAATATGATAAAAAACGTTATAGCTGAGGCCTTTAAAATGTACTTTGTAATTTCCTCTTCTGTCTAAAAGCATTCATTCATTCAACATATACTAGGGACGACAAAGAAAACTTGACCCTGCCCCTTAGAGTCAAAAACTAGGGAACATTCTATTTGACAGAGTTTTTCTAGTAATCTCAATAAACGTGATCTCAATAAACGTAATTAACGATAGGACTTCATATCTTCATAAGCAACATAATATCTCCATTTAGTACAACAAAATGTATACACCAAAGAAGCAGTATGTCATAGATTGAGGAAATTTTCATGTGAAAGACATTTCAGAGACTTTCTTCCCTGAAACCTCTTCAAATGCCTTTGGGGACAGCAAGCTGCTACCTTATTGGAGCGTGTACAGGATTTCATTCTCTTCCTTGCAACTGCAACTTGTTACGTTGTAATATCTACTTAAATATATCTAGATATCAAGGGGCCTCAGCAGAGGAACCAAGCCTTATTCCTTTATGTTTCCCAGGAATTTGCACCACATTTGATTAATAACTGATGTTCAATACTACATTTTTGTGGACAAATGATCATCTTAACTGAACTAGATAAAGTGGATGAGGAGGCTAAGGTTTGTAGCTACTTGTCCAAGGTCTCACAGGCCAACTGATGTGACAGAGCCAGGGCTAGGTCCCAGATCTCAGGCTCACAGTTTAGTGTTCTTACCTCGAATAGCTTGCAATTAAGGAGCTGGTACCTCACTTAGACTTCGAATGTGTGTTCCCTAGAAGTAATTAGAAAGCCTAGCAGTATAAACAAAGAAGCAGGCCAGGCACGGTGGCTCATATGTGTAATTCCAACACTTTGGGAGGCTGGGGTAGCAGGATTACTTGATGCCAGGAGTTCAAGATCAGCCTGTGCAACATAGTGAGAACCTATCTCTACAAAAAGAAAAAGAAAAATAATATTAGCCAAACGTGATGTCTGTAATCCCAGCTACTCAGGAGGCTGAGGCACGAGGATCACTTCAGCCCAGGAGTTCAAGCTGTGATCACATCACTACACCCCAGCCTGGACAACAGAGTGAGACCCTGTCTTGAAAAAAAAGACCTAAAGAAAGAAATTCCATTTGGCCCAGCAATCCCATTACTAGGTATACACCCAAATGAATATAAATCCGTCTGTTATAAAGACACATGCACGTGTTTGTTCATTGCAGCACTGCTTACAATAGCAAAGACATGGAATCAACCTAAATGCCCATCAATGATAGACTAGATGAAGAAAATATAGTACCTATACACCATGAAATATTATGCAGCCATGAAAAGAATAAGATCATGTCCTTTGCAGGGACACAGATGGAACTGGAGGGCATTATCCTTAGCAAACTAACACAGGAACAGAAAACCAAATATCACATGTTCTCACTTACAAAATGCAGCCAAATGATGAGAACACATGGACACATAGAGGGGAACAACATACTCTGGGGCCTTTCATAGGGTGGAGAGTGGGAGGAGGAAGAGGATCAGGAAAAATCACTAGTGGGTGCTAGGCTTAATACCTAGGTAATGAAATAATCTGTACAACCCCCATGACACAAGTTTACCTATGTAACAAACCTGCACTTGTACCCCTGAACTTAAAATAAAAGTTAAAGAAAAGAACTGAAATTTTAAAACAGAAGAAATCATGTAAAAAGAAAGAAAACTGATTTGAATAGACATTTCTCCAAAGACAAGAAAATATATAAAAGGCTAAGATGCACAAGAAAAGATGTTCAACACCATTAGTCATCAAAGAAATGCAAATTAAAGCAACAATGAGATACAATTTCATACCCACTAGGAGAGGTATAATCAGAAAGACAGACAACAAGGCTATAATCAGAAATATGGGCAGTAACCCATGTTGACAAGGATTTGGAGGAACGGAACCCTCGTACATTGCTGGTGGGAATATAAATGGCACAGCCACTTTGGGAAACAATGGCAATTCCTCAGATAGTTAACACAGAGATACCATATTTCATTCCTAGGATACACCCAAGAGAAATGAAAACATATGGCCACATAAAAGCTGTACATGAACATTCAAAGTAGAATTATTCATAATAGCCAAACAGTGAAAACAGCTGAAATGTCCATATATTCATGCAATGAAATATTATTCAGCAATCAAAATGTATGAAATACATGTAACAACATGAGTGAGCCTTGGGAACATTATGGTAAGTGAAAGAATTCAGTCACAAAAGACCACATATTGTATGATTCAATTTATGTGAAATATTCAGAATAGGCAAATTCGTAGAGACAGAAAGTAGTTTAATGGTTGGCAGGAACCAGGGGAAGGGGAGTGGCTGCTAATGGATACGAAATGTTATAAAATTGGTACAACTTTGCAAATATACTACAATCATTTAATGTGCACTTCAAAAGCATGAACTTTGCAGTATGTGAGTTACATCTCAATAAAAAGTACCATAAAAGACAGAAATCTACATAAAACAGTCAAACTTATACAAAATAATGTCTCTATAGAACAATTTTTAAACAGTGCTATGTGGAGAACCTGGTATGAAGTGAAATGAAATCTTAGTACCTAATATGTCCCAGGAGGAAGATTGAGGGAAACCAACGTTTACTTAGAGCCTAGTGTAGGTCTCTGGATAAATGCATTTCCTGTATTTTCTCATTAATCTTTTGAGAAATCTATTATTCATTTTACAGATAAGCAAACCAAATGTCAGAGAGGTTAAGTAATTTTCCCAAATCACACAGTAATCTAAGACAGATCTGGGAATCTAGTTCAGATGCCGAATTCCAAAGCATGTGTTTTTTCCACTCTTGCACAATACTTCCTTAGAGAGTTTCCCATAAAACTTGGTTTATTGCAATAACCAATAAACCCAAGTTTATTTTTTATTGCAATAGCAATATTCCTTAGAATGAAATTCCAGAAAACTTAGTTTATTGCAAGTTCCTTCAGAAGTTGTGAAGTAAACTAGACAAACATCTTCAAATGCCTATGCAAGTGCTTGACAAAATTGATAAGCCCAGCATACTTTTGTATTCATCCCACCTGCCTTCCTGACCACCTCCTTCATGACTGCCAAAGTTGAGGAGAGCATTTTCCCAAAGCCCTTGCCTATGCCTAGAGGACACTGTAACCCTGCAGCATTCAGGTCCATCATTATAGTCTCCAAAGCACTCAAAGCTACTTTGTAGTCAGTAGGACTTCAATGCATGATTGTGGTGATTGAATGAACAACCATGTTATCTCCCTTAAAATTCTCATTATCCATAGGGCACATAAGATGAAGACACAGCAATATTAACCACTTTACCATTTCATAACCAGGTACACCCTAAGAAGCCACTTTACGGAGAGTAAACTTGTGGACAGACTTGGTAGATGTGAAGCTATTCCCCAATGCTTCTTACAGCGGGTTATAGACTGATGGCAACGTTATCTTCCACATAATGATAGACTTACACTCCATAGTCCTCTTGGGTGGGGCCATGTGACTTGCTTTGAATAGTGGGTTGAGAACCAAAGGGACAGATGTTACTTCTGGGCCAAATATAAATGCTGACTTCATGCACTTCTCTCTTTTCCACTGCATAGTGACCAGCAGCTGCTGAGATGGTAGCTGCTTCATCAGGTACATGAGTCCTCAATTGACCCACATGGATATATTGTTGTTTCTGTTTCTACACCAAAACCTAGCCTTCCCTGACATCCAGATCTCCAAAGTACAACTTGTATATGAAAATGGTGAGCAGTACAATTTAACTGGAACATGCTTGGCCATGAGGATCTAGAGGAGATAAAAGTCGGAAAGAGAACTGGAGGTCAGATAATGTAAACTCTTGAAATCTAGACTAGTCCAGAAGATATATTGCAGGAGGAAAGTACTACAGATGGAAAAAAAAAATTAGGTTGGTAAGTCCAAAGAAACGTGTTAGGAAAGAAACAAAAAACAAAAAAAATTCTCAGTTAATATCAGATATCGAGGCATGGGTGATGTCTTCATTTTGAGATCCAAGAGACAGGGTTGGAAGTAGATAGAGAGGTCAAAATAGAGAGGCCACTAGGCAGGAAATGCCAAACCCAATCAGGAAGCTGCTTAAAGCCCGTGGCTAGGAGGAAAGTTGTATTAGTTTTCTATTGCTGTGATATCAAATGATTACAAGCTTAGTGGCTTATAACAACAGAAGCATTATTTTACAGGGCTGTAAATTAGCAGTCTGACATGCATCTCACTGGCTCAAATGAAGACATCAATAAGGCTGTATTTCTTTCTGGAGACTCTAGGGAGTAATCCATTTCCTTGCTTCTTCTAGTTTCTTGAGGCCACCTGCATTACTTGGCTCATGGAACCCTTTCTCCATCTTTAAAGACAACAAGGCAGAATCTCTCTGACCCTTCTTCATTTTTGACATCTTCTCTGACTACAGCTAGGAACAGGATAGAGTGGAGATACTTTGAAGGCATCATGGTGATGAGATTGTGTTCATCTGGAGAATCCCAGATAACCTCCCACTTTAAGACTTGTAACTCAATCTCATCTGCAGAACTCCTTTGCCGCATAAGGTAACATATTTATCATGGGATCTAAGGGTTAGGATGTGGCCATCCTTAGGAGGCCATTATTCTACCTACCATCACAGCCAGGTATTAAGAATGAGGAACACTGTCAAAATACCAAGAAACAAATTATGGTACTGGACAGGGGAATGCTCAGTTCTAATGCATTCTGAACAATGGCGGATCAGACCTGTGTACAGTGGCTCTTGTCTTAAGGCCCATAAAGGGCAAG
Source organism: Rhinopithecus bieti (assembly GCF_001698545.2). Classification (NCBI taxonomy): domain Eukaryota; kingdom Metazoa; phylum Chordata; class Mammalia; order Primates; family Cercopithecidae; genus Rhinopithecus; species Rhinopithecus bieti. The sequence goes on from NW_016810413.1 coordinate 295,599, forward strand.
TTCAGTGGTCTAAATGAGAAGTGATTCACTGGCCTGAACTCTGCCAGTAATGGGGAATGGAATATTACAGACAGCAGTGCCCATGGTGCCCTGAGACTGACTATTCCTTTGCCTCAATAAGTGCAAGCCGAATGAATGAATTGATGAGTGAGATGGCAATCAAATAAACAGGACTGAACAGCAGTTTGGATACAGAAGGCAGAAAGGGGGAAATGATTTTTTAAAAATTTAACAATCAGTGAAGCAGCTAGGAGAGGTACAAGGCTAGATACTGAAAAAACCATGGAAGAGTGAAGGATGGAATTTCTTGACTGAGTTCTGAAAGTGACATTTTTTCAGAATTTAATTTCTTTTACAAAGATGAAGTGAATACACTGGCAAATAGATATAAGCTAGAGAAATGTAAAAAAAATTGTATGAATTATACTTTTAGAAAAGGATAATTGGCCAGATGTTTTCAGGAAACCAAAACTAGACATAGGGAAACTACACATAAAAGGGTAAGGTCATTTTAAATGCATTTTCATCTGTGAATAAATATGAATGAATGGAATCATGTTTTAATTATGAAACAGGGAACTTGGGATGGAGCAAGACAGTGGAATAGAAGGCACTACAAATTGTTCCCATCCCCACCCAGGACACCAGTTTAACATCTATCTACACACACACACACACACACACACACACACACACACACACACAAAAGCGCCTTCATAAGAACCAAAGATAAGGTGAGCACTCAAGGTGCCTGGTTTTAACTTCATATTGCTGACAAGGGCACTGAAGAGGTAGGAAAATCAGTCTTAAATTGCTGACACCCATCCCTCTGTTCCCGCACCTGGCAGTGGTGGTTTGGTGCAGAAAGTGTTTCTGTGCGCTGGGAGAGGGAGATCACAGCAACTGTGAGGCACTGAACTCACCACTGCCTTAATATAACAAAACACAAAACCTGACCAAATTTAGCTGACAACTGCCCACAGGAGGAGCATTTAATCCAGCCCTAGCTAGAAGGGAATCATGGATCCCAGTGGTTGGAACTTGAGTTCCTGCAAGCTTTGCCACTATGGGCTACAGTGCCCTGGAGTCCTAAACTTGAAAGGTAATCTAGGCCACAAGGACTGCAACTCCTACACAAAACCTAGTGTTGAACTGGGCCCAGAGTCAGTGGACCTGGCGGGTGGGTTGTAGTGGGGCGGGGGGGCATGACCCACTGAGACACCAGCCAGGCTGGCTAAGGAACTGCTGGCATCATCCCTCCCCAACCCCAAGCTGAACAGCTCATGACTCCAAAAGAGGCCCCTTCCTTCCTCTTGAGGAAAGGAGAGGGAAGACCAGGGAGGACTTTGTCTTGCATCTTGGTTATTAGCTCAGCCACAGTAGGATAGGGCACCAGTCAGAGTCATGAGGCCCTAGCTTCAGACAACATTTCTAGACACACCCAGGCCAGAAGGGAACCCGCTGCCTTGAAGGGAAGGACCCAATCCTGGCAGGATTCATCACCTGCTAACTGAAGTGCCCTTTGGCCCTGAATAACCAGCAGTGAAACTCAGGTACTATGTCAGGACTTTGGGTAAGACTCTAAGACTTGCTAGTTTTGGATAAGACTCTGAGACTTGCTAGTTTCAGGTAAGACTCAGCACATTCCCAGCTGTGGTGGCTGTAGGGTAAGGCTCCTTCCACTTAAAAAAAGTAGAGGAAAAAGCAAAGGGGACTTTGTCTTTCACCTTAGGTGCCAGCTCAGCCTCAGTGGGGTACAGCATCAAGCAGGTTCTTGGGGTCCTTGATTCCAGGACTTGGCTTTTGGACAGTATTTCTGGACCTGCTTTGGGCCAGAGAGGAGCCTACTGCCCTGATGGGTGAGTCCCAGGGCAGGCAGCATTCACTACAAGTTGACTGAAGAGCCCTTGGGCCTTAAGGAAATATTGGCAGTAGCCTGGCAGTACTCCCTGTGGGCCTGTGATGGCAGCAGCCACAGTGAGCAGAGGCTCCTCTACCTTTAGAAAGGGGAGGGAAGAGTGGAAAGGACTGCATTTTGTGGTTCGAGTGTCAACTCAGCTTCAGTACAATAGAACACTAGGTAGACTTCTAAGGTTTTTGACTGTAGTCCCTGGCTCCCAGACAGCACCTCTGGACTTGCTCAGGGTCTGGAGGACCTCACCCTGAAGTGAAGGCCAAAGGCATGGCTGGCTTTGCCACTTGCTGATTGTAGAGCTCCAGAGCCTTGAGAAAACATAGGCAGTAGCTAGGAAGTGGTTACAGAAGGCCTTAGGCAAGCCCAGCACTGTGCGGGCTTATAGTGTGACCCAAGGCAGTCATAGTGGTGGTGGCCACAGGGATGCTTGTGTCACTCCACCCCCAAGCACTAGGTGGCTCAGAACAGACAGACTCTGTCTGTTTGGGAGAAAGTAGGGAAAGAGAACAAAAGATTCTTCCCGGTGATCAAGAGAATTCTCCCAGATCATGTCCAAGACAGTCAGGGTAAGTACATTTATGAGTCTGAAAGAACCAGTGTCACTGAACTTGGGGTGCCCACTAAAGCAGATACAGCTTAGATCACAACATCCAAGTTCCTTTGAATATCTGGAAAGCCTTCCCACGAAGGACAGGCACAAACAAATCCAAACTGACAAGACTACAATAAACACCCAAGTTTTCAATGCCCAGACACAGATGAATCATCTACAAGTATCAAGGGCATCCAGGGAAACATGACTTCACCAAATGAACTAAGTAAGGCACCAGGGATCACTCCTGGAGAAACAGAGATAATGTGACCTTTCAAACAGAGAATTCAAAATAGCCATTTTGAGGAAACTCAAAGAAATTCAAGATAACACAGAGAAGGAATTCGGAATTCTGTCAAACAAACTTAACAAAGAGATTGAAATAATTTTAAAGAACTATGAAACAACCTTTTTGAAAGTGCCTGCCTTACACCTCTGCAGTGGAGGTATGTTGCCTCTGGATTCATTGACTCAGTAAGATGTAGTGAAAACTGAAAACTGTAATAAATCTCAACTCCTATGAGCAACACCCGATTAAATTTCTTTCTGGCTTTTGCACAATGGTGGCAATGGCTATAATCCAGAACATAAACAAAAACTCATATGGAAGCAACAAACACGTTTTTAAAAATCATATGCTATTCCCTAGCCCAAAGAACTCTTTGTCTAGGACTTTTGTCTGTGACTTATATTTATATTACTGAATAACTCCACCCAGTGAACATGAAGCATAGATGAATACAAAAAGGCAACATTTACATAGTCTAATGATTCCCATATATGGACAATAGATATGCACGCCAAGACATCTGGCAATTCTTTTTTTTTTTTTTTTTTGTGAAATTGACATAATGAGATGGTGACAAGCGAAGTGTGTGCATGGTCAGTCCCATGATAACTCAGACATTTACATTTACATTCTCATCTCTTGAAAATCAAGCCACTCATTCTCCATTGCCAATATGCGTTAAACCAACATGTCAATAATGGGCAAACTGCCACAAGTCAAATTTGCTAAAAACAGACCCATGGCATAAATAGAAACCAGAGCTTTAACCACTACTAATGCAATGTAAAAGTTAATAAGAACGATACAAGTCTTAAACCTCTTGCTTCTTGAAGCTTACTCTAGGGACTTGACAAACAATGATAAACAAGGACCAGAACAAATCGATTCAGACTGTCACTTGAAATATGGGTTCTTCCACATCTCCATGTTGATTATCCTGCTAATGTAGATTGTCTCTGGTTAAACTTACAACATATGCTGACCCTCTCTGCCACCCAATACATCCTGTTTACTGTGTATCTGTATATGAGTGTGGTGCTTACCTAGTTTCGCCAGATGGGAGGTGAACCCAGATTTGAAATCCCCATTGAGTCTTCCTACTTCTTTGCCAACTCCTTAAAAGTTTTGTGTAATTCAGGTTTTTATAAAGACTGGTCAAGAAGAACTGATACTATACTATTAAAAAGTTAACAAGAATTTGCCAGTATACAATACATAAGACATACAACCGTGAGGGTGTACATCTGAAGTTTACTACTAACCTGCTTCTCCTTGAATAAGGACAGCTTGAGTCATACTCTACACATTCTTGGTTTTCTTCTTTTCCTGTTTCCAACCACTATGTCATTTTTAATCCAGAACCTGGCACCATGAGGTTTTATCTCTTCACCCTTGATGCTCTCGCTGACTCAACACTACACCCCAATTTTCATCCTGCCTGTCCCCATCAGACTTACTACCTCTGCCATTGTTTTCATCACCCATATTTTCCACACATATTTATTGAACACAATTTTGTGTTCCAAGCACCATGGTAGGCACTAAAGATGTGATGGAGAAAAGACACTGATATTTGACTCTCAGCTCTTCTTAACAGATCAAGTCTCAGTCTGGTTTCTCCAGCTATGTCTCCTGAGTCTTCAATAGTTCAGTGCTCCAACATGAGTCGTTGGCCCACAAGCTGGCATTAATCATTAGGTAAGCATCTCAGCCAAATTGAAACTGATCCCCCAGCAGGGAGAAAGAGGATGTCCGTACAATGTCAGAGCCTCTGTCTTAGAGTGGCACTTCAGCATCGCACCACACTGTCCTGTCTCTTCCTGGTGTCAGGGCAGATGCTACAACGCCCTTGAAGCCTCTCAGCCTGCAATTGCTTAAAGGTCAGTATTGCAGTTGAAGATCTCTATATATCTTATTTACTTTTTTTTACTTTGGTTATTTTTATTTCTGCCCCTAATGACTTTGTATAAATCTGTGTCATTCAAGGACATCAGGAAACGAATCTCTTTGGTACCACTCACTCCTTTCCCATATAAAAAGTGGAGGCAGAGGAAACTTTTCAGACCATTCAAAATGAGTTGTCTATATGCAGAATTTCTAACAAATCTGTACCAAATTATCTACTATAAATGAGATGTTGTGGGTGGATTTCAATAAGGACTCTTTTTCTCCTAATTCCATTATGATTCAGCATTGAATTAATCTGTTTTACACAGGCAAATAAATACATTTAGCATGTTAGTGCTGAATCTGAAGCATATCTCTGCCCATATGGGACAATATCTGAAATCATGAGGATATCACTACACACGTTAGAAACAATTCCTCTGGGCAGAGTGCTGAAAGGAGAAAAATGTTTACAAAATAAAAAACAGAGAAAAACTCTATATAAGAATTAGTCACGGATCTGTGTTCTCTTTACACAGATCACTGGAACTCATTAAATTTTTTGACATGCTAAGGCACAACTATTGATATAGTGTGTCTCATTTTGCATTTACCAAGTTTTAAAATACTACTTGCCCTACACTAATCATAGCCAATGAAAATGGAATGAAATGATACATATGGAACTGTTTTGAAAAGCCTCAAGGGCTATGTGTATTTAAGAGAGAGTGGTGATATTGGTATTACCAGTGGTGGAAGTGTTTCCTTTTTTTTTTTTTTTTTTTTTTTTCTTTTGAGACAGAGTCTCACTTTGTCACCAGTCTGGAGTGCAATGACACAATCTCGGCTCACTGCAACCTCCGCCTCCCGGGTTCAAGTGATTCTCCTGCCTCAGCCTCCTGAGTAGCTGGGACTACAGGCGTACCGCACCCAGCTAATTTTTTGTATTTTTAGTAGAGACAGGGTTTTACTGTGTTACCCAGGATGGTCTCAATCTTCTGACCTCGTGATCCACCCGCCTTGGCCTCCCAATGTAGTCAATTTTTTTACAGTCTCCCTAATTTAGGGCCCACAGAGCATTAGTTCTGTGAGAAGCCCCTTGGAGGGCAGGCAGATTGTGGGGTTGGTTTTGCAGTCAAATAACCTCAGAAAACACTATACATGACATTTAACTTTTGAAATTTGAGAAGGACATTAGCCGTTCAAGGATTAGAATAGCCTTACAATAAAGAAATATGTTTAATTTTAATAATGCAGAATTTCTAAGATAAAAATGGATTTGAAATATTCTTTTCTACATAACATCTGTTAATATTCCAAGGCATTAGAGTTTCAAAGAGAATCATCATTATTTAGAAGCAACATAGAATTAAGTGTTCAACTGAATGAAATGCTTATCATAATAGGCCAACTCCTTCCCCTCATGAAACCCCAAACTCTTGCCTATACTAGCAGCATGCAAAGTGGGATTCTTAATTTATGAGAAAGCCACTGACACTGGCATCCTCTTCAAAAATTAAAACCCAAGTTTGGGACTTAAAAACAATATCTCAAATGCCGATTATTTACACATGCCTGTAATATTTTTGTCACAAAGAGAAAAAATCAGAGGAAAATATATTCACGGATTTTAAAGATGTATCTAGCCCTCATCTGAAAATGAAAATAAATCAATAAATGTTTATTAGCATGGTTAACCCTATACTAGTGCTTTCAGTAACACAGCATTTCCTGCTTTCAAGGAGCTAACAGTCTTTTGGATCCCTCTATTTGAGAAATATATGTTCTAGAAGGTACAAGGAAGGACAAGCTAACAAAACTTAAAATAATAGCTAATAGGCATTTGTTCAGATATAAACTTAAGTTATCTTGATAAATGTCACCAGCTGTGAGAAACCCTCCTGGCCCAGCCACAGAGAGAGTGGGGAATGAAGAAGCCCATCTGATCCTGAACAGGTGTCCTTCCTTTGCTGTGTGGCCAGATGAGACCCCAATGCCCTCCTAAAACTCTGTAAGTCAGGCTTGATGGCACATGCCTATAATCCCAACACTTTGGGAGGCCGAGTTGGGAGGATTGCTTGATCCCAAGAATTTGAGACCAGCCTGGGCAACATAGTGAAACCCCATCTCTACTAAAAATACAAAAAAAAAAAAAAAAAAAAAATAGCTGAGTGTGGTAGCATGTGCCTGTGGTCCCAGCAACTTGGGAGGCTGAGATGTGAGGATTGCCTGAGCCTAGGAGGTGGAGGTCACAGTGAGACGAGATTGCACCACTGCACTATAGCCTGGGTGACAGAGTGAGACCCTGTCTAAAAAATAAATAAATAAATAAATAAATAAATAAATAACTCTATATCCTATGATAATAAATACAGCACAGAAAGTCTAATAAAAATATAAAAATGAAGTGTTCTGGAAAGAATGCAAAATGCAGAAAGGATAAATTGAAAATGTAAGAGAATAAGGAAATTAAAAAATAGAAGAAATGAGACTAAGAAAAATAAAATGAAACCAAGACAGAATGACACAAATTCCTTCTGTAAAATCCAAGAAGGCCAAAACTATGTGTTACAACTTACAGAGCTTCATGGGATCTGACCACTTTTTTTGCCCAAGAATTTAAGTCTCATTTATTAACAGGTCATTTCTCTTCCCACTCCCTTACCTAGTGATCTAAAGTTCATTTAGTCATATGCAATAGCTGTGATGTTCTGGCAAAGAGACTTACCTATTTCCTTATGCATAAAATGAAACTCCAAGAGTTTGACTTTCCTTCTAGGAAAACAAACCGGCTGCCAGAAATGAAGAGATCTGGTATTGGCACGCTCAATGTGCTCACAAAACCATATGGTGGTTCTAAGCAGAAATGACAAGGGCCAACCATTGTATGTCCACATTTAGGGAATACATTCATAAATAATATAGAAGCCAAGGTATATGGGGCTCTAAATTGTCCCCCTCAATGCCACAGAGACTCTCTAAGGATATCTAGAAATAGCTATTAAAGGAAATAGATGGGAACTAGGCACCATGAGGGTGTCAAGCCATCATAGAGGGTCCAAAAATAAGTGCTCCCATTCTCAAGTGCATTCAGCACTAGGTACAACTTTTGCTCAGTCAGTCAGGCAAAACTCTTAGTGTGCAGTGGTATTTACAAAAGAACATATTCTGACCCTTTATATTTCAAAGCAATGTTGAAACACATCTGTTCAAATAACCCTCCCACCTCGACTGACTCACCTGGCAGGAGGAGTTAGTTTCCTGGCCAGCATGCAGCCAGACCCTCCTGATCTTCAACCAAAATATATAAAGCATATCATTGTCTTTTCATCCCAAAAAGCACAGAGATGAACCAAGCTTTTCTTTTCTGTGTGTTACTTAAAGATATTCTCTGTCTTACACCTGGCATTCTCAGTAACCACCTCAAAGCTCCCTCCAATGAGGAGGCTCCATTAGATCTGCTATAGAGCCCCGTACTTGCCTTGCCCATAGAATTTACCTCAGTGAAGGGAAATTATCTATTTATTTTCCTCTCTCCCCTACAAGACTATTTAAAATTCTCAAAAATGGAAAGCAAGCCATATTAATCTTCAGAACTCATTTCTATGACCCTGCAAGAAATGTACCAGGAAACTCTAAATGTTTGTTTTTGTTTTGTTTTGAGGCAAATGGGGCAAAGAGGACTGGGAATAGGGAAAGATAAGAGAGTATTTAATTATTTTTTAATCTCTACAATTCACAGATACATACTGACCACCTTACTCTATGCTAGGCTTAGTGTCAAGAAAAAGGGTTAGGCTCTCAAGGAAAAGGCAGTAAAGTTGAAAAGAAAAGAGGTTAACATATGTATAAGACAAGATAGACTGTAAAAAATTGCGTAAGAGAAGTACCAATTTTCCTTGGCATTTCATAAAACTAACCAGAAATCATTTCCTGAAGGTGGCATGGAAGTAATAAAGGATTTGAACATGTGTCCGTAGCTGGACCCAGCAGCAGGAGCTCCATTAGCCCCCATGCGGGATCTGAAAAGTTAACAAACAAACATTTTGAAAAGCAGATTGTTTCCCCTGACTGAAGCATAAGGTATGTAAATCAGAATGGAAATAAAGCCTGGGCCTGAACCTTGGAAAGGGGCTTTGAATGCCAACCACAAAATTGAGGGTTTTTTGTAAATGGTGTGATGCCATCAACAATGTCTGAACAAGGGTATTACATAATTTTTGCCGGATTTATGGTGATTGCTCTGGAGGCAGCATGGGAGGTGATTTGGGAATAGGACATGCCAGTCTCAGGCCAGCACACCTGCTAGATCTCTCATCCCAGATCTTCATTTTTGCCTTTCAAATCAGAGTTTTCAAATCATGAAAAATCTTAGGCTGTATAAGATATAATAACTGAGCAGAAAATACTGGATTTACTAAAATTGAACATGAGGTAAATATTAATAAGAACATAAGAGACTAAACCATGAGTAGACGGAACAGAAGATAGATGATAAAGCAGAGATAAGGAATTATTCATAAGGGAAGACTAGGATCAAGACAATTCCCATATGGTAGCTAGGGTCTAAGATAGCACATAGTGGGAGTGAATTCTATTTCTACTGCCCTGGAAGGCTTTTTAGTTTTCTACCCTTGAGTGGGAAAAAAAATACCTGGGCTACATTGCTCTCCCTCCATTGCCCTGCCCCCATGAGAGAATCTCAACAATTAAATTTCTTAAGTAATAATAAAAGGTTGAGGTGACTTTAGTTGACATTGGTAATAGGGAGAGTGAAAGCTGAAAAAAAGGGTTCAGAGACCTTAATAAAAGTCTAATAGTTGGGAGAACTAGAAAGAGCTACAATAATTTAGTTTATAGCAAAAGGGTGACCACATTTTCCTAATTAAATAAAGGGGGTACAGCACTGGGGAGAAGGAACCATTTACAGTGGGAATAGAGAGTTTCTTAGGAAATCAAACTAATATATACAGACATCAAGTAAATCTGTCACAACAGGGAAAATTTTCAGAAACCAGAGGTCTGTGTGGTGTGGTTACATTTCCATCAATCAAAAGGACAATACTACTTGCTTCAGAAGAATAGAGTTAAAGGGCTGATGGCTGGGTCTGGGAGATGCTTACCAAGCCTTGAAACTTAGAGAGGCAATGGTTGCAGTAAAGAGCTACTTAAGGAACAATGGTAAGCCCCACCTTTTGGGATTCTGTACCTAGGATACAAATAAGGTTTAATATTAAGGTGTACTCTCCTTGTAACAAACACTCCAGTAATGAATTAGGAGCTCTTCCATACTGTGATGGTTAATATTAGACATCAGTTTAATTGAATTGAGGGATGCCTAGCTGGCTGATGAAGCATTCTTTCTGGGTGGGTCTGTGAAGGTGTTGCCAGAGGAGATGGACATTTGAATCAGTGGACTAGGAGAAGAAGACCCACCCTCAGTGCAGGTGGGCACCATCCAATCAGCTGTCAGGGTAGCTAGAACAAAGCAAGTGGAAGAAGGGGGACACATAGCTTGCTTTCTAAGTCAGATTTCTCTCTTTCTCTCTTCCCATGTGGTGCTGGAAACTCAGCTTCTCCTCCTCCTGTCCTTGGACATCAAACTCCAGGTTCTTCAGCCTTTGGACTCTGAGACTTGCAGCAGCAGCCCCCCAGGGGCTCTCGGGCCTTCAGCCTCAGACTGAGTGAGTGCTGCACTGTCAGCTTCCCTGGTTTTGAGGCTTTCAGATTTTGAGCCATTACCAGCTTCTCTCTTTCCCCAGCTTGCAGGGCACTTCACCTTGTAACCATGTGATTCAATTATCCCTGATAAACTCATATATATGCTACTGGTGTGTGTGTGTGTGTTGTGTGTGTGTGTGTGTGCGTGTATCTCCTCCTGGTTCTCTTCCTCCTGAGAACCCTAAGACACATACCTAAATTGAGCATGTGTAGCATTGTATGTTGAGTTGACTTCATGGGGATGTTGAGTAAGTGGGGTGCCCACCAATTGGCACAGAGCAGGCATCTGGAAGGTGGAAAGAACTTTCGAGAGGGTCTGGTTAAGCCTCCTTATTTTACAAATGCAAACACATTTACAAATGCAAACACTGAGTCCAAAAAGGATAAAACACTTGCCCCAAGTTTTCACTTGGATAGTTAGTGGCAGAACTGGGACTGAACTCCAGATTTTCTGACTCTCCATGCACCACTCTTTGCAAAGCCAGCAGGAGCTGTGAGGCAGTCATCTGTGGGGTCACCCGCATCAGTCAGCTCTACCCTATGGGCCAACAGGAAAACAGTGACTCACAAAATCCAGCAGTCCTTTGGAATGCATAAGAGGTGTGCCTTTCTTCTGTGCTATAAAGCGTTTTCCATTTTTGTAAATAAAATCCCATTTTAAATGCCCTAGGAGAGTTGGCAATTTTAAGTGCCTTACGGACTACGATCATATATGGTCACGCTTAGCACGGGCTAAGACTGACTGACTGATGAGTCATTTGATAGATGGAGAGCAAATTTCTGTATACCGTATTTCAAATTGTCAGATTTGCTTCAAGTGAGCACACCTGTCTGTGACTTTTGCTTAGGCCAAAAGCCACATTCATTTGCATTTTAAAGCTCTAAGGAGTGAAAGGAAGAATCAGAGCTTGAAATCTGGCCTGGGCAGCACAAACAAATAGTTGAAAATTAACTATTTGAGAACATAGATGTGAATGTGCAGTTTTTAAAGCCAGATCGCATTGTTTTCTGATCCAGAAATCGTTGAAAACTCAAGGATCTCATGGATCAGGTATATTATTTAGGGATAATGTAAAGCTACATCAGGTGAGAAAGAGACTGGGCTCCTCGGACACACAGAGAAGACACCACCCTTTATGTGAATCCCATATGTCATCCTGGCCACACCGTGAGAGGGTCCTGCCTTCCTCTTCCCTTCCGGCAACCACACAGGGCACTCCAGGGAAACTGGGCTAGAACCACTACTGTTTCTGCCACCTTGCTTAGGCCTCCAAGTCTGCAGTATGCAAACACTCTGTGTTCTCTATTCCTAACAGTCTGAGATGTACAGGCAAGCATTTATCTGCAAAGTTACAATAAAGACTCTATATTCAAAGAAAAATGAAATCTTGAAAATATGCCATTTTCACCATGCCATTCTATTGCTCAAAAATCTTCATCGATTCTGCATTGCTTACAGAATACAGTTCAGACTACTGAGGTGACCTCATCCCTCCTCTCCATTTCTCAGCCTCATTGTTCTACTACATGAACCCTTCTATTCAGTGATGCTGGCCAATTCACCACCTTCTGAATATTCCTGTGATTTCCCTGGTTGCACACATACCCTCCCTTGCCTGGAATGTACTACTGTCCATCGCTCATCTATTCAAATGCTACTTTCCATGGCTCAGCTGAAATGCCACCTCCTCCCTGAAGTCTCTTCACTAAAATTCAACTATCAAGATTTCATGCTTTTCTTCCTCTGTGAGAACAGATGTCTTATTGTCTTCTGCTTTGAATACCTCACATTGTCTGATATCCATTTTTAATAAATATTTGTTAACTGATTAATTCAAAACAAACTCCAAAAAAGGATTACATTTGCAAAGTTCTCAAAAGTAAGGTAATGATCTGTAGCTGTTATAGCCACAAAATGGAAACTTCAGAGCATCTAGTGTGTTGTCATTGGATTCCTTTCCTTCCACAGAAGACCAAACTAGGTCATTTCAAACCTCAGTCACCTTCAGAGAGATTCTAGGAAGGGCACACTAAGAGTCAGCAAAGAGATCACATTCCTGGATTCCTGACTTGTTGTCCAGATCTGCTACTGAATCAGATTCAGGCAAGTGTGAATGGGAGAAATGAACTAATCATTAGTGCCATCCAAACAAAATGAAAGCAGTGCTTTTGTTATGTTGGCTGGATATTCAGGTTTGAAAGGAGGAAATAATTAAAAATAAGAAGAGAAATACAGCTTACAGCCATCAATTGTATTTTCTTCAAATGTGCTTTTCTTCCCTTTCTGTTTTTTTTTTTTTTTTTTTTTTTTTTTTTTTTATACGTATGTGATGGAACTGGAATGCTTGAGAGCTTGAGAGGCATTAACTTAGGATTGAAAAGATGATTTGCTGTAATCGATAAGGGTATTTACTAACATGCTTTATCACTCAGATTCTCCTCTAAGAGTTCCATTTTGTCTCCCCAGAACACATTTCTTTGCTAAATTAAAAAGTTCCAAAAGTGGTATCGTACTTGTGAAATCACATCTGATTTCAGGGTTAGGTCCAAGAATAAATAATGCAGTCCTATTTCTAGGTCGAATAACAAGTGTTATTCATTTGACAGACTTCACTCAGTAGATTTGTTCATGTCCTCAAAAGACATACTATTTGGGAAGAGGAAAACTGAGTTATGGAGGGTAAGAAGAGAGTAAAACCAAATAGCAAATGGGCAGAAAAGTTGATGTGAAAGTTTTAACTTTCTAAGTATTCATTAAACTAACAAATGCTGACCATTCTCTATTGTCAGTGCTCAATATTGCTGTTTATTCAATTAGCCAGACTATATATATTTATTGAGCACTTATTTTTTGCTAGCTGGTAAACCACTAGCTATAACTTTGTGCAGCCAAAAAATTATTGAATATAATTTGAATAGGGAACGTAGAGATTAAAAGTTATAAAAATTAAGGCAAATAATCAATAATGCAAAACATCATGAGTAAATTTGAAAACTCTGATGTCAAATTTGTGTTTACAATAAAAATTTTAAATTTTTTATTTCATATATGATTGTTCTTGCTTCATATCCCAGGCACATGGGAGTTTAGTTCATTGACTCCCATGTGTAACCGATTGAGAATGAGCTTAGTTACAAAGGAAGCAATTGAGGCTTTGAGCTCTTGAAGCTAACAGATGGAAATACGTATGTAAAAAACTAAGTCCAGTGTAAACTCGGCACATATGGACATAAGTATTATTATTACCCAAATGGCACTATTGGGTATTTTCTTAATAGATTCTTTTAAAATGCTTTTTTATGGTTGTGGACCTTTTTTAGACCAATAGTTCTTAAGAAGAGGAGGGGATTTTGCCCCTCAGGGACATTTGGCTAAATCTAGAGACATTTTTTATTTTCACAACTGGGTGGAGAGTGCGGAATGGGTACTGCTACTGGCATCTGGTGGGTAGAGGCCAGGGATACTGCTTAACATTCTACAATGCACAGGAGAGATCCCTACAACAAAGAAATATCCTCGCGAAAGTTTCAGTAGTGCTAAGTTTGAGTAATTCTGCTCTTCACCATCATGTTTCCTTCTCTTGGAGCCTGGTACCAGCCAAAGACATCAGGATCTAACCTGAGACCAACCTAAGTGTTCTATGTGGCAGCCTGGTGTACTGAAGAGTGCCTAAGGTTTGCAAGCTGGCTAGCTGTGGCTCCCCATCTCGCTAGCTTAAGCTAGTTATTTAAACCCTTAGAGATGCCTTTCTTTAAATTAAAAAAAAAAAAAATCTGCACTATATGAATCATACCTACCTCATAAGGTTGCGGTGAACACTGAGTCAAGTACATATATACATATTCAGTACAATTTCATTCCTTTATTATTTCTAGCCTACCCATCTCTCCCGGCTCCCATTCCCGCCTTTTCCCCCTCCTGGTACTGCATCTCCCACCCCAAGTCTCAGGTTCTCTTTTAAAATGCTTTAATTCCTTTGGTGGCAAAAATCAGGCTTGGGCTAGGAAGTGAGTCACCACTCAGCAGCGAAAGGAGCTTGTTTTTCTTTCTCTGAATGCATTTCTTAGTAATTTCAGACTGATCCTTTAGCCACTTGTTGGTTGAATCCTCTCTTAATGTTTAAGACACACTGAGAAAGAGCTGTGGCACCAAGACGTTTTCCGATTGTTAGGAATGAGAGTGTTTTAAATACCGAAAATAACCAGAGGGCAGAGAGCTCTGAAATCCTATGTTACATAAGCAGATGCTGGAAGACCCAGGCTGGTTCTGAGGTTCCTCTCTCCACAAGCAAGTCCACGCGGATCCTCCCCGTTGCTGGATTTACTTTGATGCTGCCGAAGTCTTAAGAGGGGCCCCTGGATGCTGGGAGGACAGGGAGCGCGGGAACTTCCTTGTCAAATAAGCCTTGCCTGGAGGGAGAGGGATGGGGCGGTTTTCACCTGCGGGCGCTGGGACGGGGCTGCGGGCTGGGGCTGCCTGGTTCCAGGCTGTGTCAGTGCCTCCGGCTCCAGGTCTGGGTCCAAGCCTGCACTTTGGCTCTGCTGCTCGGACGCCCCGCTTCCCCTCCCTTGCCTCGCTTAGAAACCCTTCAGTTCTCCCGGACCGCTATGTAGCTTTTCAAATTCCCAAATTCCCAGAAAACACCTTCAAAAGTCACAATCACCCACAACTCCCTCTGCCAAAAAATGTCATGCAAAAACGGAAAATACTCCAATTCCCCTTTCCTCCCAGACTCTCTCGCGCTGTCTCTCTGTCTTTCTCTCTGTCTCTCTGCTATTCATTTTCTCCCCCACCTTTCCCCATCTGTGGTCTAGATCCCTTTCTCTATTTCTCGTTCCCTCTCTTTTTTCCCTTCTCCCTCTCTCCCTTTTCCACTCCTTCCTCCGTCGTGACCGCGCCCCCCCTCCCCCGCCCCGTCGTCTCTCCTCCGCCTCGCGGGCTCCCGTCTCTGCCCTCTCCTCCCCTCCCCAGAGAAGAGTGTCCAGCTCCTCCAGAGGCTGCCCGCCCGCCGCTCCTTCCCTGCCCACCTACTATGAGGAGCAGCTCCTCCCACCTGCCCATAAAAGCCAAGTGCATGTTACCAGCAGCGGATCACAGCCCTTCCCCGATCCTCTCCGTGGGAGCCCGCGAGCCTCCCTTCCTGATCTTACGTGCTCAAGGTAAGATAACACTTCTGCAGGCAGCTGACCTACCAGGGGTTGCTGTGGGGGAATAAGACACCGTCTGGCCAACGCGTTTGCTGTTTGGTTTAGAGCTGATTCTTACGGATGCGCGATCCGCTGCTCCTTTAACTAGCAACTGGTTTGAAAACAAACTTCTGTTTTGAATGGTAAAATAAAGGCTCCTTTAGGGAAGAAACAGCAGCATAAATATTGCGAAAACCTTTCTCTTTTAAATCACTTTTCTCCTGTTGCTGACTGTTGCTGAGGTTAAAATGTATCTGTTTGGGGTGTTATACTGACGTTTTCATTGTACATATTTCACACATCAGTGGGGCAAGGAAAACGTTGTCCCATTGTCAAAATGTACTTTGAAAGAACACAGTTAACTTCCTAAAAATAGCACAGTCAAAAGGTCTGCTAACAATTTTGTGATGTTTTCCAAACCCCCAAGACAGCTTCTGTGAGTCCTTTAAAAAAATATCTTTCCAGGTTTTAGCGCTTGGAAAAAATGATGTGAACGGGTGCCCTTTGCACGGGGACAGTATAAGTAATCAGGTGGCTGGTAGATAGGAAATAACAAATCCAAATTTACAAACCAGGGTAGAATGTGCTCTCTCACCAGGCTATCTTTTCACGACATCCTAAAATGAGAATTGTGATGGAACTAAGAAAGTGTATAAAAGAACTTCATGAATTTCTGTACACACACCTAAACACAAAGCGTTTCAATATGTTTCACAGTAAGAGAATAATACAGGCCAGATTATACAATACTTCTGTGCACACCAGATGGTTGTAAAAAAAAGATCAGCTAGAAAGGCTTTGGAAGTTTTAATCCTTCTTTCCACCCTTTTTTCCCTCATTTAGTAAATTAAAACCTACCTGATTGGCATCCAATTATCAGTGTTTAAACTACCGTCTTTAAAATAAAATGATCTCTTCTTATTCCTAAGGTAGAATAAATGTGCACCTGTGAAAGGAAAAACATACTCCACAGCCACTTCTGTAAAACCAGACACTTGGTCCATGAAGTTTGCCATCAAATTCTGTGGGTTGTGTGGGATGAAACTCTCTCATGTGGGAGAAAAAAACCTCTTCAAATGTTTCCTCTGGGGAATTGCACAAGACCACTTAGAGAAGGCAAACCAAAACTGCCAGTCAGGAAACCAAACCACTCTTTTAGCCCTTAAGGTTCTTAAAGTAAGAAGAGAAATGTTTCACTTCTTTATTTTTTGTTTGTTTGTTTATATTATCTCATGTGGAAAGAAAAAACTCATCGAAGCTGTATAAAATTCTCCCCTATTAACAAAACAAGACTCATTAGAAATTTAACTTAAGTCTTCCAAACTGTTTTCCTTAGCTTTTGCATATCAAAAGTAATAAAATATTTAAAAGATCTGTTCAAGATGGAGAGGATTCAGTGCTGTTATTCAAATGCAAGAGTTATATGTAAAGTTTCAGTCATGTTAAATTTTTCTTCATTGGAAAAAAATATTGCAAGAAGTGCAGTTTCCTTTAAGCAAATGATATAAAATTACTATTGGCCAAGATGGTATGTGGCCTGAGCATATTAACATACCTTTCATCTCATGCCACAATGCAGACTGCTTGCTTTATATCTGATGTACATAGGTAATCAACCATGACAAGAGTACAGGTATGGGACAAGGCCAAACCAAGTATGTGGCACATTCAAGTTAATTCTTCTTTTATGGTAGTGCCTGACTCACATCCATTATCACAAGGATGAAAATACGCTGCTTCATTCACCCAATCCCCTTGAGGGAAGTCATCTTTCCTTGGGGTGGAGAGGGAAATGCTCCCAGTTTAAATGAGCTTCCAGTTATTCCTAAGTTTGGGGATAAAAGTATTCTCCAAGGGTTTGCTTCTGCTTTCTCTGGCAATTAATGCACTGGACCAGTTATGAACCTTTTAGCAGTAACTGCCTTCCCTATGTCCCATCAAGTTCAAGCCCCTAAATAACTGAGTGAGATCATCTTAGTTTGCTCATGATCTAACGTTCCCAGGGGCAAAGCTATCCTTTCTCCATAGGGTACATACCAAGCAAGATGATACTGCTCTTCTTAAGCTTTTAGAAAAATCAGTGTTGAAGTTTCATGTAGTCGCCCCCAATCTCCCCTTCTGCATAGGATGTGGATACTTCACGTGAGTCTCCTCTTTTTGCCATTATGTAGCTGCCTCTTGATCAAGTCCATGACTATACCCAACCAATGCATTGCAGCGGGCTTGGGAGGACTTCTTAATGTTTCTCAGAAAAGACAAGATGAGAAACTGCCCCTTTCACTAGAGACACAAGAAGGGCACTCTACTGATTTTGAGGGCTTACTGTTCCTACAGAAACGTGCATTTTAGATGTTCTACTAATGTCAAAATTATAAAATGATATCCTTTCCATGATCAGAAAACATATGCCACTTTATTCCTATTTGTGAAACAAAAATCAAGGAGAAGGGATTGGGGTGAAAAGGGACTTGAAAAAGAAGCTGGAGGAATCACAGAAGTGCCCTAGGAGAAAAGCAAGATTAGGAGCTCTGTTACAAAACGTAACTTCCCCAACCCTCATTTATGTGAACATGAGGGGATGGGGAAGAGTAAAAATCCATGTCTGCTCTTGTCTTTTTATTTGTTTGTTGTTTTTTAATCAATGAAAGTGTAAGATCCATCTTTACTCTGCCCCTCTCCTTAGCCCTCCTTCTTTAACAGAAAAGAACAGCTTGGTTCTAATGATGAAAATGATTTCAGGTTTGCCCCATATTTAAAAACCCACAGTAATGTGCGAGTCATAATTCTAAAAGCTATACTATGAGTAAAAAAAAATTCTTAAAACATGTTTTTAACTAATGGATGGGTCATGTCTACAAAACCAACCCTAAGTCTCCTGAAAAGTGTAATGTTGAGTGCTTATTTGCAAGCTAAAAGTTAGAAACAGCAATTTACTCCTTATCCATGGTTACTCACTTTGGTATGGAAACTTGCAGAGAGATTGAGACACACTGTATTTCCTAAAACCTCTGGTCCTCCAAGTAACCCTCTGGGAGCTAGGTGTTTCTGCTTTGACCTGCTTCTCTTCAACCAGACCCCTATAAATATACATGTACAGAAGTTAAAGAAGGCACAGATCTTGAAACTTGAGTGTATTCTTGTGAATGGTGCACTATTCTAACTATTGAGTGAAAAGAAATCCAAAAGGAGAGGAGAGGAGAATTAAGGGGAGAATGAATGCCCTTAGGAATTTAGAGAATCTTTCTTTTTAGCATTGTATGAAAAGGATCTCTCAATCCCTAAAGCGTCTAGGAATACACATTATTTTTAAAGAACCTGTTCATAAGTTGTCACAAAATGCTAAGAATATAATGAAGAAGATCTTCCAGTGACCTGGCAGACATTAACAGCAGGTTACACCCCACAGTACTAAATTATAGCTCTACTAAACTCCCCCTTTCTAGAGAGATAAGGAGTGAGAAGTACGAGCATGAACCACATTTCAACACCAACAGAGAAAAGCTGCTAATCAGAGATCCCTCTATCACTTTAGTAAGTGTGTTTGTTGTTTGAGGAAGAAGGTTCTTCATAGTTTTTCCTCAAGCAGATTTGCAGGAATGGGGTTAAAGGGAGTCACACAAGGTTAGAATGTCTGTAAGCCTGGAGCCCTGTGTACTCAAATCCATGAAGCCATTGAAATTGCATCATATCAAACTGAAGTGAATTAAAACAAAAAGTGTTCACCAAAACTGATCATAATCAATTAAAATAAAAATAATGAATTCTAACTTCTCAATGTAGGATAAGAGCAAAAGCAACAACTTTAGCTGACTATGTAAAATATGAACACACACCTGACAATTCACCTTCAGTGTCCTGTATTTATTTGGTGCTCACTTTCATTGTCCCTCCTGGACAACAAAAACTGACCCTTCTCGCCTTCAGCAAATCTTTCAGGATATGCAGATGCAGTCATATGTGACATCTCCTTTGTTCTTTCACTAGAAGAAATCTCTTTTTAATTCTCATAGAACAAGTTTCTCAAGAACCACTCATACTTGTGGTTTCTCTCATTATCAAAAAATTTCCTCATACTTCTCTTAAATAGGATATAAATTTCCACCCCATCAAATGTAAAAGTTTCACATTTTTCTAAACTTTAATTCACATACCTAGAAGAAAGTAATTTAAAATTGTTACTTGCCTCCAACAGAGTATCTGAGATGAGGTTTCAAGATAAGCCGTTTTACTTATCCAGTACCTATTACAACTACTTGGAAATTAAAAAAACAAACCTTAGAGAATCACAAAAGGTAAATACTGGAAAAGACCTTGGAGCTAATTGTAACTAAAAGCTAATTTTACAGGTGCAAAAAATCAGAAAGGTTAATGTCTTTCCCGAGGCACACCCAAGGCTGGAGTTCATACAGCCAAAGCCTCCATCCCGTGCTTAATCTTGAATAACTACAATGTGGCTCTTCGTATAATGTGAATCTAAGGTGTCTTTGACTATGCTGAGCATTCTGTAGGCACTTAACCTACAGGGCTCTCAGAAACCATAGCTTGGTAGAGGTTTGGACTACAGCTATACCTCTACTACCAAATGTCTAGGACACATTGATATAAATTCTTGTAAAGAGTGAAGTCAATGGTCATCACCATCACATGGATGGTATGTTTTTAACCAGCCCAGGATATGGTACATAGTAGCTGCTCAGTAAATCTGTGTTGAGTGGGTGAGTGAATGGGGAAAAAAGCTGAGTATAAAATATCCATTTTCATAAACTCCTTACTTATAGAAAATATAGTCCATAAAACTACTTTCTACAAAGTAAGGGATTTACAAAGTAAATTTTACTTTGTAGAAAATAGAGTCTATACAGACATATAGTGACTCAGGTCTCAAATGTATTGAGTTTAAGATTCTCCCTTGCTTTGGGAAATATAGGAGAGTTCATTTTAACCTTAGCAATGGCTAAGCTATTTTCCTGTCTGCAGTGTTCTCACTAGTTCTTCCCACACTTACTTGAGTTCTAGAAACTGTATTTTTTTTTACAGGAGGCTTAAGATCTAGTTCCAATATTCATTTGAGGAACAAATGTATTAGAATGTGATGATTTACAGCGTAATTCTTCTCTTCTTCCACCCAGCAGACAATGTGCTGCCAATTTAACCATTTTGTACCTTCCTCGGCCTTTAATGAGAGAAAGAGCAAAATACCCATAATGGATAATCAGGAAAAACATTAAGAGACACATCGGTCAGAATGTGTAGGTATGAGATTTGTTGTGACAGAGGGGAGAGGTGATCAAGGGACCAAGAGTATAGAGACAGAACAGTGACGCTAAGAGAGTTGATTCCTCTGAAACAGAAGAGGGAGAATCTTCCAAGAGTTTTGAAGTGCTACAAGAGATTTTCATAGGATTGTCTAAAACCAGACCCTCTCAAATGCTTGAGAGATGACTTTCTGTTTGAGTCAGGGTTCTTTAAATACAACACTAATTGAAGCCTGGATCACACAGGTGTGAAAGCTTTATAAGTACTATATCTATTAAAACTTCTTATCCTTTGATGGGACCTCGAGTGGGAAAAGAACCTCATTTCTTAGACTTGACTCTGACCCAGGATAATAACTCCATGGAAGTCAAGTCATTGAAATGTTCTCTGCTAAAATAACAACACAATTATTGGTAACACATAAAGTCACTCCACCATGGAAAGTGATGAAGGCAGGAAAGACTATTCTTGTATTGTTTCTGTAAACAATTTACCCTGAATAAGCGGACAGATGTTAGCCCAGATGCTTCTTCACTTTCCTCTGAAGCATGCCTGACAATTGTTTCCATATCTCCGAAAGAGTGTGTTTCTAAAATTGATTTATTATATGTTAAATTTAACACAGTCTATGGCTAAGCATGATTGTGAAAACATTCTTTTAAGTAAGTCTTTTTTGAAGACTGTCTCTCTTAAGCTTCCAGTTGATGTGTTTACACCACGGGATATTTAGGCGTTGGATCATTTGATGTGCTAAGACTGAAGACAATTAATCACTTCACGTGCTACTTTTCCAACTCTAACTAAACAGGCCTGGGTGTGGGTGTCAGCTGTCAACCTCTCTAGGAAATAACATGCATCTAGCCTATTGGGGAGCTTCTCTAGTCCCCTCTGTTAGCTAGATAAAACAGCTGCTTTTTGGAAGTCTGGGCCAATGGCCTCCATAATTGAGGCTGCATGTTCTAAGGCAATTATAGCTAGTTTATGGCAGCAGAGGGGTTAAGTTGCAGCTGCCATCAGTTCAGTAGGAGGATTTCAAATATTACCAGCTGAATAAAGAGCACTGTGATGGGGCAGGTGGGAGGCATTTTCAAGCAATCATCCCATTGAGGATCTTCCTCCAACTAGCATGCTGTCTACACTGACGATAAGCCTAAACTTCATTCATAAATTCAGTGATGATTGTACATTATTGTATTTCTTTGAAGATCCACGTAGCGATTGCCCAGCCTTAAAGTCCAGGAGTCATGGTGTTGATCAGTGCTCTCAATCCAAACAAGCGGCTTCTTGTTAAATGGCAGACATTAAGATTAAAGCCAAAAAGTACATGAAGGGAGGCACTAGGGGGAGCTAAGAATTTGTGAGTTAGGTAGCCAAGATTGTTGAGATTGGAAGAATGAGGAAAGAAAGGGGATCTGCGGCGAAAATATGCTATCAGATCCACAGTTCCTAGTTTAAGGGCATGTCTAGTCTGTTTTCCAGCCTCCAGCTAATTACAATCCCCAGCTGCCCAAATGGAGAGGGAGGTTGTTCACCAGTAGAGGGAGCCAGGGGCTGGGTGTCTCAATAGAAACAGATCTGTTCCCAGAAGGGGCCTTTAGGTTTAAATTTTTCAGATCGAAGGCAGAGCAAAGTGTCCTTTACAACCAATGGCTAAAATGTATACCATAGTAATACATCACATTGTTAGTTTTCTTTAAAAAAAAAAAAAAAAAAAAAAA